>NC_056741.1:985642394-985739894 GCF_019279795.1 Protopterus annectens | reverse complement strand
TTCCCTCTCTCTCATTGGGCCTCAAATATGACTTCACACTGACTACAGCTGTAGACTTGAGTCCTCAGGCAAATGCTCCAGGCCAAGTCCTCCACTACCTTCTCTGTGATAAAAACAGTGCTATGTGTCCCTGCTCCAAGTAGCTGACACACACACACACACACACACACACACACACACACACACACACACCTGGGAAAGGCTGGCACAGACTTAGCAGCTATGCACCCTGTGCCCAGACTAAAAGGTAGATACTGCCACCAGAACACTCCAAAGCCAGCTACTCTAAGGCTCTTAAAAGGGAACCAAATTATACTGAGTAAAATTAATATTAATACAAGTGGTAATGTTTGACCAATGCAGCAAGGCATTCAGGAGTGGCCACAGTGTCACCAAATAAATATAAGTACTCTCAAAGATTAAAATATGCTCTAAAATACCATCCACAATGAAAAGTTTAAATATATTTAATAATAAATAACAAAAGAACATGAAAATACTAAATGTCTATTTACAATAAACACCAGAGTTTCAGCCACAGAAAATATCAATATAGCACAGATGAATAGATTCACACAGATACAGAAAAAACAGTGCATAACTAATCTCACTATATTTCCTGACTGATCTAAAGAATTACTGTTCCTTAGTTCACCTACTAGAGCAAGGCAAGATGATGTGGGTGAGGGGTCCTTCTTTGTCAGGTTTGGTAAACAGACTGCCCTAAGACTTCTGTCTCATCTAGTATTAAAACATAATTTCAGTGCTGAACTACAGAATGACATCACACATATCTGGTCATCTGGCATTTGGTTCCTACACTACCCCCTTTAGTAGAAACTGAACCAGAACCTAGCACATTTGTGTCATAATACACACACACATAGAGCTTTGCTAAGATGTGCTACAGCATCGGTAGTCTATAAAAACATTTCAAAAATGTCCACCCTTCTAGTGTAGCAATTAGTTTACCCTTATGAACAATAAAGTAGGATTTCTAGTCCTGGTTTTCACAGTCATTTTGTCTCTGGCGCCAATCAGAACTGTAAGATAGAACCTTTATGGCCTAAACCAGGTAATTTAATTTCAGGCTATTTTTCAAAGTTAGCTGAACTGAGATTAATTTCTTCTCTTCTCTGTTACAATATATGCATTTCAGCTGTAACAATACAGTCTGACATACAGGTGTATTTATTTTCTGTCCAGCAGCCCCACTGTTGGTACATTTTTCACATGAGCAGCTTTACAAATACATTTTCAACACAAGCACCTGTAGAAATCAGTTTGATATAAAAATGATATAAAATTATTTACAAAACTCCAATTAGCTATGCTGGCATATGTTACTTATGCATTGCCCTACTATCTCTGGCAAAACTCGCACTATCTCACATCGCCATAGAAGCTCATTAGGTAACCTCTGCAGCATCCCGTTTTCAATGTAGGACTGGGAAGAAAAGCTCCACAAAAAGACAATGCAGTTTCAATAGAAAATGCAGTTGATAATATATGAGACTTAAATTATAAAGTAGATGTGAAAGCATTAATGATATTAGATTCACACGTAGAGGGATATGCTTGGAATGTAGTATTTCTTATAATTTTGTAAAATATACAGTATAATAGTTTCAACAGACAAACTACAGGCTTTTATTGTTTAACAATTTCACCAGATAATACATATGACAATGCATAAGACATACATTATAAATAATGCATTAATGATACTAGGTGCACACACAAGGGGTATATGCTTTAAAAAGTAATATTTCAAAAAAGGTGTAGAAGTATACAGTATAACACATTCAATAGACAATACAGTTTACAATATATAAGGCATACATATAAAGTAGATTTGAAAGCATGGTAATAGGTTCATGAATGAATGGAATGTACATGACAGTATTAAGATTTTTAAATACATTTACAAAGATAAGCAGTATATCCTATATATATGGGAGCACTGATTGGTGTAAAGTGGTAAGTAATAGGTGGCAGGTGACATGGTAGGAAGGAAACAGAGAAGAACAATGGAGTTGTGGGAGACAGAAAAGATAAAAGGTAATGGGATGATAAGAAGTGAAACGTTGGAAGAATCAGTGATTATATGAACATTATATGGCGAGCAAGGGTAGATATAAGTGCCAGTCGTCAGCAGCTGCTAGGTGAGCTAGATATAAAAAGACACTAGGTGTTAAAATGATAATAGTTACTAAGTGTATGTACAAGTCCAGATGGATGTTAAGTAATTCCTCAGTTTGTGAATAAAGCTATACAAATCACAGTTTTTATTCATTCATTCACCATATTGTAATGGGCAATGACATAAGCATTGAAATAGTTCTGAGAGAGAGGCAGTAGAATACACAAAACATATGTAGTACAAGGGCTGCAGTGGTTATGTTCTAAAATCAGAGAAAAGCCAGGCTTGTTAAGCACCCCTATGATGACATAGGTTCATAGGTAGGTACTAGGCTGTTGGCCCTAGGGCCAATATAAGTCTAGCCAAATGGTACCCTGGCTTTTGCCACCCAAGAAAATTATTTTCCTGTGCCCCTGTCAAGCAGAGACACAGAAGTGATGCCTGGGGTGAATTTCCTATCTCCCATCCAATCATCAAGATTTTTCTTGAAGAGTGCTAATGAGGAGATTTGTTTGATATAGATAGGTAGTTTGTTCCAGAGTATGGGAAGTCTCTGGAACTGGAATCTATCCCTCCAGCATGTTCTGTTTATTGTGGTGACAAGGTTTAGGTCCTTAGAGCGTGTAGTTTGGAGGGATTGGGATTTCTTTAAGTGGAGCATGTCCAACAGCTCTGGGTTTGACATAGCTTTGTATGTTAGGCAGAGATTGCCTCTGAGTAGGTGATATATGACAGTGTAAAGCTGGAGTTTTTTGAGACGGTCTGCTTAGGGCATCTGTTTGAGGCCGGTAATCTTCTTTGTGAGGTATTTCTGTGGCCTTTCCAGTTGTTGTAGATGTCTTGTGAAGTACATACCAAAAGGGGTGTTGTACTCTATAATGGGTCTAATGAGTGATGAGTAGAGGGGAACAATTACCTCTTTTTTCCTGTATGAGAAACCTTTTGTGATGAGGTGTGCCACGTAGAAGGATTTCCTGACTACTGTGGTGATGTGATTATCAAAGGAGAGACTACTGTCTACTTTATTAATAAGCTTTTGTTAAGCACCTTTAGCTGCTGCCAAGCACTAGTCTTGTGCTTGAACATAGCACCCAAAAATGTAGGAATGTGAAGTGTTTCATGGTTTTGAAAGCCATGAAATACTTAACACTTCACACTGGGCTATCACAAATTGTCCAGAAACTAAATGTGTCACCTTTCTCTCTCTCTCTCTCTCTCTCTCTCTCTCTTAATTTCTATTAGCTTCTAGCTGTTGTCTGTCTAACATGGTGCACTTCATACTCCTATGCTTCTTTTTCTTGTGAATAATAATATATCACAGCAGCTGAAGCTCCACAGTACAAAGAATTATATTACTGTCGATTATAGGTACCTTTATGTATTCTTGACACAGATGTTGCAGTTCACCTTGACAGCTTCCTTTCACTCCCCTCTAGAGATGAATTTCTTGAAATGCCTCTCTCAAACACAAAACAAGCTGGTTATGGTTGAAAACCCAGTCATATTCTTCCATGTGTTACAATTGCAATAAGCCAGAAAAATGAACAGCACTTTGAGCTTTCTGTTAAATATCCAATGAAATTGGATGCCTCTAATATTTTAGGGTAAAGTGTGTTGCAGTTCTGGATCATGAATACAGAAAAAAACATTGTAGTGCCACTCTGCCAAGTGATGAGGATGGTGAAAATGAGGAATGGAGATGATGATGATTTCAGAGAAAAAAAAAAGAAATCCATGTTTGATAGCTTTAAGACATACATACAAATAATTTGACTGTGTTGGTGATTTTTCACACCAACTGTCCTATTTCTTGCTTTGCTTTTTAAAACTAAGTGTGCATGCCCTTACTGTAAACTGAGCTTTCATTTTCCTTGGCATGCCTACAGCTAAGACTCTTAAAGCTTAATTTAGACTGAGATTATTGTAAAATTCTACTCCTGACACAACTAGCATCCAAACAAAATCAGGTATAATCTCCTTTAGTTCTTCCATACAGTGGTTACACACACAAGAGGAGCATAGAACCATGCACTTTTCGCACTGTTCACAGACCTAAACACCCTCCCCCGTGCTACCACTCCCAAACAGCCCTAAATGCTCTCTTCCGCTGAAACCCATTACATAGATTCCTGAAACCATGGATGCACATTTTCCTTCTGTCTCCGTAGGCAGCTTGGTAAAATTAGACATCCAGAGACAATATAAATATTGTCCCATGTTAATTGACAACTGTCTAATTCTCAAACAATCTGATATAATATGTGAGAGATGTACTTTTGCATTGTCTTTAGAGGCAATGTTCTGACACTAAAGTTATCAAACTGGCTGTCAAAATACATAACGATGCACAATACCTGCCACACATAATAAAGAACTACCACATAGACCACATATGCTGAAGCCCTTAAAAGAAAGCTATCTAAATGTCAAAGGCTTCTCAGACATAAAATCGCAATAAGTATCCTCAGCAACCTGAAAAATACACTATTATAGTAACACCCACTATGACACAATCAACCACACCTTACTGCTGCTGAGTACCTAAGCCCATAAGGCAAGCAACCTCACAATCCAATATCTTGATCATATTATACTCCATTGTGAGATACACTAATGTCTGGCTAAACAGGCTGAGCAAGAAGAGGGTTACACTTGTCTAGGAAGGACCAGGATTCAACAGACCATGCAAGCTCTCAAGTCACTAAACCAAAAGTACCAGTATGACTCAGTCATAGTCCATGTGGGTGTAAATGACCTAGGACATACTTCCATAGACTATATGAAGAGAGACAAGATGGTGATCTTGTACTATGTGACCCAGGCCGGTATGAGCCTAGCACTGCTGTGCAGCATTCTAGCTTCTCCAAGGATGATGCCACAATATGACCAGAAGATAATTGACTTTAATAATTTGCCTAGGTGTTGGTGTCATATGAAGAGGGTACAGTATTTGTTGGCCTGGGAGGATATGGTTGACAAATCATGCTGCTTCACCAGGGAGATCTGCACTTGTCGGCTCTAGGCTTTGAAATATTGGCTAAACCTTTGTCCACCTCATAGTGTCTTTTTTAGGCATTTCCAACCTGATAAACCACCCAACATAGCTAAACCAACTCAGGATAATCTAAAGGTGATACTGAACACTGCTAGGTGTCTAACCGCAAAAGTCTATTTCCTTTTCATACATAGATGTCTGTGTAGTTACTGAAACATGTTTTAAAAATGTGTAGAGTACGCCAGCATCTCAGGGTTATAATACATTGCACACATTTAGATCAGACACTGCACAGAAGATGGCAAATGTTGGAGGTGTCTCAGTTTATTTAACAAATACATCTCAAAGCCAGTAAAGCAGCACTCTTGAGCTTCTTCATGTACAACCCACCATAAGCAGTCCCATACCATTTCTTAGCATGCTATGTGACCCCCTGTATGGCCCAGGAAACCCTTACCACTTACTTAAATGAACTTGAGTCACTCTGCATTTAGCCCCCCACCATAGTCATGGGCGACTTCAACAACTCCACTGTGAATTAGGAATCATACTTAACACCAAACTTACAAGCCCAACAATTCTTAGATTTTGGCAACATTAATATCCTTGAATAGCCACTACAAATGCTCACTAGGAGTGTAAACATTCTTGACCTAGCCCTCACTAACATGGGAGAAAGTTGCAAAACCCCCCCATGAGTGTAACATCCTCAATTATCTGGTTAGACAGTAATCATGGAATGTTTAGGAATTATTCCAAGGCAAACATGCTACTTTTAAGTCACACCCTGGCAACATTTAAAGCCCCTCCCTCAAACTCAGGGTTCATCACTGATGTGGAGCCATTCAAAAAAAAAAATCTTTACACTCGTGTATACAGCTGCACAGAGACAGTGGATCCTACTTGAAGTAAACACAGGAGAAATTCAAAGATCAAAACCACCCTGCTAGAAACCCAGCACTAATAGCTTGTACAATAGAAAGAAGAAAATATTTTCCAAATATAGGAAGTGCAATGCCCAACAATGTAAGAACTTCATCACTAAACTAAATAAGCAGCTCAGGGGACTAATCAAGACTACCAAAACTACGTTTTAAGTAAACTAGCCTTCCAGGCTAAGAACAATCATGACATTCTTCATATATGTCCGTAACCTCAAAGGCAATACACAACAATGTGCCAGTAACAAAACTGGAAGATATAGCAAATCTACTAGCCAATAAATTCAACTCCAATTTTATTCCACACTTACCTCCATACACCACTCAAGAAATACCACCATCCATTACTCTTTCAACTATTACTAGGGAGCAGGTATTCAAAGCACTCTACAAGGCCAAAAACACTGCATTAATAGGACCTGATAATATCCCAGGATGCCTCATTTATAGCATGAAGCATGACTTATTGGGCTTACTAAAATCACTATTTAACCCACAGCCTCCAAAATGGCTGTGTACCAGATGGATGGAGGACTGCAATCCATCTGTAAAATAGTGAGAAATCCATGGACCTTGGAAACCATTGACCTATAAACCTAACTAATCTCATATGTAAAGCCTTGGAAAGAATAATTATAGATTTGATAAATGACAACAGATGAAAACTTCAAACACTGGATCCAACTTGATTTAGTTTCATCAAAGGCTGGTCATGCCTATTCAACCTATTGGACTTTTTTAAGAAGGTCACCAAAGCAATGGATGAGGGAAATATGGTGTATACTGCCTAGATTGACTTGGCCTAGGCATTTAACTCCATGCCCTACTTAGGTATTGTAGAAAAGATCACCAAATTAGATATAAACCCATATGTCTCTGACTGAATAGTCATGTACCTGACAGATAGGGCTCAGGAAGAAAGGACAAGGGAGTCTATCTAGATGAAAAGTCTGGTCACTGGTGCAGACCCTCGGGGCTCAGTGCTGGGTATGTTTTTTTTTTAGCATCTATTTCCCAGAAGCCAAGTCTTATGTCAAAGGCCTCTAGCTCTCCAGGTTCGCAGTTGATTGCAAATTAGGTGCAACCATTGCATCTCCCATGGCACAAACACTCTCCAAGAAGGCCTGACTCTAACCAATAATTGATGCCACAGTCACAGCTTAAAATTCAATACCAAGAAGTGTATATTAGTTTCTTATGGAAAGATGGCCACCCCTGCAACTAACTACATCGATAATATACCACTGAGTGTACATCTAGTGGCTAGGGATTTGGGAACACATGTAGAGAGTGACTTGACCTTTGGCCATCACATATCTATTATAGTAAGGAAGACTTTTTATTTTGCTCAATTTATAAGCAAAAGTATGGCATCTAGGTCCAAAGATGTCATTGTTCCATTGTACTCAGCCCTCGTTAGACCAATCACTTTGGTATGTACCTGACCAGGCATATGCATATGCTATAATTGGAATATTCACAGAGGTTCCTCACAAAAAAAAACACATGGTGTAGAGAACCTCAAAGTCTTATTTTTATACTCTGTCTCCTACAGGTTGCTGAGATACAAACTGTGTTTGACATGCAAAGCATCCAGTGATCCAAACTTAATGGACATGTTGAACATTCACAAAACAATTAACATCAGAAATACCCAATCTAGGGACTTAAACCTCATCTGCATCATAAATAAGACATGCTCAAGGGACAGGTATGTGTTTCAGAGACTGCCCCTTCTGTAGAAAAGGCTTCTAATCCACTGGAAGAAGTGTTCATCCCTGTACTTATTCAAGTGCAACTTGGCTTAGTGGATGGTATATCATAGACTTTCCCCAAGTGTGGCACTTATGTCTCTATTAAGTTCATATATTCATAGATAAATATTAGGCTAACATTCTGCAGAATATTTACCACTCATTCCCAAATTATATATAGTGCCATAAAAGCCTATGGGACCAAAACCTGGCTAATATTTTTGGGGAACATGACTAGGCTTAAAAAGGCCCACTAGGGTCAACAGCCTAGTAATAGGTTCATAGGTTCATAGGTGTGTACTAGGCTAATGGCCCCGGAGCCTTTACAAGCCTAGCCCATAAAAGTGCCCTGGCATTGAGCCACCTGACATTAGTTCCCAGTATTCTATCAAGTAGAGCCACTGGAGTGACCCCCGGGATGAACTTTCTCTTTCCCATCCAATCATCAAGATTTCTCTTGAAAAGGGCCTGTGAGGTGCTCTGCTTGACATGTATGGGAAGTCTATTCCAGAGCATGGGCAGTCTCTGGGTTATGAACCTGTCCATCCAGCATGTTCTGTTGATTGTGGTAATGAGGTTGAGGTCTCTGGAGCATGTGGTGTGGCGGGATTGGGATTTCTTTAGATGTAGCATTTCTAACAGAGCTTGGTCAGACATGGCTTTGTATGTCAAGCAGTGATTGCCTCTAGGTAGATGATATGAGAGAGAGAATAGCTGGAGTTTTTTGAGTCTGTCCATGTAGGACATGTGTTTAAGGCATAGGATCCTCTTTGTGAGGTACTTTTGTGGCCTTTCCAGCTGTTGTATGTGTCTAGTTAGGTACATGCCAAACGGGGCATTATACTCGATGATTGGCCTAATGAGGGAAGAGTAGACAGAGATGATGACCTCTTTCTTCCTGGATGCAAAATCCTTGGTAATGAGGTGTGCCACACAGAAGGACTTCCCGGCCACAGTGGCAATGTGGTGGTCGAAGGTGAGGTTGCTGTCAACCTGTGTCCCCAGATTTCTTATAAAACCTTCACTGTTCAGTGGGTTCCCTTCATGGTGGTAATTAGTGGGAAGTGAGTTTTTCCCAAAGGGGATGACAATGCATTTTTTGGCATTGAGCTTAAGGCCATGGCTTTGACACCATTCATTGGTCTCAGTGAGGCCTTTCTGTAGGATGTGTACATCACTTTGGGAGTTAATAATGACTCCCAGCTTGCAGTCATCTGCAGACTTGGTCAGCCAGAGTCTCTCCGTGTTGGCCTGGACTTCTGAGAAGTAGATGCCAAACAGAGAGGACCCAGAACCAATCCCTGTAGGACTCCACTCATGACTGGTCAGCAGTCTGACTTGGTGTCCGCTACTTTCACACTGTGGGTTCTATCTGTGAGCCAATTTGCAACCCATCTAGTGATATAGGGGTTGATGCCTAGTTTGGTGAGTTTATCAATAATTCCTGAGTGGGGAATGGTAACAAAGGCCTTGGCCAGATTGAGGTAGGCTGTCTGAACTGCCTTGCCCTCATCTACAGCTCTGGTGACTGACTCAAAGAAGTCAACCAGGTTGAGCAGGCATCATCTACATTTCGCAAAACCAAATTTCATGGGATCTAGGGTTTGGAGATTCCCTATATCCCTGTTAATTAGGTCCATGATGATGTGCTCCATACCCTTACATATCAGACTCATCAGGCTAATGGGGCGATAATTTCCAGGGTCTGTAGTTGATCCCCCTTTATGGAGAGGGATGACTGTAGCAGTGCGCCATTCAGTACGGACAAAGCCTGAGGTGAGGCTGTGACTGAACAGGGCACACAGATGTTGTGCAGTTCACTTTGTAGTTCATGAAGAATACATCCAGGGATATTGTCTGGTCCCATGGCAGCTGTATTCTTGGCCTTGGACAATGCAGCATTAACCTGTGCTGCAGTAATTCTGGGTGCCTGGCATTCATCTGGTATTGCGATTGGTCCTTTAGGGGGGAGAGAGGGGTAAAGTTGGCACTGAATCTGTCAGCCAGTATGTTGGCAATATCTTTTGGCTCAGGATAGGAGGTACATTGTGCAGTAACTCACAGAAAACCTGGGTATTGCCCTGTAGATTCTTGATATGACTATAGAAGGCTTTGTGGTTGTTTTTAGTGTCTGCCACAATTCTGCCTTCATAGCTGGCTTTAGAGGTTTTAATGAGGGATCTCAACTTTTTGTTGAGGCTAATAAGGGAGTTTTTCCAGTCTTGGGACGTTACCGTTTTCTGCAACAGTTTCTTCCTTCTGTTGTACAGTTTATTAATGGCAGGGGACCACCGGATTGGCTTCCTTTTTTTGGAGGAGAGCATCTTGGCTTACAGGTTCATAGGTAGGTACTAGGCTATTGGCCTTAGGGCCAATATAAGCCTAGCCAAAAAGGTACCTTGGCTTTCGCCACCCAAGAAAATTATTTTCCTGTACCCCTGTCAAGCAGAGCCACAGAAGTGATCTCTGGGGTGAATTTCCTATTTCCCATCCAATCATCTAGATTTTTCTTGAAGAGTGCTAATTAAGAGCTTTGTTTGATATAGATAGGTAGTTTGTTCTATAGTATGGGAAGTCTCTGGAACAGGAATCTATCTCTCCAGCATCTTCTGTTTATCGTGGTGACAAGGTTTAGGGTCCCTAGAGCATGTAGCTCGGAGGGATTGGGATTTCTTTAAGTGGAGTATGTCCAACAGCTCTGGGTTTGACATAGCTTTGTATGTTAGGCAGAGATCGCCTCTGAGTAGGCGATATGCAACGGAGTAAAGCTGGAGTTTTTTGAGACAGTCTGCGTAGGCCAGTAATCCTCTTTGTGAGTTATTTCTGTGACCTTTCCAGTTGTTGTAGATGTTTTGTGAGGTACATACCAAAAGGGGCATTGTACTCTATAATGGGTCTAATGAGTGATGAGTAGAGGGGAACAATTACCTTTTATTTCTTGGATGAGAAACTTTTGTGATGAGGTGTGCCATATAGAAGGATTTCCTGACTACTGTGGCGATGTGATTATCAAAGGAGAGACTACTGTCCACCTGCGTCCCAAGGTCTCTTATCACACTTTCGGTGTAAAGTAGACTACTGCCTATGTGGTAGTTCATGGGTACAGAGTTTTTACCAAAAAGGATGATAATGCACTTTTTGGCATTGAGCTTGAGGCCATGGCTTTAACACCAGGCATCTGTCTCTGTGAGGCCCTTTTGTAGGATGTCCACATCAGTAGGTGTTTCGATTATGGCTCCTAGATTGCAGCCATCTGCGAACTTCATTAGACAAAGACCTTCTGTGTTAGCCTGTACTTCAGAGAAGTAGATACCAAACAGGAGAGAACCCAGGATTGAACCCTGTGGTACTCCACTTGTCACTGGTCTGAAGTCGGATTTGGAGTCTGCTACTTTCACACTCTGGGTTCTATCAGTGAGCCAGTTGGCAACCCATCTTGTGACATAGGGATTTCTACCTAGTTTAGTGAGTTTATCTATATTTTCAAAGTGGGGGATGGTGTTGAAAGCCTTGTCGAGATCAAGATAGGCTGTGTAAACCACCATACCCTCATCTATGGCTTTGGTGACTGCTTCAAAGAAGTCTATCAGGTTTAAAATACATGATCTGCCTTTTACAGACCCAAACTGGGTGAGGTCCAGAGTTTGGAGATTACCAATGTCTTTGTTTGTAAGTTCCATGATGATACATTCCATGGCCTTGCATACCAGGCTCGTCAGGCTAATGGGCGGTAGTTCCCAGGGTCCATGGTGGATCCGCCTTTGAGGAGTGGGATAACCATTGCTATGCACCATTCATTGGGCACAAAGCCTGAGGTGAGGCAATGATTGAACATGGTACTTATGTGGGGTGCCAGTTCATTCTGTAGTTCATGTAGAACGCAGCCTGGAATGTTGTCATGTCCCTTGGATGCTGTGTTCTTGGCTTTGGAGAGTGTGGTTTTTACCTATGCAGCCATGATTACAGGAACTTTGCATTCTTCCGGTATAGAGGTGGGCCCTTTAGGGGGTGAGAAGGGGGTAAAGTTAGCACTGAACCTATCTGCCAGGATGTTGGCAATATCAGTTGGTTCTGTATATTTAGTGCCATTGTGCTGTAACTCAGAGCAGATCTGAGTGTTGCCACTGAGATTCTTGACATAGCTATATAATGCTTTGCAGTTGTCTTTAGAAAGAGTGGTGATTTTGTTTTCGTAACTAGCTTTGGAGGATTTTATGAGGGATCTCAGCTTCTTACTGAGGCTGAACAGTGAGTTTATCCAATCATGGGATTTTACTATTTTTTTGCAACAATTCTTTCTTCTGTTGTAGAGTTTGTTTATGGCAGGGCACCACCAGATTGGCTTCCTTTTTTTGGAGGATAGCATCTTTGCTCTGTTAGAGATAGCACGATCCATGCACTCGTGTAAGTGTTTATAAAGTGCATTTGTGTAGGATTCAGCAGTCATACTTCTATTGTCTGTCTGGATGGGTGTCCTGAAGTTTGCCACTTCTGTCTTAAGAAGCGTGAAGATGGCTTTGGAGAAATTTTTTACGGAGGTTTCCCTAATGGGGGATGGGGGCAGGATGTGGATGTCTAGGGTGATTAGCTTGTGGTCGGATCTGACCATTGAAGAGTTTACATCTGGTGTGGAACACCGGTCGCCCATGTTGGTAATGACCAGGTCTAGGATATTGCTGTGCCTGGTGGGGGTGTGGATAAGTTGATCCAAGGCATTGGAATTTATGAATTCCAGAAAACTTTGAGCAAAAGAGTTGGTACATGAGTAGTTTTCCTAGTTAATGGTGCGGTTGTTGAAATCACCCATTATTAGGGTGTTGGGTTGTGCCCTAATATTTTCCAGTGTATCAAGAAATGAGGAGTGGGAATCTGGGGCATGGTGGGGGATCTATAGCAAGCTACAATTTGGATTGTGGTCTTGCCCAGAGTTAGTTGCACTTGGCTAATCTCGGATGCAAAACAAATCAAAAGAAACAAAAGCCTGTAATACACTTAACAACTACAAGCTGATAGTGCTCCAGATATAAATTCTACTGTATCTATTAAACCTATTTAAAGCGCAAACAGCTATGTCTCAAAAAATAAGTTTATGCTATAATAATACATTATGTTGCAGTATGCTCTATCCCTTTAAAGTAAACTATGTTACTTAATTAGATTATTTTCTTATTATCCGGTTGGCTGTCTCATTAATTATGTATTCACTATTTTTAATTAAATAGTAATGTGTTTAATTGTTTTTTAACACGCTGAGGAAGGAGTAATCCAAATACTTTGTGGTTTGGAACTGTGTTGTTACTTGAACTGCTTTTATTGAGTTTTATAATAAACCTTTTGGACGTAACTTGGTGGTTCTTTATTTGCTTGCATAATCTCAGATGCATTATGCTGAGCAACTAGCCTAGAGGTGTAGATATCCTTACACGCCTCCACCTTTAGTGTTTCGGTCCAGGTTAGGTGGTCGAAAGGTGTGGTATGAATTATAGCCTGGTAATGCAGGGGTGCTCTCTGGAGCCTTGAACCAGGTCTCTGTCACTACACAGATGTCAGTGTTCTCCATTTTAAGAAGTTTCTCGAGTGAGTGCATTTTGAGGTTTAGACTTCTAGCATTGAGTAGCATTACCATCAGATTTTGCTTGCTTGTACCTGTTACAGTGGTGAATTTGTCATTTGAACCTTGCCTAAAAAAGGCACTATAGGGGTGGAAAGAGCCTTAGCCAGTATCCAGAATCCCAAGGGCGACAGGTGCAGGCCACCTCTGGCAAAGCACCATGGTCTGTCAATCATGTCATCCCAGGCAGACAGATACTGGATCTCCTTAGAATGACCCCAGAAGTTTAGCCAATTGTTGAAGTCAATCATTTTGTCCTTGTACTGTGGTATCATTCTGGGTGATGCCAGGATGCTACTCAAGGCTAGGGTCATACCTGCCTGGGCTACAAGATTGGAGAGCTCCTCCATGTCTCTTTTCATGTAGTCCAGGGAGGTACATCTCAGGTCGTTCACACCAACATGGACAATGCCAGAGTCATATTTGTACTTGCTGTGGAGTGACCTGAGTGCATGCATTATGTGGCAGATCCTGGCACCCAACAGGCAGTTGACAGTAACTTTCTCCTTATTTAGCCTGGTGAGTGGAACATCAGTGTGCCTAACTATAGAGTCACCTATGACTAGAGTGTTGGGTACATTATTATGCCTTATGGGCTGTGGTTGGGTGGCACACTGAGTTTGTGCGCTATGTGTCATTTGGGTTGTGTTGGGGGGTGGTGGTTGCTTGCGTTTCTGCTTTGGAGGTCTCTGTTGCTTGGGCAAATTTTTATTGAGAGCCTCCGTAAATGTAGGTGTGTGTTTTGTGTTTCTATGTGTGTGTTTTGGTGGTGTAGGTTTTGAAGGACTATGTGATGAGGGTGATGTGGTGCAAGTATTTACCCTCTCCTCTTGACTGTCTAGTCCAGTCTTGGGTGAAGAGAGATTTGCCTCCAGTTTGGCTATATAAGTGCATCTCTCACAGGTTGTAGTGTTGGGTGGTAAGAGGAAAGGGTTGTCTGTGTACATGAGGCAATTGCTGCATTGCCACAAGATGCCCAGATTCATCAGGTAGACAGGAGAAAACAGCCCATAGACATGCCTGGATAGGTGCTTATTTATTAAGTACTAAAAACTGTTTTCTTCTAGACAAGTGAGGAAAGTTGAGTGCTGTAGTAATTTGTAGCTTATTTGGTGCTTAGTTCTGAACAACTGCTGAACTCAAAGAAAGAGATTTGAGTGCTAAAACTAAAAAAAAAAAAACTGGCTAGTTCTAAGGGAAAAGTTGAAGAGCAGACTTTATGGCACTGGGAATATTTTAACCCTAGCTAAGCGGCAATGCATAAAGTGTATTTTTTTTGTTAATGTAACAGTAGCAAATGAGCAAATTGATTTTAAAAAAATAACCAATTAACCAATGAAAAGCTAAAAACTGAGCCCCATTCCAACAGTCTTCAGTCAGACAAGTTCTAACTGCACGCTCCTGCCACTAGGGTGGAGGTAAACCTTCTCCAGAAAAAGATGGCCTGGATCAGTGCTCAAGTTATACAAACAGTATTAGATTCAGCAGGCCTGAATCTATTCTTGTGCTACAGCAAACAATGCGTACCAATTTCAGAAAGAAACAGTTCAAATAAGTAGGCACAATAAGCCTTTAACCAGAAACTCCCAGCTCAGAAGGGCAGAGTCTACCCTCTCTTCCCATAAGAGTGCAGACCACACCTTCTTAATGTAAAATAACTGGCCCTAAGCCCAAGTGCTTAAACCAGAACTAATACACTTTTAGAATAACAGACACTAAGCCTTCAACCAGCAACTCCCAACTTAGAAGAATGCAAGCTACCTCTTCTGCCACAACAGTGAAGACCACAAACCTTCTTAATTTAAAACGACTGGTCTGAAGCCCAAATGTTTAAACCAAAGACTTAGAATAACAGTTACAATTTAATCGGGCTACTAACAAGAAGTAATAAATGCAGCAGAATAATTGCAATTAAGTACTTTTAAGATCAGACAACAAAAGCAAAATAAAGTAATAATATAGGAAGAAAAACAAATACAGTAAAAGCAGATGAATAAAGTGCTATTTTTTTTTTATAACAGTAGAAAATGAGCAAACTGATTTAAACAAATTACCCAAATAACCAGTAAAAAAGCTCAAAACTGAGCCCAGTTCCAGTAATCTTCAATCAGACAAGTTCTAACTACACACTCCTGCCACTAGGGTGCAGGGAAACCTTCTCCAAAAAAGATGGCCTGGATTAGTGCTCAAGTTATACAAACAAAGCTATATTCAGCAGGCCTGAATATAGTCTGCGCTACAGCAAACAAGGCACACCAATTTCAGAAAGAAACAGTTCAAATAAGCAGGCACAATAAGCCTTTAACCAGAAATTTTCAGCTCAAAAGGACAGAATCTAGCCTCTCCTCCCAAAAGATTGCAGGCCACAAACCTTCTTAATGTAAAATAACTGGCCTGAAGCCCAAGTACTTAAACCAGAACTAATACACTTTTAGAATAACAGACACTGAGCCTTCAATCAGCAATTCCCAACTTAGAAGGATGTAAGCTACCTGTCCTGCCACAACAATGCAGACCACAAACCGTCTTAATGTAAAACAAATGGCCTGAAGCCCAAGTGCTTAAACCAACAGGCTTAGAATAACAGTTACAATTTAATCAGGCTACTACCAAGCAGTAATAAATGCAGCAGAATAAATATAATTGAGTACTTTTAAGAAGAGACAAAAGCAAAACAGGAAATAAAGTAAGAAGAAACACAAATACAGGAAAAGCAGATGAATAAAGTGCAATTTTTTTTAGTAACGTGCAAGGAGAGAGGAAGTGGGTTGGCCTTCTCAAATGTTCTCTCTGTATTAAGTAGAGTGAACACTAGACTGGGAGGGGTGTTGCAGATCAAATTTACAGTAGGGGCACGCAACTGCAAAGCCACCAACTATAACAACACCACAAGAACAAGGTGAGAGTGAGGGAGAAAAACAGTTTCAGGACAGATGAGAAAAGCAAGCAATGCCAGAAAATATATAAAATAATTCAGTCAGGTAAAAAAATATTTCAGTCAGGCAAAATTAAGTTAAACAATTAAATAGACAGAAAAATAAAATACATTGCTATCTTTAAAACAACAAGTTTGTACTTAACTTCAGCTTCTAATACAGTTGATTGTAGCCAGCCAAACCACTTAGATATTGAGCAGAAAATAAATTCCCAGCTATGTGGCTAACACTTAAAGCAGAGAGAAACCCTCTAGGCTAAGAGTTAAATATCGAATAACAAAGAGGTGAGAACAGCAATAACCCCCTCTAACTGCAGAGGGACAGACAGATCATAATATTCAGTGAAACAATTAAATAGACAGGAAAAATAATTTCAGGACAGATGAGAACAGAAAGCAATGCCAGAAAAGATATAAAATAGTTCAGTCAAGCAAAAAAAAATATTTCAGTCAGGCAAAATTAAGTTAAACAATTAAATAGAAAAATAAAATACAGTACTATCTTTAAAACTGCAAGTTTGTACTTAACTTCAGCTGCTAATACAGCTGATTGTAGTCAGCCAAACCACTCAGATATTGAGCAGAAAATGTTCTGTTTGGTATGGCTCCATGCATTTATGTACATGTTCGTACAGTGCATTGGTGTATGATTCGGCAGTCATGAGTCTATTTTCCATTGACATGGGTGCTGTTAGCCACCTCTGTTTTTAGGAGCCCAAAGTCAGCTTTGGAGCTTTGGAGACGTTTTTCATGGTGGTTTCTTTTGCAGAGGGTGTGGGTGAGATGTAGATTTCCATGGTGATTAGTTTGTGGTTGGATCTAACCTGGGAGGAATTGACTATTGGTGTAGAGCAACAGTTGCCCATGTTAGTAATAACCAGGTCAAGGATGTCTAGTCGGGGTAAGAATGAGCTGGTCCTAGGCATTAGAACTGAGGAATTCTAGGAAGTGTTGGGCCAGTGTATTGGTGCATGAGTAGTTTTGCCAGTTGATGGAGGGGTAGTTTAAGTCACCTATTATGAGAGTGTTGGGTTGGACCCTAATAGTTTCCAGGGTGCTTAGAAACATGGACTGAAAGTCTTGGGAAATGGCTGGGGACCTGAAGTATCTCAGATGCGTTATGCCAGGCTACTAGTCTGGAGGTTTGCATATCCTTTATGAATATGGAGACACCACCACCTTTGGAGCTTCGGTCCATGTTCTGGGGCCGAAAGGTGTGGAATCAGTTATAGCCTGGTAATGCAGGGGTGCTTTCTGCTGCTTTAAACCAGGTCTCCATTACAATCCTATGATTTAAAGGCAAATTGAGGCCATTTGGCCTTCTTCATAATGAGAAAACATTGCTATGTCTTGGGAATCCTGTCAGCAGAATTTATTCAAAGTGAAGTTAAGTCTCTTGGTGTTATTTTTAAAAAGGATTGTAAAAAATTGCAATCTTTTCTCCACTGACAAAACATTTTACACTCTGAAAGAATTTCCTATCAGTAGATGGTCCTGTCAATGATCTTATTATCATGAGTTGTTAACAGAAATGAAATAGGCTAGTTATAAGCTCAGTTATCTACACTACTTAATTGTGTTTTTGTAATCTGTGGGAGGTATAATGCCCTAGTTTTGTCATACTGAGGCGAGTATCTTGTGTATACTAAAAAGCCCCAATTTTTTTTAAAGTTAGTTCCTAGTCATAGCTTGGTACTCTGACTGAAAATCATTGAAAGTGTAGACTTATTGTCATATATCTGAGTAGCAGTCATTTGAGCAGAGAGCCATATTTCTTACCTAGAGCGTGATGGTTATCTTCAACAGGTCAAAACTTTACCCTGTTAATAGTGTTAAGATAAGTAATCTCAAAAGAGATGACTGGAGAAACCACCCTTTCCCAAGCCTGTACTAATTATCATATTGTACAACATTGCCATAAGGGTGCAATTTAATTTGTTGCAATATAAAGTTTTCAAGTGCATAAGGAAGACATTAGCATAATGGGTCTAAAAGTCTTGAAGTGGGCCCTATTTGGCCTGTGCAATACCTGATGAGTTTATTCATAGGGTTGGAAAAGAACCAAGGATAATGGTTAATTATGTGTGAAAAAGGAATGGCTATCAAGGTATTAAAAGGGCTTTAGAATTTAAGCTAGATTCCATCTTACTTCGGTTTTCCTTGTTACGGAATAACATAGACCCATAATTGCACCAAAAATATTAATAACTTAAAATTTAACTGTCTGTTGCTGTATAGTCTATTTACTGAAAACAATAAGAAGACCTCTTGAGTATGTGGAGAAGGTTGATAATATATTTGGTCAATCATATTTGGAGACATAATCATTTAATTGCTATTTAAACAAAGATGTTTTGGCTTTTCTTACACTTTCTTGCTATCTTACTTATATCCTTGAAGAAGCATTTGGGGTTCTTGATAAGGAAGCTTATTTGTCTTTAAGATAAACTCCAACTGCTTTGTTGCAGTGGCCATCATGCCTTTTGGTAGTACCTTTTGATGGTGAATTTATTGTACTATTTGGTAGAATACCCTGTAGATGTTGCTGGTGGGGAGCAACTGTACCACAGTTGTACAGCACCACTTCCCTTTGCCAAACCTGTACTAGTTATTGTACTTTACATCAATGCCATCAGGGAATTATTTCAGTTGTTTATGAAAAAGTTGTCAGTCAAAGTAAAGGGAATTTGTCTTAAAGACAAGTAAGCTTCCTCACTAGAAACCCCAAATGCTTCTGGAGGTTTCATATTATGTCTAATTTGGTATAATTATTTCAACTATAGTTATTTTTTATATTATTTTTAAAGACTGTAAAAGTATTGTTCAAAAAATGTTTTGTAACACTTTGGAGCTTTTCGCCCTCGGCATCTGCTGAAAATGGGCTCCTACCCAGTTGGGTTTGCCCAGTAATCAAATGTCAATCAATCATTAAATAAAGAAAAATAAATAAAAGTGGGTCCAAAGAAATTTTGAACATACCCTTATGTGTATGCTACTTTTTGTGATACTTAACATCTTTATAGAGTTTGCATTAAGGGAACAATGTAAATTATATGTGCTGATCACAACACTGTCTCATCCCACAATTCACATAAGTACATGCATATACATGGACATGCACACACACACACACACACACACACACACACACACACACACACACACACACACACACACACACACTCACTGACAACATGGAGAAAAATAAAAGGAGCATATTACCTCATGTGTAACCATTCATACAGTCACAACTAAATGGAGAAACTACTGTGATATTTCATCTGAATAATGTAATTAAACATGTACAGTATTAGAAAATTGCGT
This sequence comes from Protopterus annectens, assembly GCF_019279795.1. NCBI lineage: Eukaryota > Metazoa > Chordata > Ceratodontiformes > Protopteridae > Protopterus > Protopterus annectens. The sequence goes on along the minus strand of NC_056741.1, from coordinate 985,720,191 downwards.
ATTTTTTCATAAATATTGAAACACAATATCTCTAATATAGTATAAGGCAGAGTTCTGAATAGCTTTGATGAAAGTGTTATCACTATCTATCAGACCACAAAAATTACAGGAACCACATGGGTATGTTCCATATTGTTTGTCACATACCATCTTGCCTTTATCTGGATAACATAACATCATTTTAAGCGACTTATAATTCCTATATCCAGACATGGGATTGTCCCCCACCACTCTATTGATTTTATCATCCATCATTAAAAGATGCCAGTTGTTCTGAAACACTTTTTTAACACTTTTGTATATGCCATAGAAACTTTAACTCTTCCCTTAGAATCATGCAGCCTTTCACTTCCTGTAATTTTTTGTGGTCTGATAGATAGTGATAACACATTCATGCATCCAAATTGTAATAGAAGGCATACATTTAATGTAAGGGCAACCTATATCACAAAGCATTTAGTGTATTTAGCACAGTGTGAATGTTGCAAAAAATGTTATGTTGGGAAGACAGATCATACTTTGAAAGAACGTATAAGGGAACATTTATATAGTATCGGAACAGGCAATAGTACAAATGCACTAGCTAGATATGTGGCAGCTACTGACCATATTCATCATTTTAGGCTTAAAGCTATACAAGTGTTGCAAATAGTATCTAAAATGGATAATATTGAAAATAGGACTAGTGAAGCTGAACTTAGATGGATCCTTATGCTAAGAGCTGACAAAGGATCATTTTTGAATAGTACGGTTTCAATTAAACCGGTACTTGATAAAAGGAGATTACCAAGATAGAACATGTTTTGCCCATTGGCTAGGTTCAATTTAGAAGGCACTGTGCTTAGATGTAACTTTTAGACTGTAGCATATGCATTGAAAAAGGAGCTTTTCCTTTAATATGTGATGTCATCTAAAAAGCAATTAAAAGCAATTAATGTATGTAAATGAATGCTGATATAGAATATGCTACTGGTGAATTTGAATTGTTTTAATTGATCATATGACTATATTAAGTGTATGACTGTGTGTTTTATTATCATTACGGCCTGATGAAGCCAGTGCTTACTTGGTAAAAGCGCTTACTGACTTGCAAGTATTTTATTAAAGGTATTTCATATATTTACTAGTCTTGGTGGACATTTTATGTGTGCCGTGCTTCCTGCCGCAATACTGTGCTTTGCTCTACTTGGAATTTTATATATTGCTGGCTGGTTTACTCGGGTGATTGTGTACAATACGGCATTTATAATACAGTTAAATACTGCAATAGTTTGTGCAGATATTGTCACAACATTTATAAGCAGCAGCTGAGACCTTAGCTTGCAAGATATCTGCATTTCTGTGTTGCTTTTGGCATGCTGACCTCATTGAGTTGTTCATTTGGTCTTTTTAACGTCAGTAAATTGACTTAATCTCTAATACAGAGTACACATGAAAGTTGTTTATTATAATGTACAGATAGTATTTGAACAAACTAGCCTGCAAATGTTTCTCTAATTACTTCTTTGTCTCTCTCTGTCTCTCTCTCACACACACACACACACACACACACACACACACACACACACACACACACACACACACGCACACGCACACGCACACACACGCACACACACACACACACACTGGAAAGTACATTCTCATGCTTATGTTCCTTGAAATGACCCAGAAGAAGGGAAAGTACAGCTTTAATACATGATTAAACTATTATAGTCTGTCCTGAAAACATAACCTGTTTATGCGAGGAAGTAGAACATTGCACAATAAGGGCAACTTATGTAGCACATCTTTCTGTCGGGCATTTACTTTTATCTTCTCATTGAAGGAACTGGGAAGCAGAGCTCATTACTTTGAGTGTGCCCTCTTAAGGTAAATATATAAACTTTTCCTTAACCAAGATTTTAATGATGTCTCTATACTTCCATCGTAAGTTATAAAACAAAGGTAAAGACTTGCATTTTAGCATATATCAGTAAACTGCCATGCTTTGTTAAAAGAAATTTTACTTACCTCCTATTAGAAGTAATTTTAGCTCTGTCTTCCTTTTGTGTTAGTACTGTTACAATACATTCATCTACATGCATCTGAAGTTGACAGTTTGCTATGTTTGCTATAATAAAGGAAAACTGAGAGCATCATAATTCTGAAGAAGTCTAAGGACCATAGACAAAATGGCTCAATGTTTTTCATTAAAGTTCTGCATGTGTTGGCTAACTTCATTTGTGTTTGTTGTGTTATTTGACACTGATTTTTTGATCTTGGGGAATGGAATAAAATATTCTGTACTATAAAGATAGAGACATGCCACCAGTAACTTAAATAGAGATGTAAAGATGTATACTACAAACTGAGTAGCATAGAGGCTCAGTCTGAGGATCCCTGTCACATAGTTCAGAGTATGTGGGATTCAGTCCTGACAGCTGATGACTGCATATTTTCTCTCATCTTTTTTCCTCTGTACTTTGATTCCTTCCTTCTATCTGACAAGAACGTAAAGGTTTGCTGGCTATATGGAAATGTGTTAGAATCATTTTTACTCCTTGGGCCTAGCACATAGCTGAAATGAGTCCGGGAAGGACCAGTTCATTTACCTGGTAAAAAAAACTTTCACATTGTGTTGTACAGCTCAGCCAAAGTATTTTACTATACTGAAAAATTACATTAATAACAAAAGAAATTTTGTCTGACTTACAGCCCCCCCCCCAAGTGCAAGTTTTGAAGAATGTGTGTGTGTCAGCTAAAAGCGTCGGTCACTAAACTCCATACAAAATAACTGTCAGCTAAAAGCATTGGTCACTAAAATCCATACAAAACAACTGTCAGCTAAAAGCATCAGTCACTAAAATCCATACAAAACAACTGTTCTGCAAAAGTTCTGTCATAAAGTTAAATGTGTACTCAGGTAAATGTAAACAGATGGCAACACCTGCATTTGCAAATTAAAGTTCTTGTTACACAGGTAATAAGTATGATTTGATGCCGAAGTTTTTTAACAGGAAGATGGAGCCCCTGACCTTAACCTAGAGTTTTTTCCTCCATTTGGCAAATGATTCCAATCAAAGTTTTATATAAAACTAAAACTTCTTTACTGTAAGAACTAGAGTTGTCTATTATGTTTAAAGTGCTGGTTCTTTTATTGCTCGAAGGCCCAGAAATTGTTTCATGGTGCTACTCACAGAAATAAGCATATCTTTCAGTTTTGCAATGCCTAAAGTTAATTAAAATGTGGCCATTGTTAATAGGGCCACAGATGAATAACTGTGGAGTATTTAAGAGAATGTCAAAACCATAATGTGTTAAGCTCTTGTAATAAACTTTCAGTTATTCTGCAGCCCTTTTCAAAAAGTTCTGTATAGCCTTTCTACTACTCCATTTGAATGAGATAAAGAAAATTATTATTTTTTTTTTCAAAATGTGAAAGCAAGAGTCATTTTTCAAACAACAGGAGTTAAGAGTATGACATAAAACAAGTTATGACTGCACATGCTGTATGTTTTCATTAAGTGGCTTTTCTTTGAATGCAAGTCAAATTGTCAGTATTTAAAATTTGGAGTTTTAAGTGTATCTACAAAACTCAGTAGCAGGATACAAATTTTTCTTCTTTATGTTCATATCAAATACAACAATGCATAACAACTCATAGATAAAGCTAAATTAAATATATAGAATAGTTGTTTGGGGAAAAAAATACAAAAGGTTGATTTTTCTGAAACTGAGAAGAGATACTGGAATGACAGAAACTGGCTCAGCTAGTGCACCATTACTGAATAATGTAGGATTTGATCTAGTCACCAAATGGGGAAATCTCATTTCCCTTGAGAGGCAGTAGTCTTAATCATTTGACATTTGGGGATGACAGGGTCAGAGATTCATGCTTTGATAATTTTTAGGAGTCTTTGTCTCCCATTAAAAACTGAATCCAAAAGAAATATTTATAAAAGTTATCCAAATGTCATTTAAGCTTATCTGTTTTCATTTCTTACTTCATTCCTCTTATGTCCAAAACACCCAAAGCAGAAAACCTTCTAAAACAAGTTCATCTAATGTCACTTCTGAGGTGTTATCCTAAAGGGCTGCTTGAAATTCAGAAATAAATAGATATCCCAAAATTATGCAAATAGGTCGATGTCTCACTGAAAGCAATATGTACTGACAAAATAAACTCTGTTTCTTAAATGGGTGTAACTAAGGAAAGTATTATTATTGTTATTATTATTGTTATTATTATTATTATTATTATTATTATTATTATTATTATTATTATTATTATTATTATTATTATTAATTTTGGAGTTGGGATAGGATCTAAATTGTTTAGACACAGTAACGCATTAAGTTTAATTCTGGTGGTTGCCAAAAAAGCAATTATTAGAAAATTAAAACAAAAGTTTAAACCAACTATATTTGAAGTAGTGAATGTTGTAATAGACATAAACAGACTGGAAGTGGGATTTTTATTAAAGTGTAGGAGCAAATTACGTAGAAATAAAAACAGAAACTGTGGGAACAATATATGCAGAATAGTGTTTTAGAGGAAAAATGAGGTTTAAAGGAACTAAGCAATTTATATATTGCTGTACTGGTGATAATTGTATAAAAGAAAGTATGTGACATATAATGCTTGTAACTCTGAACATTTTAGCATGTTTTGTTTTCTATTATATAAATGCATGTTTGTCTATGTCTTAAGTGATAATTCAGGCAATGTGTTAAAAATAAAGTAGTGTGTGGCATTAATAAAACAATAACAAGATAAAAAAATACTCTCTGTTTCTTTCCAGACTTGGAAAGTAATGATACATTTGGCACTAGAGATTCAAATGGATAGTGAGATTACAGGAGAAATGGAATTAAACATAGAATCTGAGAACAGATTATGAAATGTTTTTCTTGGAAATGACACACTAATAGTTTTCCTTGTATGTGTAAACCTAAGAAGCAGATTTATTTGCTTTCACTAACCAATATATCTGGCAATCTTAAGATCCATTTTCAGTAGAACTAACAACAACAGTAACAGAGTTTATGTGTTAAATGAAAATTGAAAAAAGAGGAGGTATGCAGCAGTGGAGGAAAGGTCAACACAAGTGTCATGCCTGTATTTTTGAGATGGCTGTTCTAAGATAGAGGAAGAAGAAGAGGAATGAGTCCATAATAGGCAGTACTAGGCTTCTTAGTACAGGCACACTGGGAATACCCATGTAAGTCCTTATAGATTTGCCTACTGTGACATGCACTAAAAGAATGAAGTGCCATTTAAGGTAACCTTACACGGTAACACTTTTAATATGCTGATTATAATAGAAATGAGAAGCACAGTGGACTAGTCATATCAGATATAAAAGAAACTATAGTTTTCTTATATTACTGACTGCACTGTAAAATATAGTGTTATTGCATTGGATACCAAAACAGAATGTCTTCACAGATACACATTAATTTATTGCAGTTTAAATGGATGTGTTTTATCTTCATTTGTTTTCTTATCCACACTTGTGCAACTATTTGTGATGACATAACTTTTTTTGAGGAATGCTATAGTACTAATACTTAAATGTAATAGCTAACGCTGTTAAAAGTTGTTTTGTTGTCTGGTCTTAAAGCACTAACTGGAAGTATTATATTTTGGAAGGGTATTGACATTCTGTGATGGGATGTTCTCTATGGAATGACTACAGGTTCAATCATACAGGAATACTTGCTATGAAGAGCTGCTCCATTTTAGAGCAGTTTTGTGTTACTGAAACAATTAAATGGCTTTCTTCGGCCAGACTGCCATCAAGTCTAATGGATCAACTATATAACAAAGTTGTACAATAGTTGTTTTTACTGAATAATTTTAGACATCACTTGGCTATAAATCACGGTTGCTGCATATGTTCCAAGTAATTAACTATGTGGAGGCACACACACCCACACAAACACACACACATATATATATATATATACATATATATATATATATATATATATATATATATATATATATATATATATATATTTATACATATATATATATATATATATATATATACATATATATACATACATATATATATATATATATATATATATATATATATATATATATATAATTTTCACTCTACTTGCCAGATAATGCATAAATATTGCTAGCCACTCAGCAGTGTGGATCCTGGCTGCATATGATTGTCACTGTTGAACTGAAACCCTGACCCCATATGCAAAAATGGAGAATGGGGTTGAAGATGGAAGAATGGATTTAAGTTCAGAATAATTTTATATATGAGTGGACTTTATGTGAATGCATTTACTGTTAATAGTTTTGAATTCCTTAGTAGTATGAAATGCTAGTAACCTTTAAGAAAATTATATTAACCAAATTGCAAATGAATCTCTTTTATAAATACAAAATTCTATCTATCAAATTATTTAATATGTTATAGAATGTAATCATTTAAATATTCTGCCCTGTATAACAGTTTTGAGCAGGGTAGTGTGGTCCTTGACCTTCAAATGTGTTTTTTTTCTCTTGCAGACAATGATTGCTGTATTGTCAATAATTTAGTTAGGATTTTTGTGTTAGCAAGGTGCGGTTGTTGGTGTATGTTTCAGCCTAGTCAGCAATCCAGTTTACATTTTTACATAATCAGGCCTTGAGAAAGGGTTATCCATTGTAACTTTAAGGGTAGCATTGCATTAAAGTTTTCACAATTCTCTACGTTGGCAGTAAAAGTGAAATTATGTCTGATACATGAATGATACCAGTTTTTGAGGTGATGTGTGCAGTGGGGAATTGGATAGGTATAATTTTTATTAAACACGGCATGCTTGAGGAATTGCAATGGATTTAATAACATCATCATGAAATGTACAAATAATTCACGTTGCCTCTAAAACTACATTTTTTCAAGTAATGCATATGCATAGCTCAGTAGTTAATGCATATAAAAATAAATGGATCCCCAATGTCTTCAGGTCAGAAAACTCCACTAAAAGGTGTGGAGTCACACTTCTGGTTGTGAGAGCTCTTTCTTCACAAATTTAACAGGTCAAACATGGTCCTTAAAGCAGGTTTATACTTGCAGAATATGTTTTTGTATCACATCCTTTGGTTTTCATTTCAGTTTAGGCACCCTGTTAGTATAAGTTTTTTTTTTTCTCTTAAATAATCAAATATGCTGGTCAGCTTCAAAAATCTTGGAATTATTATTATGGTAGGGAATTGAAATATGATTCTAAACTTTGGTTTCTGGCCAGAGTAGAGATTGTGGCTATGATTTTTTTAAGCCTTTCAGTGATGTAATTCAAAAGGTAGAAATGTTCCTTATTTTTTCATGCTTTCATAAACTTGGTCAAAAATGGATTTATTGTTTCCATCAAGACTGTTTTCATGATTTTAGCTGCCACATAGAACTGTAACCAGAATTTTCACAGACTACTCTTTGACACATTTATAAATTAGCATTCAAAATAACCCATAGACATGGTAAAATTGCAGACTAAATCCCAATAATTTGCAGGATGAAGTGACACAAACTGAATTATTGATATAGACTTTCTTTACAGTACAGCAAGAAACAGAATTCCCATATGATGTTGTATGAGTTGCTTTCAGTTTCAGCTAAAAGGCTCTTACATAAAATATTACGATATAGATCAAACTGTGGTCTTAACAAAGTAATTATTAAATTAGATATGGAGCTACAAATCAAATTAAACTCAGAAAAAAACTACAATTCTCGTTGATGACTAGTATAAATTAAAAATTCTTCATGCTTTAAATTTAGTAGTTTTCGTTAAAAATGCAAACAATGCACTCCGAATAGGCTGCAATTCATTTTAAACTCCTAATAAGCTTCTTGAATTTAAATCATGGATCAAATAATATTTCTTTAGTCAAAGATAATGGTCTTATTTATATGGGTCTATATTAAAATCGCGACGAGGCTTTACATCGAACGCCTCTTCAGCGACAAATATGAACACACTAAACCACGAACGGTTAAAACAGCAATTTCTTTCCATGGGAAATTGCTAGCACCAAACACACACACACAATTTAAAGCAACCAAGTAGGGGGCTTTGCCTTCCACACCTCACAACATGGGAGGCTGTGCACCCCACACCTCCCTAACTAAATATACCAACTCCAAGATTGCACTAAGGGGTAAAGGGCAATGCTATGGCTCAGGCCAAGTGTTTTTTTCCCTGGGAAAAAAATGGTTGGCCTGAGCCTTTGTTATTTTCAGACTTCGGGCTATATGTGTTGGTGAAACAGCATTTACTGTAATGCTGTTTCACCAATTTAATATAGACCCTATTTATACACAGTCAAAAGCCATTATCGATGCTTGCTATTGTACTTTCAACAATCTTAATATACATTTGGAAGATGTTGTTTAACATTTGTATATTTTTTCCCAAACACAGTTTCTCTCCAAACACAATTCTTCAATAATTTATTTCTAAATTACTTTCTGCTTTTTTTTCTAATAAGAAGACAAGGCATTTTTATATTGTAGATTTTATGATTTATTAAAAGAAACTGTCTGGAACTAATGGACTTTCCCCCGCCAAATTCCTTCTTATCTCTCTTACTTTTCTGTCACTCATACTTCTACTCCTCCTATCACCATGCTCTCATTTGTAACTCCAAACTGCTCATCCCTGCTTTACCTGCTCCAGTCACTGAACTATGTCTAATGTAGCTGCCATTCTCTACTGCATGGTCCCTATCCTGCTACCTTCAGATGTACCTCTTATTACATTTTTGATTCTTTAACAGTGTAAATAGCAACTATTTCTCTATTAGAATTTTATTTAGTATAAGTATAGTGTATAATGTGTACTCATCTACTTTCTTTATTAGAAGTTGATGAAATTTCTGTATATACCACTACTACATTGTACTTTTACCTTATGAATTAGATATAATTTATATTAGATGCTTGCTACTCTCTACTTTTCTACACATTAAATTGGATTCTGTTCTTGGAGCTTTCCTGCCCAGGCCTCTGCTGAAACTGGGCTCAGGCTCAGTCGGACATACCCAGTTAAGAAATGTCAAAATAAATAAATAAATAAAAATATGTAGCTGTCTATAAAACATTCAGACAGAAAATCTCTCCAATAAGTCTCAGATTGTAATTCAACACTTCAATATTTTGAGAATAAGTGTGCTTGGGCAAAAAGCCAGTCAGAGCACAGATTCCAATACAAATGTAAATATTTTAGTGCCCATTCAAAGATCAAGATGTTTTTTTTTTTTTAAATAAATACAAATATTCAGATTATGGGATAAACAGAAGAAGCGTATTCTACAAGCATGCCATATAATGTGATAGAGATTTAGATCTAGTAACAGTTCTAAATTTACCAAATTTTAAAGGAATAGTTAACTCCCTAGTAGTATGAAAGGAATCCATAAGCTCAATATTTAGCAATACGTGACTCTCCTCATTCCTTAAAGCTTAATAGGTTAAAATTATATTAAACATAGTGGTATTAAGGACAAGTATATGAATCACATGAAGAGCATCTTTATTTTTAAATGTTACTCAGACTCCTTGTTATTCAAGAGCTATCATCCTACCTCATTAGCCAGTCTTATGATAAACATTCTCTCAGTGGTGAATCAAGAGTTATCCTCCAATATCATTAATCAATCTGAGTATAAACATTTTCTAATATCAGCAATGGGGGATAGTGTAAATGCCTTTTCCAGACTGAGAGATACATATCTTGTACTGAGTGACCACTGTCACAGCCTCCGGAGCTTTTTCAAAGAATTTGTGTTCATAAGACAGAACCAACTATTCACAAAACTAAACTGATTTGAGACTAGATCAGTTAAGTTGCCTTTGACTGCTAAAATGAGATTTGCTAAGATATAATCCATAATTTTGCATATGAGGTTGGTGATGCTAATGGGAATAAAATTACCTGGAGATGTAGAATTAGATAGGACAGTTTAAGTAGAGAGTCAGATAGTACAAACATTGTACTGATGAGAATGCAGCTTGGTATGTCCCATGGAAGCATTATTTTTAGCCTTTGACAGAGATTCTGAGACTTGTTCTATGGTGATTGCAGGGGAAACTAGATTTTCAGGGATAGTGGGGAAGCATTGTTGATAGATGAGGTCAACTTAGAGCAAAATGTATCTGTCAATATTTTTACTATACACCTAGGATTGGAATATGTATTATTATTATTATTATTATTATTATTACTATTGTTATTATTATTATAAGTTCATGGATGGTTATTATTCCACAATTTCAAGATATAACTGAAGAAAGATTTAGAGTTTCATTTGGTATCTGTAGTGATCTTAAGCTTATACTTTGCTTTTGAATATTTATGTTCCTTGCCGGCATGCTTCAGAGTGATCCTGAGCTAAGGGGATGGAAATTTCTTACAAATTCTCATTATTTTCCTTCTTTTGTTATACAATTTATTAGTATGAGAGTTCCACCAGAGTGCATTATTTTTTAGTTTACCATTATATTTATGGAGGAATGATACTGAGTTTTCTATGCAGCTGTTTAGGTGCTAGTACAATTTAGAGGTGAATGTGGCAGCTCTCTCAGCAGGGTCCACTTACAAGAGACGTGGAGAATTTTGCATGGATCTTCTACAACCTGAAGTATTTTTGTACTGAAGAAGTCCCTGAATATTGTCTCATTTGGTGATGGGATAATACCACTAAGCCTGAAAAAGAAAATGATTGATGTGTGGTCAGATATAATCATGTTTTGAGAATGGAAAGAAAGCTAGACCACCAGGTAAAACCCTAAGTGGATATATGAAAGATATGCAGACTCTCTGTAGAAGGCAACCAATGAAGAGACTTGGAGGAAACTGGAATGTACTGTGATAAATCACGAACAAACCGCCATGGACATCCAAAATCTCTTGAAATCCTTTATTAAAATGAACCCTCGATAAAAATCCTTTTCCTTGCAGAAAAATATATAAAAACACAAAAAGCTGCACCATTCAGGATGGATAAGCACTTTCAGGATTTCCCTTCCTCAGATCCTGTTGCAACTGAAAAAAATGTTCCATTTAAGGAAGGCTTAACCAATCAAGAAGTTCACACAAACTGATACCTCCAGTGTAAGCCAGATGTAAAACATCCTATCAGGGCATAATGGTAAAGTTACACCCTCCCTAGAATTCAGTCAGTGGAAAAACTTCAAGTGTAAGTTAAAACATCACTCCATTAGATGTGCATTTGCTTTCAAATTAAACACTGCTCCTCAATTTCAGCAACTTCAGTGAAATTGATTCGATCATCAACTTACAAGCTGATTATGAACCTGGACTTAATTGTGTGGTACCATTAAAACCTATTCTAAAGACCAAATGTTTCAAAACCTGTCACTGATTTTCTCATCTACCTTTGAGTCAAGGAAAATCACGCACCCCCCCCCCCCCCACTGCCCCATCCCCTTCTTCGCTATTTCTTGTATATAAAAATTTTATTGGCATGAACTGGACGGATTGGCTTATATATGCACTGTGATTGTTTTAGGCTGTTCCATTATGGTTCAAGCACTGTGAATAGCAATATTTTTTATGTGACAAGATTCACCTCATTGAAACAGTGTCAATTTACTACATTGTGTTTTATTTTTTAACTAAGGTGTTACATTACTTTTTGAATCCATCTGAAGAAAGAGGACTAGCATCTGCTCTAGCAGAGCAATGTTTAATTTGAAAGCAAATACACACCTAATGGAGTGATGTTTTAACTTACACAAAGTTTTTCCACTGACTGAATTCTAGGGAGGGTGTAACTTTACCATCATGTCCTGATAGGATATTTTATCTCTGGCTTACACTGGAGGTGTCATTTTGTGTAAACTTCTTGACTGGTTAAGCCTTCCTTAAATGGAACATTTTTTCAGTTGCAACAGGATCTGAGGAAGGGAAATCCTGAACGCGCTTATCCATCCTGAATGGTGCACCTTTTTGTGTTTTTATATATTTTTCTACAAGGGAAAGGATTTTTATCAAGGGTTTGTTTTAATAAAAGATTCCAAGAGTTTCTGGATGTTTATGGTGGTTTGTTCATGATTTATCATGGCATTGCCTTTTCTTTCACTGAACACCCTTAGCTGCTAATAGGTTTGTTTTGGACTGTTTTGAAACTGGAATATAAGTTGAAATCCTAAGTGGTTACAGGAAAGTGATGCACACTCTGCAGAGAGGGCAAGCAGACAAGAAATAAAAAGGGAAAGCTAAGCACATTGAGCCAACAAAAATATTGGGTGAGCCATTGTACCATCTATAACAGGGCAAGTTTTCTCAAATGTCATAAATAAGATTTCAGTATTTTGTACGTGTTCTAATAGTTTAATATTTTTTAACAATTTAATAGAACTAAACTTAATTAGCACAGAGAACATACATTTTGACAAATATGATAAGGTGGAAGATCATATACAATTATTTTTACAAAAGATTTAACTTTCTGGGGCACAAGATATGTTCAAAATTGCTAATTTTTACATAATAGCATCTCCTTTGTATCTTTTGAGTAACCTCTCAATTAAACAAAAACAGCTAGTTGTGCAGACTTCAGCTGTCTCATGTCATATTATACTGTCAGTGGTTTTATGAGGAGAAAGGAAAGTAGAATAAACTTTTATTTGACTTCTCTTGTGTTGCACGGCCCTTATAAATTTAACTTCCAAATCTACTCAGTGTCTTGTCTTACCTGCTTTGTAGTAGCCAGCATTACAAGATCATTTTGGGAAGACCTTCCCTACAGACTGCTAAATTTCAGTTACTCCCCCTTTTCCAGCTTCCTAGCCACAAGGTACCAACAGCAATATCTGCAACCTTAATCCCTTGGTTTAGCCTATTTTTATAATATGTAGCATCTGGAAAGAGACTACAGATCACTGGATAGCCTGTAAATTTCTTCTTAGGAGCCTGTCTGGGATTAGTGCACCTGTTTAGATCCTGGTTAGAGAAGATTGAGGGAGGTGGTGATTATTAGCTTTCCTATTACCTACCTTTTACTGGGGAGCCTGTAACCTGCTTTTCATGAAACGGCTTGTGTTTAGCAGTATTGCTTTGCTCCTGCTGAAAGGAAGGACTTTAAATCCTATCTTTCATTGATTGTGCAATGTGTATGTGGGCACTTCCCCAAATGGTCTGGCTGTTATTTTGCAGGAAATGTGTTCCTTTTAAATCTCAGACCTTTGTTCAGCATTATGCTTTATTACTATTATCTGCTGAACCAGCTGCCCAGAGCATGTGCCTAGGAAAGACAGCAACACCTACTGACCCCTACAATATATGTGACAAAACTAACGGTGGCTTGACAACCTGCAACCCACTCCTCAGAAACCAGCTTGGGATTAGTGCTGGCATTTACTTCTGGTGACAGAAGGACAAAAGGGCCATTGATTTCTAGCTGCATGCATCTGCAGGGGGATCAATGTTAGCAGATGCAGAGAAGTAGTAAATAAGTGATTCTTTACTCAATTCAGGACTCCTTCTACTCTATCATTGCAGTAATTCACCATGTTAAGTAGTTAGCAACTTATTAGATGCACATTTGGTCCCAGTTTGTATGGAGTCACAATGTACTTTGTGCCCTTCTGTTGCCAGCCTTTCTGCACTACAGACTCCAAGGCAGTGTATCAACTGCCTCATCCTTACCAATTACTCTTATCTTGCACTGATACAACTTGCGATATTTAATCAGTTTATAGGTTTACCTCTTATTCACCAGATGCTTCAGTAAGCAGCTTAACACCAAAATGTAGCCCCCTAAATTAAGATATATGTATGCTGGAGTTGTAAAGAAATCACTCCTTAATACTCCTAGCCATTACTTATACAAACATCAGCCACATAGTACCATAATCACAAAACTACAAACTTCAACAACATGTTACCATACCCACAAAAACAACGTCTCCAGTACTATCACCCCATCCATGAGTAGTCATTTTTCTCCAGGCTGACAACTATAAGGTATACAGAAGCTACAACCACACATAGTAAAATAAAAATAATAGGTGATTCCATAGTAAAACACACTGAAGTTCATTTCATGAAGCCTGGAAAAGATATGGTTTCAATCAGCTATCTCTGCAATGCAAAGATTAATGAGATAACCATAGCTCTTAGGTCACTTCATCCCAAATGTAAGTAGCTTGTAGTAGCCTACACTTGTGGGTAAATTATCTTAGAAGGTCAGCCCTAGTTTAGAGGTAGAGAGACATGGTTGAGCTCTCTTTGCAAGAGTCTCAGTCACGAAAGCACTTGGCTTGAGCAGTATCTTGTCATCTCAAGAATGGTGCCACAATTACAAAACAACATAATTGACTTCAACGATTGTCTAACAGACTGGTGTTACTCCAGGGTAATACAGTCTTTGTTAACATGGGAGACAATGATTGACAGGCCACGCATTTTTTGTATAGTACGCTTTGAGGCATCCCCATATTGGCTAAGACTTTTTCTGTACTCACAGTGCCTTTTTTGGAAAGGACCATCTCTTGGGTATGCCATCATAGAAAATTCTGAACTAGCTTCCATTAAGGTGACACATTTGTCAATGACAGACATCTGAACAAAGTATTGCCTGGTCTTGAACCTTCCTGACAGTCACATTGATATGTCTAATTTCTGAAACTTGGTTTCAGTGTGCTGAGAGTACTTCCTGCACATCAGGGTACTGTGCCAATCACTCAGTCACTCACTCAGAAGGAGAGTATCTACTTATCTTCTCCTCCATTACCCCACGCCAAATCCCTTATAGCACTGATCTGCACTCTTAGTCAAGCTTATGCCATTATTGCCAACAATACCTCTCATCTGTACAGATTTCCACAGAATGTCTAGATTTTTGCCTCATATTTTTGATCTGTTCCTCATACAAATTGTGTTTTTGACAAAAAGACTGATGATCTAAAGATTAAAGTCACTAAATAATGAAAAGCATTTGAGTTTCAGACTTTATATTTTTCATAAAATGTATTTTAACTCAAATCCTGTTACTCTAGAAATGTTCTAACTTTATAAGAGCAATACTTAAAATGTGTCCCTATCTTTGGGCCTTTGCCCTCCCCCCTCCCACCATTATGTCAGACCTTGACCAGATTTCTTGCATTAAGAGGTTGAGAGGCATGCTGCCAACTATAGAGCCTCTTCAATGTCTACTGACAACCATGACAACTATTGTGATAAGCTGAATTCCATTCCAATTAATCCTAAAGTCTAATTCTAGTTGAGTTTAACTACCCTCCATTAACCGGAAATCTTGGACAACAAATGACAAATTTACCTAGTGTTTATTCAGTTTTATCAGTGCCAGCTGGTCAAATAGTCCAAGTTACTTCAAGAGGTGACAATATATTTGTCCGCATGTTTAGACATATTGCCTCTGCCGGCACCCTTATGAACATTATTCCATCCCTGGTCAGATATAATGACCTAACTGTTATCTCCTCCATCAAATCTGGTACCACCCTGCCCATATCTCTACAAAATTCAGAGACATTGTCAAAGCCAGCCTAATAACCCTGTCTGATGTTCTGAAAAAAATCTTAAAGGTCTCCCCACCCCACCTGCTAAACAAGTCCCTAAGACTACTACAAATATCTTTAACTTCTATGCTTATCTAAATCAGTGTTAGAGAAGTTCATTTCCATGTGGCAAAAGTATAATGGGAAAATGGAAAATAACCCCTACTGTGGAACTTCCAAATAAACAAGCTCTGTAAGTAAGGGAATAGCTACTTAATTATCTACTTACTTACTTTTTTATTTATCAGCATTTGTTTACTGGGAAACTCTGACTGAGCAATGTCCTTCTTCTGCAGAGGCTTGGGGAGAAAACTTCCATTATATAGACATTATGGGCATCATTTACATTGTTTCATGATGTATACTTAGTTTCATTCATGAGCAATAGTTTCATTATTCAGACAACCTTACCTCAGTTACATTATTAACAAATATTTTGATACAATGTAGCAGTTACATGGATTGCATATCAGTAAATGTTTTTCTTTTTTAAAACAGGGAGGTATATGCAGTGCAGCATCATCAGTATGCATAGATTGTGAGGTTTTATGTAATAATATATATTAATATAATGACTTCTTCAAAATCTAGGACATAGGCAGATAAGATAAAGAGTTAGAGCAGCCCAAAAAATGAAGGAGGGGTGATGTACAAGGAAGATTAAGGAGATGAGATGATAGAGGAGGGTATAATTGTAATAGTATGTTAAATTTTTTGCATCAGAGAGTTGGCTTGGGTCTATATTAAAACAATGAATAATGAAAATGTCGAATGCTCTAAAAAGAGAAAATGCCGGACCTCGATGTTTTTTACGAGATCGCAGTACAGTGAAGATTGGAATATTTGCTCTTTCCTCACTGTAGTGCGATCTTGGAGTTGGTATATATATTTAGCGGGGAGGGGCACAGTCCCCCACAATAACTAGTTCGAGGTCTGGCATTTTTGCTCTTTAGACCATTTGACATTTTAATTATTCATTGTTCTAATATAGACACCAGAGAGTCATGGCACAGATTCATATAGCTTCCTGTAAACGGACTCCCATCATCAACCATAAGAATGCACTTAGATAGGCCAATGAAAAACTCAACACATGCTGCTAGGAAGGCAAAAGTAGAAAATGAATCATCTGCTTTAAGGACAATAATAAACCCTCTTGACTAAATTCAGAGTATTAGATGTAAAACCCAGCGCTGCACCAAGCTCCAGTAATACAGCACTGAAGCCATAGCAAATATCCTATCTGACAAATTCATTTCAAGTTTCACCCTTCCATCAAATTTATTTGCCTTCCCTTGAATCCTAAAATCATTCCCTCAAATCACTATAGAACAGATCCTATAGGCTCTAGCCAAAAACAAAATCACTATGGGCACAGACAATACATTTTACTGCTTACTAACTAAGTACAGTACTGCTGTACCCTCTTAAGCATGTTCATCTGTAGTATTTCCATAGGCATGTAACTAATATCTAGAGAAAGATGGCTGTGATACCACTTCAAAAGGGTAACTCTTCTACAGACCCTAGCATCTACCATCATATTAGCCTCCCAACACCCTCTATAAAATCATAGCACTTATCATGGTCAGCCTCATTCACAGCCAAATTTGGCACATAAAAGTCCTTTGCACTAATCATGTCTCCTTAATCTGTTTTTTTAAATGTAATACGTGAAGTTTACAAAGAACATTGTGTACTTACTACCTATCTGGACTTTACTAAAGCCTTTGTTGTGATTCCACATGCTGGCATTATTGACAAACTCATTAGACTAGACATAAACCCTCTGCAACACCCATTGAAATGTCATTTGGTTCTCTGATTAAATGCATGCAATAAGTATTGGTTCATTAGTGATATTGGACTAGGATCTGTCCTTTGTTCTCTCACCTTGAGCATCCACTTCTCTGATAAGAAAGCAGGTATCAAGTCTATAACTAGCCAAGATTGCCAATAAATATAAACAGTGTCTATTAGTTTCAATTTGCATATTCATATTACATAAGAGGGCCTTTCCAGAACCAGTACTTCACGTATGAATCATGGCTTAAGGTTAGCACTCAAAAATGTAGTACAGTTGCTTTAATGATCCAGGTTCCTTTATCAACAATGAACTATCCTTCAATCATCCTCTATCAAATTATAGCTAGGAAATCCTTCTGTTTTACCCAGTTAGTTATCAGGGATATATTCTCCAGGTCCATAGGTGTCATAATCATTCCACCTCTATTTTCTCCTCATCTGGCTAGTCACAGAATACAATGCACCATTTGAAATGTACATCTTCAAATACCTTATCCTACTTAAAAGACTACACTTTTCTAACAAAAAAAAAATTAAAGACTAAAGTCTCTTTGCTACATGAGCAAATTAAACCCCTCTCACTTTTCTTTTTCTTATACCAGCTCCTACATGGTGACCTCTGACTCGCCTTCCCAGGTATGAAAGTTCCTGTCCTAAAAGGCCTCCTCTAATGTATACTAAACCATTCACTCCAAAGACCTCAGCCATTATTTCAACATAAAAAGAACTATTGAAGAAACAGGTTTTATATGCAAAGAATCTACTATCTAATGTACAAGCTCCTCTTGTATATCAAACAATGTAAAAAAATGGTCTCTTTCAAGTTCTGCCATGATAATTGAATTGTACCCATAAAGTTACTCTTGTAGTAAGCAGTATGACTGTCAGTGAACAGAGTAGCAAATCTGCCCACTAAACTCTATGGGTTACATGCTATGCTCTATGTGCTTAAATGGACTACATGCCTAGTAAGAACCTATGAAACTGTAATACTTCAGAAAGAATCAATTGTGTATACTTTGCTATAGTCTGGTGCATTTCAAGTAGTAATAATGCAGTGTGATGTAAGATACTCTGTTCTATAAAATGTAAAGGTTTCTATAACTACCTTATCTAAAAAATGTGAGTAATCTAACCAGTAGTGTAACTAGGGTGGGACAAAGGAGGCAGCTGCCCTGGGTGCAGTTATTAAGATATTGGTTAAAGCTGCAGAGAATGCTCCATAAGTGCAGGGCTATAATGCCCTTCATACATTTATACCAGTTACCGCACAGGAAGGAACAGAAGGTAGAGGTGTCTCACTTTACATCAAAAACAAACACATCTCAAGGCTGGTCAAACAATGTGATGTGTTTGAGCTTCACCATGTCCAGATTACTATATTCAAAGTCTTATATCATATCCTTGCAAGATATAGTTTCTCCTTCTATGACCCAGGAAACTATAGCTCTTACTTAAATGAACTGGAAGCACACCCATTCAGCCCCAAACCATGCTCATGGCTAACTTCAACTACCCCACTACAAACTGGGAATCACACAGTATCACAAACATGCAGTCCCAGAGATTACTGGACTAGATAGTCCATATGCCCACTAAGAACACTATCTTCCTTGACCTGGTCCTCACAAACATGAGAGAACATTGCATCTCTTCCCCCTCACAAATACACACACATACAGGCAGTTATATCCTCATGGGTCAGTTTGGATCATAAAGCTGTCTTCTTTGCAATAAATAAAAAAAATCATGGAACTAAGCTAATCGTGGTACTTTTAGGAATTATTATAAGGCAAACTTCCTGCTATTAAGTGTCACCCTGGCAAAATTTCAAGCCTCCCAAACACTGAGAACTGCACTAACCATGCAGAATTCTTCACAGAAACCCTGTATAATCGTGTTGACAGCTACATGCCTACAAAGAAAAGAATACCAAAAAACAAACAAAGAAACAAATGACAAACTCAAAAAAAACAACCTTAGTAGAATCCCAGCATCAATAAACTGTATAACAAAGGGAAAAATCATGGCCAAAATTAAGAAGTGCTCTGCCCAACTAGAATTTCCTCATCAATCTAAACATGCAACTTGGAGAGCAAATCAAGTTTACCAAAGCCAAGCTGAGGTAAAAAATAGCCTCCCAGGCCAAGGACAGTCACAAGGCTTTCTATTGCTATGTTCCAAAACTTCAAAGGCAGTACACAACACTATACAGTACTGATTGTGGATGGAGACACTTACATGGAGGTAGAAGATATAGCAAATGTGCTGGTTGCCAAATTCAGCCTAGTTTACACCTCTATACCTATGAACCTATGAATCATAGACTTCCAAAATGAAGGGACGAAGGAGGACCAACAAATAAGTTCATGAACTAAAACTAAGGATATGACAGGAGAGACATAGGCACTTTTTCTTAGCTGATTATTTGCTTGTACTGCAGCTACAGATATGAAATGACAGAAAAGAGGGTTGCTTGCATATTATTCATACCACTGCTTTAGTCATGAGTATGGAAATAGACAAGGGTCTTGTTTTCCAATACGAGAAGAAATAAAGCCTCACTTTGGGAAAGGTGAAAGCAGAATGTGTATTCTAAATACCACAACCTGCTTTGAGCTACAGGGAGGTCTAAAGCCACACAACTTGACTATTAACTCTCAAGGTGAAGGCTAGGATCTAGAGTTGTTATTGTTATGGAAGGAGGAACTGTTTTGAGAGGTAAGAATGGAGACTGAGAGATGAGATGGGGTTCTGTCATGGTTTTCATGGTTATGAGTGTCTCGGGCTCACTGCATTCTGATTGCAGAAGGGGTGAAACAATGTTGGAGAGTAGTAAACAGTTTTGAGAAATTATGGAGAGAAATGGAACTTCTGATAATAGTAGTAATGCGATGAAAGAGGAAAAAGGGAGACATAGTGATGTGGTTGAAAAAGATAGATCAAAAAGTCTAGGTTTAGCAGAGGTTACTATAGTAGTGGATCCAATTAGAAAGGACATGGCTGGCCCAGAATTGAGAGTTCAGGAGCAAAAAAGTAGGGGGAGTGAAGTAAAGAGAAAATAGAAATGATGATGGGAAAGCTAAATGCAGTTGAGATGAAGATACTGGTGACTGCGCAGTACCAGTGGCATTATATATAATTAGGAGTAACTGACTTTTGTCAGGAGAAAAGGTTTTAGGAGAATTTCAACAAGAATCATCTAAAAAGGTATAACAGGAGAAAAAGATAAGATGCCAAAGATATACATTTCCTTTAATCCAGTGCAGTGAATGACAGGAATAATTTCAAATGAATATACACACTGAGCAGAGTGGAGGAGAGGTGTTGACTACAACTCTTAGCTGAGATATATAAGTATCCTGTTTTTTATCGATTATTTATACTGATTATTGTTTATAGCAATTTATATATAGCACTTTTTATTGCCTGGTGCATAGTTTTTGAGCGTATTTTTATTGCTATTAACTAATCTGCACGGGTAACTGATTTGTTTGCAGTTAAAAAAGCATTCTGCAGAGTCTCATTGCTCCTTTATCTGTTTAAAAACTTTCATTTTGTGGCTTTCTGCAGTGCTTACTGTCTGTAGGCTAATGCTTTAGAATTGTCCTAGTTCAGAATTGCTGGCTCTGGGCTTGTTTGTTTATACAATGATTGTTCAAAGAACATGAACAGGCCATCTTGAATTAGCTGAAGCCTTTCTTTACCTTGGCTAGATTGTGTTAATTGGCTGCTAGCTGGTGGGGGCTAGTTCTTTTGTGTTTTTGTAAAAAAAAAAAGTTGTCTAAGGTTGTATCTTCTGGTATTTAAGTCCTAACTTTGAGAGGGTTTCTGTCTATACACACTGAGCAGAGTGGAGGAGAGGTGTTGACTACAACTCTTAGCTGAGCTATATAAGTATCCTGTTTTTTTTCGATTACTTATACTGATTATTGTTTATAGCAATTTATATATAGAACTTTTTATTGCCTGCTGCATAGTTTTTGAGTGTATTTTTATTGCTATTAACTAATCTGCACGGGTAACTGATTTGTTTGCAATTAAAAAAGCATTTTTAGAGTCTCATTGCTCCTTTATCTGTTTAAAAACTTTCATTTTGTGGCTTTCTGTAGTACTTACTGTTTGTATGCTAATGCTTTAGAATTGTCCTAGTTCAGAATTGCTGGCTCTGGGCTTGCTTGTTTATACAGTGATTGTTCAAAGCACATGAACAGGCCATGTTGAATTAGCTGAAGCCTTTCTTTACCTTGGCTAGATTGTGTTAATTGGCTGCTAGCTAGTGGGGGCTGGTTCTTTTGTGTTTTTGTAAAAAAAAAAAAAATTGTCTAAGGTTGTATCTTCTGGTATTTAAGCCCTAACTTTGAGAGGGTTTCTGTCTATACACACTGAGCAGAGTGGAGGAGAGGTATTGACTACAACTCTTAGCTGAGATATATAAGTATCCTGTTTTTTTTTATTATTTATACTGATTATTGTTTATAGCAATTTATATATATCACTTTTTATTGCCTGCTGCATAGTTTTTGAGTGTATTTTTATTGCTATTAACTAATCTGCATGGGTAACTGATTTGTTTGCAGTTAGAAAAGCATTCTGTAGAGTTTCATTGCTCCTTTATCTGTTTAAAAACTTTCATTCTGTGGCTTTCTATAGTGCTTACTGTCTGTAGGCTAATGCTTTAGAATTGTCCTAGTTCAGAATTGCTGGCTCTGGGCTTGTTTGTTTATACAGTGATTGTTCAAAGCACATGAACAGGCCATCTTAAATTAGCTGAAGCCTTTCTTTACCTTGGCTAGATTATGTTAATTGGCTGCTAGCTAGTGGGGGCTGGTACTTTTGTGTTTTTGTAAAAAAAAAAAAAAGTTGTCTAAGGTTGTATCTTCTGGTATTTAAGCCCTAACTTTGAGAGGGTTTCTGTCTATACACACTTAGCAGAGTGGAGGAGAGGTGTTGACTACAACTCTTAGCTGAGATATATAAGTATCCTGTTTTTTTTTTATTATAGTTTTTGAGTGTATTTTTATTGCTATTAACTAATTTGCACGGGTAACTGATTTGTTTGCAGTTAAAAAAGCATTCTGTAGAGTCTCATTGCTCCTTTATTTGTTTAAAAACTTTCATTTTGTGGCTTTCTGTAGTGCTTACTGTCTGTAGGCTAATGCTTTAGAATTGTCCCCACCCTCCCTTCCTGTTGGTGTTTTGCTGTTATACTTGGTGGCTTTGCAGTTGCCCACCCCTACTGTAAATCTGATCTGGGACACTCCTCCCAGTCTAGTGTCATTAGCTCATTCTACCTAATACAGAGAGAAAATTTGATAAGGCCTTCTGTTTCTCCTTTTTCCTTCAAAAAAAATGTTTTTGCCTGAATCTCCTTGTGTTCTGACTGTGCTTCTCAAACATTTTGGAAACACAGAGTATATTTTAGAGCATTTATTATAATTGTAATTGCCTTAATATTGCTACAACTCAAGTGCTCTAGGTTGCATTGCATCTGAAGTGCTTGTGTGTTTTAGCTGCTTTTCTGTATATATAGACTTCTCTGTATATGTAGACTACCTACTTATTCTGCTGTGTTACTGCCTCTTAATCATTTTTCAGTTGTGCACTTGCCTTGCTTCATTTAAAAAGTTTTAAATTGCTAATTTTGTAGAGTTTTAATTGCATTTACTGTTTAGGACTACACACTCAAGTGTGTTAGCCTTTTTCTGTGTTTATTTACTGTATTATTGCATTGTTTAGCCTGTTCAACAAAAAAAAATACTACCTTGTTTGCTCGTTTCCCACCTTTTCTAGCCAGTCCATATCCCAGGCTTTGCTTGTCTCAGGACTTTATTTTCTGTGCTCAGAGCTATCCAGACCTTGCTGTGGTAGAGGGAAGTCCTACTGCTTACCAGTGGGACTGGTGAGCATTGTACTGCCTATCTAATGCAAGAGGAGTGGTTTCCAGCTCTGAAATTGTAATTTTATTAGCCTTTTTGGGCTGATTTCTATCCTTTTCAACTTTATGGCTTAAAAACGTGTGTGTTTGCACATTTTTCACATTGTGCAGCACTGCGAGGCTACAGTTAAACTATTCCAGGTGCCAGAAAGTCTGCTCTTCAAATTTTCCCTTTGAACTATCTGGTTTCTCAGTAGTAGCACTAAAATCTGAACCCCTGTGACTAGCACTTGCTCTAGAACCTGCTGAAAAGCACTAGGAAGCCTGAAACTGATTCAAGCACTCTGCTTTCCTTGTCAATAAGGAGAAATTAATCATAGACACTAAACAGCCTATAATTACAAAGTACCTTGCAAAGGTAAGGGAAAACAGCTCTTAAACTTTACAAGAAAGTACTAGGAAGCCTGAAACTGATTCAAGCACTCAGCTCTCCTTGTCAGTAAGGAGAAATTAATCATAGGCACTAAACAGCCTATAATTGCAAAGTACCTTGCAAAGGTAACGGAAAACAGCTCTTAAACTTTATAAAAAAGCACCTAAACAGGCATGTCCAGGGGTCAGTTTCCGGTGATTTCTCCTGTCCACCTGGTGAATATGGGCATACTGGGGCAGTGCGGCAACTGCCTCATGTACACAGACAATCCTCTCCTCCTACCACCCAACACTACAACCTGCGAGAGATGCACTTACATAGCCAAACTGGAAGCAAAGCTCTCTCCGTCCAAGATTGTGCTAGACAGTCAAAAGGAGAAAGTTAACACCTGCATTACACCTCAAGCAACTCATAGCCCTTCAAAACCCACACCAACACCCACACATAGCAACACTAAACCCACATATGTGGAAGCCCTTAACATTAACCTGCCCAAGCAACAAGGACCTCCGAAGCTGAAACACAAACAAACACCAGTCACAAGCAAAGTGATACATAGCTCACAGCACCAGTATACCATCCAACAACAGCCTCTAAGGCAAGACAATGTACCTAACACTTTAGTCATAGGTGACTCTATAGTCAGGCACACTGAAGTCCCACTCACCAGGCTGAACAAGGAGAAAATTACAGTCAGCTGTCAGGTGTCAGGATTCGCCACATAATGCATACACTCAAGTCACTCCAAAACAAGTACAAATATGACTCTGTTATTGTCCATGCTGGAGGGAATGACTTGAGACATACCTCCCTGGACTACATGAAAAGAGACATGGAAGAGCTCTTGGATCATGTGACCCAGGCAGTTATGACCCTAGCCCTGAGTAACATCCTGCCTTCGCCCAGAATGATACCACAATATAAGGACAAAATGATTGACTTCAACAATTGGCTAAGCTTCTGGTATCATTCAAAGGGGATCCAGTATTTGTCTGCCTGGGAAGACATGATCAATAAACCATGATGCTTTGCTAGAGATGGTCTGCATCTGTCACCCCTGGGATTCAGGTTACTGGCTAAAGCTCTTGCCACCCCTATAGTGCCTTTTTTAGGCAAGGTTCAAAGGATAAAACCACCACCATAACAGATACAAGCATGCAAAATTTGAAGGTAATGCTACTCAGTGCTAGAAGTCTAAACCTCAAAATGCACTCTCTCGAGGTACTCCTAAAAATGGAGAACATCGATATCTGTGCAGTAACTGAGACCTGGTTCAAGGCTCCAGAGAGCATCCCTGCAATACCAGGCTTTAATTCTTGCCACACTTTTCGGCCACAAAACCAAGACCGAAACACTAAAGGTGGAGGAGTGTCCATATTCACCAAGGATATTCACACCTCCAGGATAGTTGCCCAACACAATGCATCTGAAATTCTCCAGGTGCAACTAACACTAGGTAAGACTGCAATCCAAATTGTAGCTTGCTACAGATCCCCCACCATACCCCAAGATTCTCACTACACCTTTCTAAACATACTGTAAAATATTAAGATACAACCAAACACCCTAATACTGGGTGATTTCAACTACCCTGCCATTAATTGGGAAAACTACTCGGGCACCAACTCCTTTTCCCAATGGTTCTTGGAATTCATAAATTCCAATGCCCTGGATCAGCTAATCCATTGTCCCACCAGGGGCTCCAATATCCTAGACCTGGCCATTACCAACATGGGAGATAGATGCTCCACACCAGTGGTCACTCCCTCATTGGTCAGGTCTGACCATAAGCAAATCACTTTTGACATCCACATTCCACCCCCACCCCCAGTAAGGAAACCTCCTTAAAAAACTTCTCCAAAGCCAACTTCATGCTACTGAAGTCAGAAGTGACAAACTTCACAACACCCACGCAGACGGGATCTGGAAGTTTGACTGCAGAATCCTACACTAAGGCACTGTATGAGCACATCCACTTGTGCATGAATCGTGCCATCCCAAATAGAACCAAGATGTGCTTCTCCAAAAAAAGGAAGCCAATCTGGTGGTCCCCTGCTATAAACAAACTATACGACAGAAGGAAGAAATTGTTGCAGGAAAGAGGAAAATCTCAGGATGCAAAAAACTCCCTCACCAGCTTCAGTAAGAAGCTGAGATCCCTCATAAAATCCTCAAAAGCTAGTTACGAAAATAAAATTGCCAAAGATTCCAAAGACAACCACAAGACATTCTATAGTTATGTCAAGAATCTAAAAGGGAATGCTCAGATCTGCTCTGAGCTACAACAGAATGGCATTAAATATACTGATCCCAAGGATATTGCCAATATCCTGGCAGATCGATTTAGTGCCAACTTCACCCCCCCTCACCCCCTAAAGGGCCCATCTCAATACCAAAAGATTGCCAAATTCCGATAATCATGGCCACACAGGTAGAAACTGCACTCTCCAAAGCTAAGAATACAGCATCCATGGGACCAGATGACATCCCAGGCTGTGTACTACATAACCTACAAAATGAACTGGCACCACACCTAAGTGTCATGTTTAATCATAGCCTCACTTCAGGCTTCGTGCCCACTGAGTGGCGCACAGCTACAGTTACCCTGCTCCACAAGGGAGGATCCGCATTGGATCCCGGGAACTACCGTCCCATCAGTCTAACAAGCCTGATCTGCAAGTGCATGGAACGCATTATCATGGAACTTACAAACAAAGAAATTGGCAACCTTCAAACACTGGACCCCACCCATTTTGGGTTTGTGAAGGGCCAGTCTTGTCTCCTGAATCTGATTGACTTCTTCAAATTAGTCTCCAGGTCTGTGGATGAGGGTAAGGCGGTCCACACAGCCTATCTGGATCTCGCCAAGGTTTTCGACACCATCCCCCACTTTGGAATCATAGATAAACTTACTAAGCTGGGCATAAATCCCTATGTCACTCGATGGGTTGCCAACTGGCTTACTGACAGAACCCAGACTGTGAAAGTAGCCGACTCCAAATCCAGCTCCAGACAAGTGACAAGTGGAGTACCTCAGGGTTCAGTCCTGGGACCACTCTTGTTTGGCATCTACTTCTCTGAAGTACAGGCCAACACTAAGGGACTCTGGCTAACAAAGTTCGCAGATGACTGCAAAATGGGAGCCATTATTGAATCCCCAAATGATGTGGATATTCTACAAAAGGGCCTTACAGAAACAAATGCCTGGTGCCAGAGCCATGGGCTCAAGCTTAATGCCAAGAAATGTATAGTTATCCCCTTTGGAAAAAAACATGTACCCATGAATTACCACATAGGTGGCAGGACACTAAACATCGAAAGTGTGATGAGATTTAGGGACACAGGTGGACAGTGGTCTCACTTTTGATAACCACATCAGCACAACAGTCAGGAAATCCTTCTATGTGGCACACCTCATCACTAAGGGCTTTTCATCCAGAAAAAAGGAGGTCATTGTCCCACTGTACTCATCCCTCATTAGACCCATTATAGAGTATAATGCCCCGTTTGGTATGTACCTCACAAGACATCTGCAACAGCTGGAAAGGCCACAGAAATACCTCACTAAAAGAATCACAGGCCTAAAGCAGATGTCATATGCTGACCATCTAAAAAAACTCCAGCTATACTCTGTGGCATATCGTCTACTCTGAGGCAATCTCTGCTTAACATACAAGGCCATGTCAAACCCTGAGTTGTTGGACATGCTCCACTTAAAGAAATCCCAATTCCTCAGAGCCACATGCTCCAGGGATCTAAACCTTGTCATCACAATGAACAAAACATGCTGGAGGGATAGGTTCCTGACCCAGAGACTCCCCATACTCTGGAATAGACTGCCCATACATGTCAAGCAGAGCACCTCCTTGGCCCTCTTCAAAAGGAACCTTGATGATTGGATGGGAGATAGGAAATTCACCCCGGGGATCATGTCAGTCACCCTGCTAGACAGGAGTCCAGAGAAGTAAATATTGTGGGAAGAAATATCCAGGGAATTGTTATGGCTAGGCTTGCATAGGCCCTAGGGCTGATAGCCTAGTACCAACCTATGAACCTATGGAGCCAGCTGCAACCATATTATATGGCAAAAGGAAAAATGGATGGTGGAGAGATCAGAAGAGAAGAGAAAAAAAGGAGGTTGAAGGGCTGTGTGGAAGATTGGTAAGACACATGAATGGAAATGCAATGAAATTGGGGGAACTGAGATAGGGGTTGAGCAATTTGTTGAGCAATAAAGAGGAAGACTGGAATAGTTTTTTAGGGTTCAAAAACTGAATAAGGAGAATGAAGTACTGAAGGATGAATGGTGAAAATATCCCGGAATAAGTGGCAAAAACACAAGTGGAATACAAAAGGGAAATGCAAGGTTATGTATGAGGATGTACGTGAGAAAATGTAAGTAAGAAAAAGAAAGTACAGCTAAGAAAAACATCAATGGAAGAGGGATTATGAATATGGAAGAAAAATAGGAGAAGGCTTGGGAAAGGGTGCAGACCACTCAAGGAATGGCATAACATATGAGATCAACAATGATGATCATTCTTTGATAGTTCTTCATGCTTAAGAAGCTTCAAAAAGAAGGGCTAAAGAAAGACAAATGCTGGAAGGCAAAGTACAAAATGTGAGCATAATGGAATTATTATAGAGATGACATTTGGGTAATATGTTAGGATATATAGGAGTACAGGGAGAGGAATGAAATTGTCAGTGAAACAAGCCAGCTTGGTGGTATGTCAGAATAAAGTCCTGATTGTGACTGAGATGATCTAGGGTCGATTAGCAGCTCTGATGACTGACGGTGCTGACAGGGAGCATGAGTGGTGCCTATCCTGAGAGTGAAGGAGCTGAATTCCCATTTGACAATGCCTGCCCATCCAGTGTTGTGAAATAAAAATATGGGAAAAATGTATACTGTTGCTATCCTACGTGCAAGGTAGAGCATATGCATGGATGTGGTTGAAGCATTAGGCAGTTCTTGTAATGATTCAGGTGTACAAGTCACCTCCTGGAGATAAGTACTGGGACTGTAACAGAAAACTGCTCTTCATCACCAGTATGCTGGTGAGAACAAAAGTGTCCCCAATGTCTGCCCATATGACAGTCCCTTGTACAAGCTCTCATCCTGTGGATATGAAAAGAGCATTCCTTAGTGTCATGGAGAGAATGAGCCTGTGTATCATTGTGAAGGCTCAACTGTCAGTGAATGGAGTGGAATAAAGATAAAGAAAAAATCCTTAGTAAACTTTTGGAAATTAATTGAAATTCTGTGTGTGAGTGATTAAGAGGAATAAGAAAATTTTAATAGGATGGGAAAAAGTGACAACACTAATATAGCAATAGTTAATATAGGAAGACACAAACTGCAGGATGGAAGACTGCAGAATCCTAATGAGGGAAGTGAAAGATGCTTACAAGAATTATTTGGGGATATAAGATGGAAAGTAAGCGGCAAAAACTGCTGGAGTGGTTGTAAATCTGGAGAATTACATAGTCAGGTAGGGTGGAGTAAAGTAAGCGGTAAAGGTATTTGTTATCTTTTTCTTGCTGTCAGTTCTCGACTTACCATCTGGTTCCCCACCATCCCATTTGTATGTTCATTTCCCAAGGACATGACCCCCCCCCGCCACATATCACATTCATTCCACCTGGGAACAATGGTCAAGCAGTGGAGGTGGTGTCATTATCCATTCTTTGTGGAACAAGGGTTTTTGTGAGCATGTATAAATGACTAAACACAAGTACAAATTAAAATATCAACAAGAGGAGCAACTCTAAAACAAGCAAATTTATTACAAATACTTCTGGTGCCACAGAATTCTATTCCCCTAAGGTCAAATGTTAATCGAGAAGGTTCAAGCCAAGTCTAACATCTATCTGTGACCCAGAGGGTAAGAAGACTAACAAGAAACAAAGTACAAAGGATTAGTCCAGATAAAATCCCTTTAGCTTGCAAATCTAGGAGACTTTCTCTCTCTCTCTGTGATACTCTCCCTGTGGGAGGAATAAAGACACATTGCTGAAGTTTCAAGTAGTTTATTCCGTTAAGTAGGTAAATGGAAGAGTGTTCTTGCTGTAAGGTCAAATGTTCCTATCCCTCTCTCTCCTTCCTGAGTGAAATAAGAAGATATTTACCCCCATTAGCCCCTCACTCCCTCCTTTAGCACCTGGACCACTAGTCAAACCTGGAGCATTTGAAGCATAGTCAAGTCTTCTCTCCTCTATGCCAAGAGATGTGACATGCAACATTGATTAAGACAAGAAAGGAAAGGAAAGAGATTGTATCAGGAAGAAAGAAGGAAATTATTTATTTTTCATTTGTTGACCGGCTTAGTCCCATTGGGTTTGTGGTCTCTTTTCAGGGCAGACCCAAGGTGGTATTTGTACTAATACAAGAAATTTGGTCAGGGTATCAGGAAACGTCCCGTACTCTTTTCAACAAGTGCTGTGGGATGTTTTATATTCACCTAAGCTAGTACCAAGTCAAGCAGATAGAACTCTGTTTAGCAACTCAATCAAAGGATGACAAACTCAGGAGTATGGTACTATGTTGGATTGCAGTCTTAACAATCCAGTCACCCGGAATGGGAATAGAACCTACAGCTTTCTGGTCTTCCAACACCAAAAGTGAATCTGCTACCAATTTTGCCACTGACACTGCAGTACATATGAGAGTATTTGGGAGCAGCTTCAGTTTTAGGTTGTAGTATGAATTTGTATGTACATGATCCAGTAAAGCTGGGGGGATGGAAGCAAGATGAAGAAGGGATAAAGGGGTATAAAAGTGAAGTAAGTCCTAACAGACTATGGGCCGGATTCACGAAGGCTTGCACGGAGTCTAAGAGTAGTGTAAGACTCCATGCACCCTTCGCAATCCAGGAACAGCCCAAAGTCCGTGTAAGAGACAAGCTAAAACGGCTCTTACACGGAGTGCGTGTGGATAAGCTAATCACCTCACTTTCAGCCGAATAGCATGCAAATGAGGATGATTAGTGATCCAGGAAGCCCAGAACAGCCCGTGTAAGAGCCGTTTTAGCTGCAGAAATGTACTCAGTTGACAACTGAGTGCGTTTCTGCAAAAACTGCAATGGAGCCATGTCAGCTCCAAATAAAGGGTGCATATGTGTCAGGCAGCATGCCAATGGCCAAATATGTGGCCATTGGCAAGGTAACCTGATGCAAATATATTAAAAATATAATTTTTTTTTCGGCGATTGCCGATGTTTAAACCCAGCGCAGCCCCGCGCAAACGGGCTGCGCTGCATAGAATATAAAAACTAAGGTTTTAAACCCACAAATGTGGGTTTTATGCAATACATGGAATGTCAATGCAGGGACCAGCAGACCAAAACCAACATGGCCACCGTGTAGTGGTTGCTAAGGGGGGAAGCTGAGTCTAAGAGATGTAACTAAGCATTAGTAGGCAATCTGATGCAAATGAGTGTAAGGATACTGAATTCCACTGTCACATAGCAAATGAGCACATTCTGAGTAGTGTAAGAGTTACATAAGGGGAGGAACAGAGTAGGAGATAGGTGACATCACAGGGGGGAATGGTAGAAAGAAATGCAGTTCACTGGAGGTTAGAGTTACATGACAGATGTCAGACAGATATCATGGAAAGAGGTGTGCCACTAAGTAAGCATGAGAAAGTCAAGAAATGGAAGGTGTACACTGTTGCCTACACCAAAGTTTCTTGCTGGATGTGTATGCGCACGTGTGCGCGCCACGAAGCGCGAGTAAGGCAGTGTGCGCGCGTGTAAGGCAGACTGAGCATGTGGGAGCATGTTGGGAGATGTTTAACACTGTTTGCGCGGGCGTGCACGCGTTTTAAACCGAATAAGCAGATTCTGAACTGTGTAAGTATGTGTGCACGCGTGTAAGCCACTGTGAGCGTGTTTCTGCTGGTTTGCACACGGCTCCTCCCTGAGGAAACAGAAAGGAAAAAGGAAGCAACAGATTTAGTAGGAAGTTAGCAGGGAATACTGCTGGAGCTAGCAGGTGAAAATAATTAGATGCAGGCAATTACACAGGCAGAATAGTAGCCCAGCCCAGCACTTAAAACTCTGCAAACAGCAGTGCAGAATGTTTCTCTCAAGAGACACTGCAAGACAGGAGTTAAGTTATCAGAAGTGAAAACTGAAAAAGCTGAACTCAGAGCAGAAATGTTAGGGGCTGCCATAGCTGTCATAATGAGACATAGGCGACTTGCTGAGGGTGGTGACAATGCAGATGGTGCCAGACAACCCACAGTGAGGAGACGGAGAAGAGTGTACAGGCCCAGGGTCACCTACCACGGGTTACATGAGCTGGAGATAGTAGAGCTATAGAGTGGACAGAGACCTCCTGCAGCAAATAGTGGAGCTGTGCAGGCCACGCCTCACACACAGAACCAACAGAGGGGAACCCATCCCAGTGGAAACCAAGGTATGTGTTGGCCTAAGAATACTAGCAACAGGTACCTTCCAGAGACCAACTGGTGATATGATGGGGATATCACAGGCATCAGCCTCCAGGGTACTGCACCAGTTCCTGGATGCCATGTCAGCACATGTCGGTGATCATGTATATTTCCCCAATGCCCGTGAGGTATTGGCCAGCAATATGCGTCTCTTCCAGCAAATAGCGGAATACCCTGAGGTAGTGGGTGCAATAGACTGCACGCACATACGCATCAAAGCACCAGCCGGTGAGCGGGGTAGGGCATACATCAACCGCAAGGGCTTCCCCTCCATCAACTGCCAGGTCGTGTGTGATGCCCAGGGCATAATAATGAATGTGAGTGCTGGCTGTCCTGGGAGCTACCTTGATTCCCACATCTGGCATTTGAAGCAGCTGTACCAGACATTTGCCAATGGGGACATCCCGCACGGACACCTAGTGGGGGATGCAGGTTATGCACTGGAGCCGTGGCTGATGACACCCATCAGAAACGCACACACACCTGAACAGGAACGCCATAATGAGGCACACGCACAAACACGTAATGTAATAGAGCGTGTGTTTGGGCTGCTCAAGTCACGGTTCCGGTGTCTACACACATCTGGTGGAGCCTTGCAGTACACACCAACTACATGTAGCCAAATTGTCATGGTATGTGCTATGCTACATAATATGATCTTGCGAAAACAGCTGCAGCAGGACCAGCATAGGGCCTGGCCAAACAGCCCCCCACCATTGCCAAGGCCATCACAGGCAGAGCGTGACTCGGAGGAGGAACAACCTGAGCCTGCCCCAGTAGGCAGAAGGAGGCGTGCCCAGTATGCCCTGGCCTTGGCAAAGAGGCAACGCATAGCACATACACTGGCTCAGTAGGAACCCTGGGAATGATACCCCTCTCTGACTCACTCATATAGTAACAGGGATGCCTAACATGACACAACCTGCTCTCAAACATGTACAGGGAAGTGTAATATGCGCATTCGACAGAGACAGCCCTGCAGCACCACCTGAGGTATGAATGCTATGTGTTAAGTAATGTAACACCATGTACTATATGCACACCTGAGGACCCTGACTAACATCCTACCCTCACCAAGCATCATGCCACAACATGACAATGAGATGATCAAGTGCAACAATTGACTGAAGTATCGCAGTTAGTCAAAGGGGATCCAATGTGTGCTAGTCTGGGATGACATGCTGAGCATGACATGATGCACCACCTGCTAGGACTGGCGTGCACCTATCAGTGCAGGCCGTATGGATACTGGCAAAGGCTGTTGTCACCCACAGTGTGCCCTGAATAGGTAAGGCTCAAAACACAAACCTATCTCCATAGGTATCAGAAGAGATAAGAATAAGATAAGGGATAAGTTGAAACAGCAAGATGCATGCAGTCTAAACTCACCCAGTATGGAGAATGTTGATATCTGCGCTGTAACAGAAAACTGAGCCAAGGCTCACAACAGCACCCTAACACTACCAGGTTACACCTCATACTGTGCTGTACAGCCGCAAAACTTGGAACAAGCTACAAAAGGAGGGTGACTAGCAAGAATTGTCAAGGATAACCACACCCCCATGTTGGTACCACAACAAAAAGCAGCATGGACTAGCCATGCTCAAGTAACAGTGGCTAAAACTGCCCCCCAGTTTATAGCCTGCTACAGACTACTGTCCCAACACCAGGAACTGCACCCAGCCTATGCTGGAATACATGAATATATCAAGTCCTCCAAACCACATTATATTGGGTGACTGAAAATACCCAGACATAGACTGGGAGCATTATACTAGCTCCAACAGTGTAGGACAAAAGTTTATAGAATCCATAAACCAAAAGGCCCAGGAACAATGTACCACTCCCACAAGAGGGGTAAGCATACTGGATGTGATAATCAGCAACATGGGTACTGGATGGCAAGATGAGAAGTGTATTGCTCACTGGTAAAACCAGACCATAGAGTAATCACACTGGATATACAAATCCTGACCACAGTCCCTGGCCAGAAAACCACAGTGGAAAACATGTGTTAAGCAATATTTGCACTCCTCCAAACTGATGTGGAATCCATTAAAGGTCTGTGCAGGTGCAAAATATGGGCCACACCTCAGAACCTGTAATACAGCCATTCCATGAACACTGCCAGGAATGCTTGGATTATGCAGTCCTAAATTAAAACAAGACACAATGCCATAC
The DNA here is from genome assembly GCF_019279795.1 of Protopterus annectens. NCBI lineage: Eukaryota > Metazoa > Chordata > Ceratodontiformes > Protopteridae > Protopterus > Protopterus annectens. Next base: position 985,685,899 of record NC_056741.1, on the reverse strand, counting down.
ACTCAGAAATCTGGCATGGTGGACACCAGCCATAACCAAACCATGCAAGAGAATGAGGAAGCTACTACATGATAGAGCAAACATAAACAATGAAGTAATCACTGATCAGTAGTATGGCAATAAAATCTGTCCACACATACAATCCACTAAGGCCAGCCACAACAAGTGGAATCTGTGAATCCTGAGGCAATGTTACACCTGCCCCAAGTACACAGACAACCCCAACTCCACCCAAGAAATACAAATATATGTGAGAGATGCAACCATCTATCCAAACTGGAGGCTGAGCTCCCTCAACTCAGTACTCCCAAAACAAGTCAGGAGGAGAAGGTAACCACACACACCACAAACACAGTCCCACATAGACCTATCACAACTGCAAACCAAACACATAAAAACAGAAAAACATTCCCGGAGGCACAAATTACAAACACAGCACACCAACAGAGGCCTCTAAAGCAGACACCCAATCAAACAACCTCCAAACATAGCACATTCAACACATAGTACACAAAGCTGGTGTGCCAAACAGTCACAGGCCAGAAGGAGAAACAACATGCCTGATACAGTTGTAATAGGTGACTCCATAGTCAGACACACTGCTGTCCCGCACACCAGACTGAACAAGGGAAAGGGTACAGTAAGCTGCCTGTAGGCTGCCACAATATGCCACATAACAGAAGTATGCAGGTCACTCCAAAGCAAGTAGAAATATGATGCAGTCATAGTCCATGCTGGTGTGAATGACCTGAGATGTACCGCCCTAGACTACATGAAAAGAGACATAGATGAGCTATCTGATTATGTAGTCCAGGCTGGTATGACACTCACCGTTTGCAGCATCCTACCCTTACCAAGAATAATGCCACAGTACAAACACGGAATGATCAGTCATAGCAAGTGGCACACTTACTGGTGTCATTCCAAGGGGATCCAATGTCTGTCTGCTTGGGATGTCATGCTTGACAAGCCACGCAGCTGTTCTTGGGATGGCCTGCACCTGTTACCCCTGGGCGTCTGAATATTGGATAAGGCCTTTGCCACCTCCATAGAGCCTTTTGTAGGCAAGGCTGAAAAGACTGACCCACCACCCTAGAAAACATAAGTGGGAAGAAACATAAGGGAAATGCTGACCAATGCCAGATGTGTACACCCCAATATGCATGCTCCCAAGGCCATCCCCAGTATGGAGAACATCGATGTCTGTGCAGTGACAGAAACCTGCTGCAAGCCTCCTGACAGCACACCAGCACTACCAGGTTATACCACGTATCATGTGTCATGGCCCCAAAACCTGGAACAAAACATAAAAGGAGGGTGAGTATCCATAGTCAGCACAGACACCCATACGTCCAGGTAACTGACAATGCACAAGGCATTGGAGTCCACCCATGTGCAACTAACTGTAGGCAAGACTGCTGTACAGTCTGTAGCATGCTACAGACCGCACTCTCACACACAGTAACCCCACCCAGCCGTCCTGAAGAGACTGGACAGTATGAATGTCCCACCAAATACCAAACAAGGTACCACAAATTACCACATAGGTGGTAAACCATTATGTATGGAAGGAGTAACCAGGGACCTAGGGACACAAGTGGACAGTAACCTGTTATGTGACACCCACAATGCCAATGTGGCTAGGAAGACTGTCTACATTTGACACCGTATCAGGAAAGGATTCACATCTACATCAACAGAGGTCATTGTGCCCCTATACTTTTCTCTAATCACACCCATAATCTAGTACAATGCCTCATATGGGATGTACCTTACCTGACACCTGCAGCAGTTAGAAAGACCTCAAAGGTACCTCACCAAGAGGATAAAGGGTCTCAAATATATGTCATATGCTGCCTGGCTGTAGACACCCCAGCTGAATGCAGTCACATACTGCCTACACAGAGGCATTGCATGCCTGTTGTAGGAGGCCATGCCCAACACAGGAGTAATGGACATGCTCCACCCCAGAAAACTCAAATCCATCGGAGCTGTGAGAGTGAGAGATGTCAACCTCAACAAATAATGAAATAGGATGTGCTGGTGGGACAGATACATAATCCAGAGGCTCCCCACACCCTGGACCAGAATCCCACTCCATGTTAGGCAGAGCCCCTCACTGACACTCTTCAACAGGAATCTTGCCAAGTGGATGGATGATTGTAGAGTTACACTGGGGGTCTTCACTGTGTCATGTCCAGACAGAGGCACAGCAAAGCAAATCATAAATGGCCATAATATTCACATAGCAAGGGGTGGCAAAAGCCACACACACTCTGGCTAGGCTAACAAATGCCCTAGGGTGGATAGCCTAGTATGAACCTATGAACCTATGAAGATACAAATTGTACAGGACACTAAGGATAATCCCAAGGCTTTCACAACTGATGGTAGGAACCATGTTGGGAATTCACAGATATGCCCTGAATCACACAAATATCACAAACACACACACATATTGCCAACATACATCCTGACAGGTGCAGTGCAAACCCCGAATGCAGAATATCTATCCCAGCAGACTGCTGGCCCCTGACATTGCAGATGCTGAGGTAACAGCCAACATCTACAAAGCAAAACACACAGCAGCAATGGTATGAGATGGTGTCCTGGGCTTAGTGCAACATGGACTCCAAGATGAATGGAATGCCAAACCACACTACTGCTCAATGTCAGCCTTACCACAGAATATGTACCCAAAGAGCAGTGTACAACAACAGTGGTCCTTCTCAACAAAGGTGTTGCCTGAATGGATACTGAAAACTACTACCCCAGAATCCTGAGAAGCTCGGTTTGCACAGCTATGGAAAAGATCAGCATGTACCACAGACATAAAGATATTGGGGACCTACTGACACCGGACCCAACCCAGTGTGGCTTTCTCAAGTGCAGATCCTGCCCCTAAACATGTTTGACTCAATTGAAACAGTCATTAAGGTCATTGATGAGGGCAATGTGGTCCACACAGTGTAGCTGGACCTTGCAAAGGCTTCTATACAATACCCTACGTGTTCATTATAGATAAGCTCACCAGCTTAAATATAAACCCACATGTCAGTAGAGGGGTTGCAAACCAGACCAAGGACAGAACAGACATGGTCAGACATGCTGCAGCCATGTCAGACTACAAACCAGATATAACTGGCATCCCACAAGGCTTTGTCCTGGGATCTCCCTCGTCTGGTATATATGTCCCATAGGTACAGGCAAACATGGAAGGACTGTGTCCGAACATGTTTGCAGAGGACTACAAACTGCTCAGCACATATGATCCACCAGCTGACACAAGCATCCCACAAAAGGGCCACATAGAAACAGACAACTGGTGCCATAGCCATGTCAGCAAGCTAATTGCAGAAACGTGTATAGTCAACCCCCGTGGATATACAGTAAGTGCCCACCAATTAACACATAGGTGTTAACCCATTATGTAGTTAACATGTAATGAGAGACCTGGGGACACAAGGTGATAGATATCATGCATTGGACAAACGTGCTGTAGTGTTTACAGAAACATACCATATACCCACCTAATCATGAAGGTTGTCAGATCTAGATAAGGGGAGGTCATTGTGGCTCTGCAGTCATCCTTCATCAGCAGTACAATTGACTACAATAGCCCCTGTGGGATGTACCTCAGCAGACACATCCATCAACCGTAAAGTCCCCAACAGTACCTCATCAGGAGTATCAAAGAGCTTGCACAGATGCCATGTGTTGCCTGTGTTGCTGGCATCAATAAACATGCTGCACCTTGTACAATCTGAATGGCAGTGAGCTATGCACATGAGAGACCTGAACCCCAGCACTGACTTACATAGGACAAGCTGTACTGCATGATCCATAACACAGAAGCCACCCCACCCATGAGTGAACCTCCAGTACAGGCTACCCATAGAGTCACTTATCAATCTTCCTCAATAGGAATCTTGATGAGTGGATGGGAGATGGTAGATTTATCCTGGGTATCACTGTCATGTCACAGGTAGACAGAGGCACAGTATACTAACCATGACATATGTCATGGCAAACTCCACTTACAATGTGTGTTGAAGAACAAACACACTCTCCAACTAGCATTAGACATGGACTAGGGCACATCGCTAGTGTTTGCAAATGTACACCTATGTTGTGGAATACACTACCAATGTTGGACAAGCCTGGTTTAAGTAGTTCATATCTGAACAGAATGCAACATGGTCAGATGTACACAACTGGCCCCTAACCAGGCTGTTGTGCCCACTATCAAAATGTAAAGCAGTGATAGCACTAAAGCCCAGGATACTGTCCACCACAGTCAAAGTACTACCAGTACACTATACAGTACTACAGTGTTAGGTCAGTGTGAAAGGATGTTGACAACTGTATGCAAAGTATCCCATGCAAACACTGCAGGCACAGTATAATCCTGTTGTGTTCACACACAAAGCAGTTGTACAGTAACTACACAACATGACACACAACACACAACCATAAACGGGTGATATTTGTTGAAGTTCACACTCATCCACAAATGTGGTGGGCTGCAGAGTCCAACATATGGAATGCTCACACTGGGCATGCTCACACACTTTGATAAATGAGACATATGTCAGACAACATGCCATGGGAAGGCTGAACTGGGCATGCTCACACACTTAGGCCAAATCTCGGTTTAGCAGTTGGACACACATATCTGGTATTTTTATGTGTTATTCCAGGAACCAACCACATTACAGCAGTCTGCCCAGTGCACACAGTTAAATGACTACAGAGACATACGTGATATAGTGGATCCCTCCCATATGCAAACATCTTCCACAGATGCACAAGTTGTTCATACAAACAGGGAATGCTATGGCAATAAAGATGTGCAAACAGTCTATCAGCAACAAATAATGTGCATTTGACAATTAAACATATGGGTGTAGAGGTCAACACTGGGCTGTTTGCCCTAGGGAATGACAGCTTAGCCAGAGTGTGCTTGGTGTCTGCCTCCTCATAGGATGCACATTCCCCTTTCTAAACACAGATGATGTCAGCACCCTATAAGTACAGCAGGAGAAAAGAAACTTCCCAGTAATGCGAATAGCGTGCTCTGCTAATGCGTCCATCTCAAGTGTCATAACATAGTTAGGTAGGGGTTTCAAATCTTGCAAATGCTCAGTGTGTGTGTGTGAGTGGGGTTGGTGTGTGTGTAAGTCTGTGGGAGAGAATTGTCCCTTTTGGCAACTAGGAAAACACACTACAGGATGCACATTCCCTTTCTATACACCGATGATATCAGCACCCTATAAGTACAGCAGGAGAAAAGAAACCTCCCAGTAATGCGAATAGCGCGCTCTGCTAATGCGTCCGTCTCAAGTGTCATAACATAGTTAGGTAGGGGTTTGAATCCTGTGAATGGCAAGTGTGTGTGTTTGTCTGAGGGGGGTTAGTGTGTGTGAGGGAAATGCCCCTATTGCCAACTAGGTGAACAAACTACAGGATGCACATTCCCCTTTCTAAACAATGATGATGTCAGCACTCTATAAGTATAGCAGGAGAAGGGAAAACTCCCAGTAATGCAAATAGCGCGCTCTGCTAATGCGTCCGTTTCAAGTGTCATAACATAGTTAGTTAGGGGTTTGAATCCTGCGAATGGCAAGTGTGTGTGTTTGTCTGAGGGGGGTTAGTGTGCATGAGAGAAATGTCCGTTTTGGCAACTAGGTGAACAGACTACAGGATGCTCATTCCTCTTTCTAAACACTGATGATGTCAGCACTCTATAAGTATAGCAGGAGAAGAGAAAACTCCCAGTGATGCGAATAGTGTGCTCTACTAATGCGTCCGTCTCAAGTGTCATATCATAGTCAGATAGGGGTTTGAATCCTGCAATTGGCAAGTGTGTGTTTTTGGCTGAGGGGGGGTTAGTGTGTGTGAGGACAATGTCCCTTTTGGCAACTAGGTGAACAGACTACAGGATGCACATTCCCCTTTCTAAACACTGTTCAGCTGAAGGCCATGGCTCTGGCACAAGTTGTCTGTTGCTATGATGCCCCTTTGGAAGATGCGTGTGTCAGCTGGAGAGTCGATTATGGTGGCCAGTTTGCAGTCATCTGCATATTTGGACAGCCACAGTCCGTCCATGTTGGCCTGTACCTCCAATAAATATATACCAAACAAGAGAGGTCCCAGGACTGAGCCTTGTGGGACACAACTCGTAACTGGTGTGGGGTCTGGCATGGCTCCAGCAATGCTAACCATGTGGGTTCTGTCCTTGAGCCACTGTGCAATCCATCTAGTGACATAGGGGCTTATATTTAAGCTGGTGAGCTTCTCTAGAATGCCCAAGTGGGGTATTGTTGTGAAGGCTTTTGCAAGGTCCAGGTAGGCTGTGTGAACCACCTTCCCCTTGTCAATGGCCTTGGTGACTGTTTCAAAGAAATCAACCGGGTTAAACCTGGTAGTGCTGGTGTGCTCTCAGTAGCCCTGAACCAGGCATCTGTTACTGCACAGATATCGATGTTTTCCATGCCAAGGAGTGTTTTGGGTGCATGCATCTGAAGGTTTAGACTTCTGGCGTTGGGTAGCATTGCTCTTAGTTTCTTATCCCTTGTGATACCTATGAAGGTGGGTTTATCATTTGAACCCTGCCTAACATAGGCACTATGGGGGTAGCAAGAGCCTTTGCCAATATCTGAAAGCCCAGGGGTGACAGGTGCAGGCCATCCCTAGCAAAGCAGGTAGTTCAACAGAAGATGAATGTGTGAAGGTGTAGTGCCTGTGATTAGTTAGCAGTAGCATATATGACTGCTCACGTGGACACATGCCAGGTAAGTCATATGCACTGTGTCACAGGCAATGCACATGTGAACAGGACAAACAGTGACATCCTGTCAAGTGGGACATGGACATACATATAGTAGGCTATGCAGATGGCACTAGGAGTCCACAGAAGCTCTATAACTATGCATTGCAGGTGTGATCAGTATTCCAGGGTAATTGCAAGCAAACATGCATGCAAACAAAGCTACAGTAAACAGGGCTGCATGTAGTCCATTGTACAAAAAACAAGCTGTACCAGTTCCAGTAGGTAACACTGCAAATATGCAGGCACTATGCACATGTACATGGAAATACATGGGTCAGATGGCTAGGGTCCAGTCTCAGTGCACACAAGTGTACAGACCATGTACTGTCAAGATATACAATAACTGGATAGAAACTCATGTGCTCATACCTGCAGTAATACACATGTCAAATAACAGACACTGAGCCTTCACTCAGTGGTTCCATACTTAGTAGGATGTATGCTCCCTGGCCTGCCACCACAGTATCCCTGACATATATGGGGACTCTCCCTCCTGTGACAGTTAGTTATGTGTGTTGGGGCTGTCTAGCATGGTATGAGATGTGAGCATGCAGTGCTAGGGTGCTCCTGTGTGTCCTGTACCAGTCGTGTAGTACTGCACACATATCAACATCCTCAAACATCTGCATTGCAGAGTCTAGTGTGGGCAACATGCCACTTGCAATTTACATGTCCATCATTGTGTATTACTACATTCATTACCCTATCCCTGTGCTACCTATGTATGTAGCCTTCTGTTGACATCATTACCACCAGTATGCCAACATGTGCAGATGATACACTATGGTACTTACCATGGGTGTAGACAACAGGACATGACAATCACACACTTACTGCATCAGGCATGCTGTGATATACCCACAATTAATTCAGCACACAGTACTGTTAACAACATGATACTATTACTACACATCTATGTGGTCACCCTGTGCATCAGCAACATGTTAACCTGTACCTGCACAGTTGTTACAGATTGCAGGAGGTGGCACAGTTTCATCATATGCACAGGGTGTGAACTTGGTATGCCTGAGTCAGCCACCGATACCACCAATTGACATGTATGTGTATGTGTGTTGGTGAGGGACAGCAGTAGAAGGTGGGGCAATGTTGATGCAGTGTGTGCGTATGCGGTAGCCCTAGGTGTTGTCAATTGCATGTGTGTATGGATGCACACAGTTCCACCTCATGGCTGTCATATACTGGTGTTTGTGGACAGCCACAGACTGTACCTGCCAGGTCATACAGATCAGTGTCTCTGGCCACGGACACGGTACCTGTGCCTTGCAGGGGTGCTACGGACCATATCCAGTACCAACCCAGACTGGGTACTGTCATCAGAAGCAGGTGTTCATTGACTGGACACAGATCCCTGTCGGGCCTGGCCAGAGCCACGTGCACGTGGTCTCCTGGGGTGGTCTGATGACAGCACAGACCCAGCATTGCTGGGGCTGCTGCTGGCACTACGGGGGCGGCCACGGCCCTGTTGTCATCCACAACGACTGCCAGCTGCTGCTGTTGCTGGCATACGGCCACGTTGATGCCTCAACCGCCCACCATCGCCCTGGCTCATGGACATGTAGTTGTGGAACCAGTCTAATATGTCCCCACAACGTCTGTCTATGACATCGGTGAAATCACGGATGGCAGCTGCAATGTCACGCATACTGTCAGTCATGGCTGTGTGACATGCTGTCAGCTCCCTCAGACCCTGTCTGGTGTACCGTTCCATACGTGACTGTGCCTGCATGACAGTCCGAAACATAGCTGAGGTTGTAAGACCTCTGTGGGCACGTCTGACAGGGGCAGTACGCCCATGGATGCTCCCACGAGAACCCCTGGACATCTGTCTGTGTGGTACCATCTCTGGGCCATGCCCATGGCTGCTGTGTGGGGAGGCATGTGCCACAGATACCACATTACTCTGGTCAATGCCCACTGTATGCTGTCCATCACCTAGGGACATTGGTGACAAAGGGTGTATTGGCAGGATAACTGTGAGCATTGATGGGGTCGACAGCTGTGTACTGTCAATCGGCTGACCAATGGCAGACCCTGGCATACCTTCCTGTGCCATTACACAGATGTCATCATTATCAGTACCCACGGCACCTGACTCAGGTTCCCTGCTACATGACACCAGAGCAGCAACAGAACCTGTGGGAGGGAAACAGGAAACACAGTTTACAATGTCTACACATTACCAGCGATGCACACATGCACAGGTGCACACATGCACACATGCACACATGCACAGGTGCACACATGCACACATGCACAGGTGCACACATGCACACACATGCACACATGCACAGGTGCACACATGCACACATGCACACATGCACAGGTGTACAGGTGCACAGGTGCACACATGCACATATGCACAGGTGCACACATGCACACATGCACACGTGCACACATGCACACATGCACAGGTTCACACGTGCACACATGCACACGTGCACACATGCACACATGCACACATGCACAGGTGCACACATGCACAGGTGCACACATGCACACATGCACACATGCACACGTGCACACATGCACAGGTGCACACATGCACACATGCACACATGCACAGGTGCACACATGCACACATGCACAGGTGCACACATGCACACATGCACACATGCACACATACACACATGCACAGGTGCACACATGCACACATGCACACATGCACACAGTTTCACACAATTGCACAGTACTCAGTATGCGTGATATCAACACACAGACACAGACACACCTACATGCATACAAAGAGCACTACTAAGTGAGCCAAATAGTACTATTACTATCAACACTATTACAGGAATTGTTAATACACACTCACCAGCATGGATAAGCTGCATTGCTGTTATACCAGAGGGTCCTGCAGACGTGAAAAAACTAATGTCAGTGGGCACAACTGTGCCATTGTTACTGAGTATGATACAGGTCAGTAGTACAACAGTTGCCTTTCACAGGTCAGCTGCTAATATTGAGGATTTCACACTTGCACATTAAATACTATGGTGACAGCTACAAACCAAGGACACACCTCACACATGCATTAACTACCAGTGTGCATAACAGTCAACTATGCATATGGCATATTACCTGCATGTTCACTGTCTTGCTGCTGTGTGGCTCCAGCCTCCATCATAATGCATGTCTGCTGCTGTTGTTGTTGCTGGCGGACTGGAGCCACTACATTCATGAGTAGTCCCTCCAGTCTGGTGAGTGGGGGATGTGTAGCCACCCCACCACCTGTGGCGACCTGTTGCCTGTGGATATCTGACGCACGCTGATGGACATGTCTGATTAAATCACTGCAGTCATGTCGTACCTGCTCATATTTCCTATTATGCGTGCCTATGTCATTTACCCGACGGACAAGGTCTTGCCACAGTGCAGCCCTCTCCTGCTGATTCTGGCTGGTGCGGGAAAAGAGTATTGCATAATCCCGCACCAGGCTCTGGTGTATCTCCTCATCCTCAGCTGTGGAGTAGGTGGGATTCCGCGGGTGGGCCATGTACCTGAGAAAGAAAATAACCTGGTATCAGCAATATATGTCAGCAGAATTTGGCACACATACTACACATGCTACTCGACTGTTATGATACAACATATCTCACATATGTAGCATCTGTCTGTCTATTGGTGGATACACATGTAGATGGCCAGGTATCAGTGCTCAGCCAGCAACTGTGCAACAGTACCTGGCAGACTCCATACGACATACTACCAAACCCCAGCAGTCAGAACACTGATTCAGGTCAAGAGCACCTCCTCACTCTGGGGGTTTGTATCTAGGTACTGTATGGCCTACATCGTCAACTACTGTGGGCTGACCACACACTGATTGCCCTGGATATACATATCCCACCTCCACCACCAGCACAAACGACTATAGTGCATAACATTACAGATACAAACTTTACACTTTGTAACAGTGATATGGTATCCTTTCAGCCCACTGGGCCAGTGGAAGACACAACCCACAATGCTGACCCCTACACAAATGCTTTCTACGGACATCTCCGAGAATGCATGGATCATGCAATCCCATATATGACCAAGACACTCTCCACAAAGGGACAGCATCCTGTCTGGTGGACCCCAGCCATAGACAGATTTTATTACAGAAGATGGAAGCTACTGCAAGACAGAGCATAATTCCATAAAGGGAGGGCATGTCTGAGCAGCACTAGTAAGGATCTATTTTCCATCATTCAAAATACATGGGCAACTTTGAGAGGGAAATCAAGAGTGACACTACAGATAACCAGAAGGCCTTCTTCAGTTATGTTAGCAACCTGGTCAGGAGCCATCCTCTATGCCCATAGGTAGTACACAACAACAAATATTTCACTGACACCACAGATATCGACAACATTGTGGCAGACAGGTTCAGTGCAGGTGTCACCCAGCCCTCTCCCCCGAAATAAGGCATAGTTATCCCAGCTGACTGTAACCTCCCTGTCATCACAGATGTCCAGGTGAGAGCCACCCGCAGGACAGCAGAATACACAACATGGATGGGACCTGATGGTATCCCCAGTTGCATGCTACATAAACTCTGACAGGAGCTAAACACACATATAGAAGTGCTATGTAACACTAGCCTGACTACAGGATATGTACCTGTACACTGGCGCACAGCAGCAGTGGTTCCACTCCACGAAGGAGGCACCTCAACATACCAATACAATACAATACAACACAATACATTACATTACAATACAATACTATACAATATGCTATTGCCCCTGGGACTACAGCAGCGTACTGTTCTGCTACCCTGACCATTGTGACACATGTGGTGTGATGGTACCTGCTGCTGTCACACAGTTACACAGGGTGACTCATATGGCATATTACCTATCTGACTAACATTCAGCAGGGGTATGTGTGACATGTACTCATGGGGAGTCTTGCTTCTTAACACTGTGTGGTTTATTGCAGGGTATGTCTTATCTGTGGGTAGGAACTCTTACCTCCACATGTGCACTCTATTGCAGTGGCACGGACGACACACAGCAGACATTTAGGTTGTGGATGGTGTGAGGTGTTACTATGGTTGTTGGACATCTGTCATGGGTGTGACTTACATATGTAAATCCAGGAGTGGTAACCTCTATGTGGGTAGCATATGTGTACTCTGTGGTGTTGTCAGTCACTGTGCATTGGTAATGTGTTTGAGTGCATTGTCACAGTGTTGTACATGTCACTGTGTCCTTCTCCATATCTGTAGCTGTCATGTGAGGTCCATACCATGGCATCCATTATGTGGTGTGGAGGGGTACACCGACCTGCGTGTCCATAGCTGACTCACCATGTCCGCTGACACATACCATGTGCAGGTATTCCAGGGATAGTGTGCCACTGTGAATATCATTGGGGCCACTATTGTACACATTTATGACCCTGTTCACCCCTGACACATGCAGTGGTGGGCAGCCAATCACATATCTGGTGGTTACTGGTGTAGGTGATCTGGAATGTGGTATGGCACTCCGGTTTTGACACTGGTGTTCACTCCATGCCTTTGTCACCAGGCACCTGTTGCAATACATCTGTACACATGTGCCTCACTCAGAATTTATATACATCTCTCTCTCTCTCTCTCTATATATATATATATATATATATATATATATATATATATGTATATAGATATATCTATATGTATATATATATATATATATATATATATATATATATATATATATATATATATGTCCGTATACATATACACATATATATATTGATGTACATATATTGCTATAGATGTGGAGGCGGGGGGCACAGAGCGGGTGTGAGTGACAGAGGGGATGGGACAGGCTGTGTTGCAGGTCGTCATATACAGTCATACCTGTAGGTAGTCAGATCAGTCCTTCTATGTATATGTATCTACATATATCTATATCTGTATGTGTGCATTACATAGATATGTTTGTACAATATTCTATCTACATCTGTCTATGTATTCCTACATCTCTCTCTCTATGTATGTATACATATATGCATATCATATATATATATATATATATATATATATATATATATATATATATATATATATATACACATACATATGTTGACATACATACGTATCCATATGTTAGACAGGTATATCAACATATTTGTCTGCCATACTGTATACACACACTAACATACTGCTAAACATACATAACTGTGAAACCTACTTTGTACATGGCACTACAACCTACAATCAAACAACATTGATATGTGCACATAGATGCTCTCACATACAAATGTATGTACAGCCTTCACTGATAGTTGCTGTATGTCCCCTGCCCTTTACACATCTTCATATACATATGGATACAGACCAATGACACATATGGAGGGTTCACAGTATGTAGACCTTTATAGTATTACTTTACATGACCTGTGTTTGTCACAGCTGCTTGTGTTGCTGTCTGGTTCTCTGTCCTGCTGCTCCACTTCCCAGTTGTCAGCTTTCAGGTAGCTGTTGCTGAACAATTTGTTTCTGTCTGCTTAATTGCAGTTTTCTCTGTCTCTGTCTCTGTCTCTGTCTCTGTCTCTCTCTCTCTCTCTCTCTCTGTCTCTCACGTCCTTCTCAGGGTGCAATGAAAGTATTGCATGTGTGGGCATGGAGTACAGCATACTTTTGTAGGTATCTGCATATGCCCATGTGATGGCCTCTGCACCAATTGTTAGCCAGCATTTGCTAATTGCATGCAGCCAGTTGTGTACTGATTGCAGTTCTCACTGTGATTTCAGAACAGTGCTATAAAAAGGTATGTGAGATAGGCATAGCCCTTTCAGATTTTAAGGGCAGGGACCATGCTGTTATGCTGTGGACAATGTTCTGTGAGTGTAAAGGTTGGTATCTCTCTCATATTTCCAGGTGTGTTGTAGATTAACATTCCTCCATTCATTTCTCCAGTTTCCTGTACTAACTGTGTATGTACACTGACACCTACAACTACTACTACTGTTAATGTGTGTGTGTGTGTGTGCTTTCCTTTCACTTTTGCTTGCACTTTGTTGCTAAGGCTTCAATAGTTGCCCTTTACAGTCACTACTTGTATGCCTGCTAGGTGTCTTGACTGTAGTGTGCTGCTGTAGCTTTCCTATTTTCCATGTACATTCACACCTTGGAATGCTTGCTATATCTGCTAGGGTGTTACAGCATGCAGTGTGGTCTGGCCATGGTGTGGGCCTTGACATCTATTAGGGTATTTGAGTATGCTGCTGAGCAGGCCCCAGAGACTTTCAGATTCATCTGTTATGTGCCTCATGGAATGGTACATATCAGTGGGGTACACCCATTAAAATGTCTGGTATACTGCAGTTGTGACTGTGGGTTAGCATGAGCATATGTATTACTACACTTTTTCTGCCATGCAAGTGGTGAATACTTTCAGGACTCCATAGTTACCATTGCATGTGTTACACCTTTCTGCCTACTGTTTGTACATTTCACATGGGGTCTGTGGGGCATCCCTGTAAGTCATTTACTGTTGCTATGTCTAGGCTCTTAACTATTCAAATATGGTGGTGTCGGACCCGTCATGTGTACAGATATTTGCAGGTTGTCCACATTTCTGCCTCATATTTTGGTCAATATCTCATGCACACCTTTTTCTGGCAAGTCACTCTGGGCTCAAGTCAGAATATGGTGACAAACATTCAAGTTCCAGACTGCATACCCTTCCAAACACCCCACAAAGTGCAGACCCTGTTACTTTCTGAACTGTCTACGTTTGTTGTAACATTATTTGTAATGTGTCCCTGGTTTTGGGCCTTTGCTCCACATATTTTATTACTTGGTCCAGATGTGTTCCTATAAGAGGTTGTGGGGTATGGGCAGTGCTTATCCTGCTGTGAGTATGTGTGTGTCTTGTAAGGTGCTATAGTGACATTATTACCTACTAGCTTCCAACTAGCATGGCTGTTTCTGTTCACACACTAGTATTATGGAAATCCACTAGTTTTGATAGTAATTCTAAATGTCATGCTTTGTGTACTACACATCTATATTCCCTTTACATTCATTCCTACTATTACATGATATATTTACTTTAGCACAATGTTCTTGTATAAGAGTCATGGCTTAGTGGTAAGTCATGCAGACTACAGTTGCCAAGGTCCTGGGTTCGGGACTCACAGTGGGATTTTATTTTGCTTTTGAACTGAGTACAGGACCTGTCAATCAAAGTGACTAAGGCACTTTTAAGCAGTTGTAACCGGGTTAGCGCTGGTTTGCGCGGAGCTCATGCATGCGTACTGGCGGTTAGCTCCGCGCACACCCGCTTACAACCACTTAAACGTGCTTACTCTTGCGCACACCCGCGCTATTTTCTTTGAAAGAAAAGAAAAATGGGGAGACAGGAAAGTAGTGAAAAAGGGGTCACAAAGAGGGTAAGACAGTAGGGAAACAAGCTTGGGATGTGCAGGAGGGATGTAGGTAAGGCCCATAGCTGCCCATTTCTTCATCAGCAACAGCTGTGCATATGTATGTAATTTGGTGTGACATTTAAAACCTTCCACCCCTGAGAGAGGTGTCAGGACAACAATAATACTTGTTGTACAGCCAATTGGAATTGATAGGTTCCATGTCCAGTAGACATGTATGCGGAATGGGTAGCTATGTATGGGGCGTAATTTTTTTGTGGGTACAGAGTGCCCTTTTTTTTTTTTATTTTTTCAGGTGAGAGTGGTATGTCAGGTGAAGGTAGTCGGTACAGCTGGGGAGGTAGGTTGGGTAGGTAAACAGACAAGACAAACAAGACGCATACAGGGGCGGTGTATGACACGTGTGGGGGGGTTACACAATTGACGGGGACCGAGGTTTGGATATCCAGAGCCCATGAGCCCACAGATGGCAACAGTGGAACTGATATCCCCACCCATAGGCAGTTGCCACTGTTCCTTCACTGCCCAGGACGGGGCTCTGCTGGGGGCTGTGTAGGCGGGGCAACAGGCATGCCCGTTAGTTGCACCACCCGTGCCTCGAGCTGGCGTACGGGCTCAAGGACAGAGTCCCGAATCTCCCTACGCACCACAGTCTGGACACTACGGAGGGTGAGTGGTGGATCTCCTCCGGCCACACTTGCAGAGGGGGGGCGAGCCCCATCCCCTGCAGCGCTTCCACCCGCAGGTGGCACAGGGCCACCGGAGGAGGGTCCAGACTCGGCACTAGTGCCAGGTGCACTCGCCAGCTGAGGTGGGAGAGGTGGGTCCGCTTGAACCCGCCTTCCCTGTCGTACTATGTTTTGCATTATGTCATGACAGTTTGGGTTAGTGACATATAATACCATTCACAATTAGTTGTAACAGCATGCATTAGTATTCCCATTAACCAAACACCCAGATATTCACACCATTGAACAGCGTGCATAACACATGCATAATTTGAACAGAAATACACAGTCCAACAACATGCAGGGTTAATTGATGGCAACAGGCCATCAGGTGTGGATGTATGAACAGGACAGATGCATCAACAGACATGCAAATATATATGACCCAACAGGACAAACGTCCAGTGGTGTTAATTGTGATTGCACATACCATTTTCACATGGAATGGGTTATATGTAGTTATAGGGTGGGGTGAAGAAAGTAATATTAACACCTTCGAATAACAATACATATGCTGAACATTTCTAATAGCTACAGTTATATACACACTACTGTTCTAACTACAGTTTCCTATATGATAACTATTTCAACTTGGTGATAGGACTGTTAATGCAACATCAATATACATTTTATGGTTCTTCATACACATTCATATCTAGCTTTGTTCAGCTACATCAGGGCTACAGTTGCTTTATATAGCTGTAGACAAGTGTGGATGTTTGGTATATCAGACAAACATCCTATCTGCATATTGCAGACTGAGAGCAACATATCCTGATTTTGGGATACACATTCCAGATGCAGCAACATTTTGAACAGATTTTGCTGTTTGGTTTTGAATCTCACATGCATTTCATTCTGTCTTGACTGCATTATACTTTATTCAGGGGTTATTACTACTGTATTGCTGGATTCATGGCACTTTCTCACACTCTCTCACTTGCTTTCATTTTACTATTCAGGATGGTACTTCTAGGCTTTATTGACATGTTTTAACAGTAGTTATTACAATCCTTTCCAGCAGTCTCACTTCTGTCATGTTTCAGTATTTCCACAGGGATATATTTCACACATGTGATTTCATCATCTTCTGCAGCTATACTTTTCAGCCTGCTGCAGGTTGTGTACTATTTTCTTACAGGCAGGGCCATACCTCTCAACCTGGAAACATCAAAAATCTGGACAAGGCCCATGAAAAATAGGTACAAATCTGTACGCTGATTAACATAACATTTGCATACACAATTATGAAACCCCGCCCACTCCAATGGAATTGTAGGATAGTAACTTTCAAATGCAAACTGAAGAACAGACAACCAAAATATGGCACCAGAGTCCCCCTGCAGCAATTCCAATGTCCCATTACCTAGCTATTTCACCCCATTTACCATAAACACTAATGTGTGCATACTGCTTTACGTCTACAATGATTATATGGATTTTATTTTTACATTTTACAACCCAATGCACAAACACCAATAGACATCTGATAAACAAAGCAACACTATCTCACAATGAAAATAGGCTTGGCATTAAAACTTCTCTGCCCTTGAAACCTCACATGTATATCGTAAGGTAGAAGTTAGGTTTCTGGGCTCTAAAATAAAACAAAAGAAAAGTTCACAGTGTATAAAGCCAGGCTCATAGCTGCTCTGCTAAAGATCAGTATACAAACTAAAGGCAGAATTAAATCACTTGCCTAAAGCTACACAATAACACAGCGGACTGGGAGTGACTACAACCCAGAGTGTTTATGCCTTATTTTAAAAGTGAGCTATTCCATAAACACAAACTGAGAAATGGATAAGAAATGTAACATACAGAGGTACAGGTATTCTATGGCATCAGTAAGTGTGTTACATCTTTCAAAGCTGTAAAACGTTTAGCACTCCATCACTTGCTTTTTCTGTCTCTCCCTTTATTTGTCTCTGCAACTGTTCATACATGGAGAAGGTAAAGCACCATTTACTGCAAAGAATTTTGATCAGGTCTCTCCTGTCATAACCAAGCACTTGTATATCTTCAAAAGGGATGTTAAGACTCCCCTCTTGAGTTTGATGTTGCTGCACTCGAGATGAATTTCTTGACATCCATTTTTGAAGCATACAAAAACCTGATTATGAATGGAGTCTGGGTCATAATCCTCTGTGAATATCTGCCTTAAACCCTTAAGCCAATATTGTTATTTCTGAGCAAAAACAAAATAAACAATTTCTCATTGCTAACTGTAAAATTACATAACTCAGTAGTTTCTGGCTAACATATAAGCTAAAGGCAACTTTTAAAGGAATAGATAAACTGTAGAAGAGATAGAAGGCCACTAGTGATAAGGCACATGGCAATCCTCCCTCTCGTGAACAAGAATGTACAAAACTGATGTTAGACTTACCAAATTAAATTACTTCCACGCACACCTATACCAGTTATTAAACCTACCAACATTTTACAGGGCTACAACTAAATGCATTATCTTTCATTATGAAGTACCTTCACCTGCTCCACTCCGGTTACTTAATTATAAAATACACAAAATAGTCATACAAATATCAACACCTATCCCTGGTTTTACATTACCATGTCTCATTTTCATACAGACTCCATGACAAAGTGGTTGTAGTCAGATAATTTACACCATGCCTTTCTATGAAAGTAATCACATCTCTCACATTCTAATGGATATCAACTTTTCTCTTTTCAAAGGGCAAATTCCTGACAAGAAGAAATTTGCCTCTGTCATTCCTTTCTCCAAACATTTCTTAGCATTTCTCAAGTTACGCGAACGTGTGTTTTGTGAATAATATGCACATTTAACTCTTTAGGTAATTGTATACATTTACAATGCTTATTATTCTGTAAATTTACTGTACTCATACTGTAACTATGCTAGAAAAGAGTCTATAGACAAGCCCTTATTGTATTAATAAATAAAATAAGCTACATTGTCGAATTACTGCACATGCCTGTTACTTTAAAAGGGGATAGAAAGACATGAGGACTAAGTCATACATTTACCCTGCTTTCTGTAACTCTTTCAGGTGAACAAGCGCGTTGCAAATCCTCCAGCAAGTAATGATGCAGAAAGAATACAGTAGCGGATTATCCCAGCTATAAAGACCAGCTTCCTATTCCAAATCAAATATCGCTGACAGCGGAATTCTAAGGCCAGACGTCCAAAGTCCAAAGCAAGAGGGTTGTTGGGCACTTGAAGTAATCCTCCCCTCCATGTCCATCCCGCTCGCAGGCAGCCAGATCCATTTAAAAGTGTGTGTCTGTTTCTTGAAGGCAGCCAGAATCCAAAATGCAGTTGTTACTCTCGTTTCCTTCCCGCTCGCAGCATTCAAAATAATACTGCCAGCAGGGACTACATGCACGTCACGATGTACAGGAGAGCTGAGTTCCGACAGGCTGATGGCGCTGACGTCATTGCGCACACGCGATGACATCAGCAAAACGCAGAATAATTTAAAATTAAAAAAACAAATGCTGGGAAAATCGGAAATAAGGGGTGCCACTCGGGAATCGTGGCAACCCATTTTTTTACCTCAAAACTCGGTATAATACGGGTTATTCGGGACGGTTGGGAGGTGTGGGCAGGGCATTTTTATTTCAGAATATATGTCGGACAGTTTCATGTTTAGGTTAAACTTACAGGCTGAAAACTCTTGTAATCAAGCAATACTTGCATACACTTTCACACTGTTACTTGCAGATTTTATTCCTTACTGACTACACTGCACTCTTTTGCTGACTGTCATACTTTTATATTTCTTTACAGTTACTGGTAGTGGATTACTGACCTGCCTGGTGGCGCAACCGCACCAGCCTATCGCCATAGGCTCTGCGGTTCACAGAACGGACACCTGCAGCTGTAATATAAATGAAGTAATATTGGAATACACATCTCCATAATATCAGCTAGTTTAATTTTTTACATACATAATTAAATGTTACTTACTCAGTAGTGGGGCGTTGGGTGTTTGCCGGGCCTCCTGGATCCAAAGGTTCAGTTGGTCCTGCTTGTGTCTCTTCAGGTCCGCATAGTGGTGACGGACCTGCTCACCAGTCCTTGGAATCCCTGTGGCACTGGTGAGATCATGAGACAACCGGTCCCACGCCTCGGCCCTGTATGCTCCCCAGAGGACCTGGCCCTGCATGAGTTGGGCCTCATGATTGTGGACTAGGAGCCAGGCCATGTACCTGGACTCCTCAACACCCCACCTCTGTGCTCGAAAGCGACTACCCTCTTCTACTCCTGACATTCTGCCTGCAGGTCTGTTCTACAATCGTTTATGCTGTGTATTCCCGCCTATGGGGCTTATATAGTCCGTTTTCCCGCATATCTGTGATTGGCCATTTTGGAATTGTATCAACTTCAGTAAACCTGCATTGTCATGCTCTAGTTTGTATTCATTCCTATATATTAGCTATTATTGCATTTACAGGTGCTGCTGTCGTGGCTTAGTGGTTCTGTACCTTGACTATGGTGTATAGTATCCTGGGTTCGAACCTGGCCACTGCTTTTTATTTTTCATGACTGTCTAGACATGCTGAGGGGTGTGTCTGTGTAAAGGCAGTTTTGATACGGCTTGCTCAACGTTGCCCGTCGGTTAGCTTGTTTGCGCGGTACGCTGGTTTAAGCCTCATTTGGCTATCAGCACGCATATTACGCTCAGCTCAGTTAGGGGCACATAGATTTAGCATGTTAAACCACTGCTCAGCTACGGGCACTCATTTTGCACCAGTTAAACCACTGCTCACCTACGGGCAGATGCACTCACCCTGTTAAACTGTAGCTCAGCTATGGGCACATCTGGCATTTTTTATTCTTTTGTTACCTCACATTTCTTCAATATAAATGGGCTATTTCATTACATTTTACATAACATGTGGTTTTATGTGTACATATTTGTCAGGGACTTGTTTCCTGCTTATTTTGCAAAAAAAAATTGGTGTTGTGGGGGCTCGAACCATGAATGCCTGCTCTGCAGCCAACATCTCTACCGCTATGCTATTGCTTCCTGGCTTATGGTGCATATTTAGTTCTTATATGCTTTCCCACTGACTGCTAACTGTAGCTGCGCTTACGGCACGCCAGCATAAACGAGCGCACTCACGTTTAAACATCTTTACAATTTAAAAAAAATATATAACATGTTCATTTATATATCTTTTATGTTCATAGTCTGTGGGGGCATGTGTTGTGTTGTGTTTATTCACATTTCCGTGGACTCTGTTGTGGGTGTTTACTTTGGGCACTTTTACACTTCTGGGGGCGTGTCCGCTTGCAGGGCTCAGCCTACGGACACGCCCCCTACTGTCTTACACGGACCGTGTTAGACTTAGGTGTGATTCAGCATGCTCTCATGAATATGCAAAGCATGCTGACATCACTCGTTTAACAGCCTCCGTGTAAGAGTTATAACTCTTACACGGAGGCTTTGTGAATCCTGGGGTATGTGTTTCTATAGTCAGTTATTCTGAGTTAAAATGCATTTGGGAGATTTCTGGATGATTATTGTCTAATCTGCATCTGGGAAGCTCTTATGGGAAGGCTTGTGAGAAGAGGGAGAACTTGCAATGTGTCATATTCATTATCATTGATGCATTATGTGGTAGTTGTTAATGTTAGAATTGTTAAGTGCCCCTGCCCCCACTGAGGATTGCATATGTAATTGGTACGTGGACAAAATTTATAGCAAACAGCAGTGAAACTAAACAGTGAGCTTCCTGGTGTTTGGCTGTATAGTATCAAAACCAGTATAGCGTCTTATTTCCTGCAGCATTGTATTGCAACTGTTACTATGTGTTCATTGACATAAAAATTACTTTGGCACCTACAAGAGAAATTTAATTGCCTGAGTAGTTTTGGTTATTCCTGGTAACTTTGCATTCCTTTTTTATAAAGATAATATTATACATTTTATAGATATATGAGACAACCACTCACAGATGCGGTGCAATTGGAACTAGCAGTCATGTTGTTATATTAAAATACATAAATGAATTAGAGTTCAAAAAAATCTGTCTGTTAACATCTTTGTCTAAGAGTCCTCGCTTTAATTCATTGTAAAATGTAAAACGTAATATATGAAAATATGTGAAAAAAGTTATCTCCTAAAACAGGAGGCATTTCAATGAGGCAGTAAAATTAGTTCTAGAAATGTGGTTCCACAGTTTTTCTTTCTAAATTGTCTTCCGAAAGATATGTAACGTACTCAGACCACATTAATACTTTCAACTGGCAATATTGTCTGTACATACATATAGATATAAATATAGATATAGATATAGATATAGATATAGATATAGATATATGTGTATCTATGTATGTATATATATATATATATATATATATATATATATATATATATATATATATATATATACATATATGTGTGTCTGTGTGTGTGTGTGTGTGTGTGTGTGTGTGTGTGTGTGTGTGTGTGTGTGTGTGTGTATGTATGTACATAATATGCATTTGTGTGTGTATGTACATAATATGCATTTTCACAATTGTCCAATCATTCATTTTTTCTACTTTTAGGTTTTCTAGATGGGGCATATGCAAATAATACAACATCAATGGCTTTTGATGATATTTTCTGCTGTCTTAGCAGGTAAGAATTTTTTTAAATGTATATGTATAAATGAAATCACAAAGTGAAAATGAGTTATATTTAGCTTCATTTCTTTCCCATTCCAAGCCATGATCAAAATCATACCTAATAATCAGCATAATATAGTTTGTCTGAACATTTGTAAATAATAGTTTGGAAAGGCCCCAATATAACTACTCTCATTTTGGAAGTCTGAGATTGTTAATATAATTTATGCCCTAGTCATAAAACATACTTTGATAATGGATATAGTTGCAGGCCTTCCTAGCTTACTGTTAATATTACATTAAAAAATCTGGAATGTGGATTGGCAGAAAAACATAAAAAGTAATCACAGTGAATCTGATGTTTTGGTTATCAGAACCTGTTCGATTTCTTGTATCTACTATTTATTTTACTTTCAGATTACTTTAGTAACTTTTATATATTTGCAATCTACAGCTACTTATGTTTTATTAACTGCACTCTACCTGGAATTTATATCTACTATGATTCTTTCTACACACCTATCATTAGTAAAATCAGCACTGTGACAGGAAACCAGAAATAAGACATATTGCATCATTTCTGTAGTCAGCTCTCTGAAGTGGAATTCCATTAATTGACCTTTATATGGTACATTTCCCCTGACATTTCCCTAGAGGTTATTGTGTGTGTATGTATGTATCCATGTGTGCACACTCACATACATGTACACACCACCATGCATGCTGGACTTCTTTGAGAATGTCACCAAAGCCCTGGATGAGGCAAAACAGTTCACACTGCCAATCTTGACCTAGCCAAGGCCTTTGACACAATCCCTCACTCAGGCATCATTGAGAAACTCACCCAGCTGAAGATTAACCCTTATGTTACTAGATGGGTTGTTAACTGGCTCACAAACAGAACACATACCGAAAAAGTTGTGGATGCCAACTCTACTAACAGACCTGTTATCAGTGATGTTCCACAGGGATCTATGCTAGACCCCCCTACTGTTTGGTATCTATTTTTCAGAAGTCCACATAAAAATAGGTGGTCTATGGCTTACCAGGTTTGCTGATGACTGCAAACTGGGTTGAATTTTCGAATCCCGCAAAGATGTCAACATAAGACAAAATGGGTTTACACAGATAAATGATTGGTGTGAAAGCCATAGACTTAAACTAAACACAAAAAAATGCCTTATCATCCCCTTCGGCAAAGGAAACCCCCCTGCTAATTACAACATTAATAATTTCCCCCTAACTTTAGAAATTTAGAAAAGAGGTTATAACTCCCCTGTACTCGGCTCTCATCAAACCAGTAATAGAGTACAATACTCTCTTTTGTATGTACCTCACCAGACATCTGCAGCAACTGGAAAAGCCTCAGAGGTTTCTCACCAAAAAAATTCAAGGGCTAAAACACATGACCTACATGGACAGACGGAAGACCCTATCACTTTACTCAGTATCATATAGTCTGCTAAAAGGAGACTTGTATATGGCCTACAGAGCAGTTTCATACCCTGTCTTAATGAAGCTGCTGCACATCCACAAATCCAATGGGACAAGATTCACTCACTCTAGGGATCTTAACCTAGCCTGCGATATTAACAGGACATGCTAGATAGACAGATATATCTCTCAGAGGTTGCCACTCCTCTGGAACAAACTCCCAATTCATGTAAAACAGAGCTCCTCAATGACTATTTAAGAATAACTTGGACAATTGGATGGGAAACGGTAAATTTACACCACGAGTTTCACCTATGTCCCTCTTAGACAGGGGCAGCCTGTGCTTATCTCAGATTTGTGCACAAGCATTGACTATATGTCTTGGTCCATAAGAGACCAAGGGTGTAACATGGCTAGGCTTATACATGTCTTAGGGCCAATAGCCTAGTAACCTCCTATGATCCTATGATGATTTATGTGACAATAGTCTCTCTTAGGCTTAGGTAATCTGGGTGATATAACTATGAGACAACACTAATAAGAATAATTTAGTTCTAGAGAAAGAGGAAGAAGGGCAAAGCTTCCAAAAAACATTGCTGCACATCCACAATTCCTACTGTGAGAAAACAAGAGCAAGCCCTTTAGAGTAACATAGGCTGCATTTCATTCTTTATAGCATATTGCCAGTAGCTGTGCTCCCCTGGTTAAGCTCTGTTTATATAATTTAAATTAAAGGAGAAGTAGTAATAGATTTGCTGATGAAGACAAGGAAGAAGCTAAACAAAGTACTTGCATAATAACATGACTGGAGGAACACAAATAAAAACAGTAAATGTAATATGTGATTTTGTGAGACTTTCTCACTTTGGTATTCATTGTAAGTAAAACAAGAAAACACTTACACAGTATAAACTCACAGTATTTTGCAATTCTAAGATATGTTAGCTGTGATGAGGAGAGACCTCATTATCTGCTATTATGCATGTCTCTGAACTGTAGTCAGTACTGATATGTACAGATCATTGCTGATATGTAATATGCAGTAGTTAAATGCTGCAGCTGCAAAGTGTAGCCATAGCCATATCCCTCAGTCACTTTTCTACATACACACAAGTACACATTCAAACGCACATGCATGTGTGCACACACAGGCACACAAGTGCACACACACAAGTGCACACACACACACACACACACACACACACACACACACACACACACACACACCTACACCACTGTCCCTGTGCCAGTCCCCGAGTTGTCACCCAAATTCATACCTCTCACCTGTACAGATTTTCACAAAATGTCCAGATTTTTGCCTCATATTTTTGGTCCATTTTTCATAAAATTGTGTTTTTCTGGCAAATTAGCGGCAAATTTTTAAAGATTGAAGTTAGAAAATAATGACATATATTTGTGTTTCTGACTTCATACCCTTCAGAATATTCATGCTAATGCAAAACATGTTATTCTATCAAGTTTTTAAGAGCAATATTTAAAAACAAACTCTTAGATTTACAGTCCCTATTTTTGGACCTTTGTCCCACCTTTCTTTATGACTTTATCCAGATTTCTTGCTCTAAGAATTTGAGAGGTATCCCTGTACAAGTTTAAGTGTTGTTAAGGCACAAGAGTTTGCAGTACTTCCTGGTGGCTACAGCCTCCCCCATCCCCCAATTCCTGAACTAGTGTAAGTGTAGAATCCCTCAGGTATAGTGTTTCCCCTCACCCTGATCTTTGTACTAGTGTAAGTGATGTTAAGGCACAAGAGTTTACAGTACCCCCTGGTGGCTAGAATGTCCCCCATCCTCCAATCCCTGAACTAATGTAAGTACCATTAAGGCACAAGTGTAGAATCCCTGGTGGATAGTGTTTCCTCCCTCACCCTGATCTTTGTACTAGTGTAAGTGCTGTTAAGGCACAAGTGTAGTACCCTTGGTGGGTAGTGTTTTCCGCCGTTCTAATCCCTGTACTGCTGTTGGTGCCTTTATGGTGCAATTGTAGTATCCCTGATAGCTAGTGTTTCCCCCAACTCCTGATCTTTGTAGTGCTGTTATAAGTGTAATATTCCCAGTGCCAAAAGTATAGCTGGATCAACCAGCCCTGTGCGGCATCATAGTAGGACTGCCTCTGAATTCAAAAAGGTCACCACGATATGCACACAAAGGAGTACACATCACAGTAACTTTATATATTTCCCCTTATATTTTTTATAATATATATTCGGTCATATACATTTTAAATATTTTAAATATTTTTAATGCTTCAAATCTTTCTTTTTCAGTATTGGTCCCAGAGAAAAATTCATTTGTTTCAGTAGTTCCTAATTAAATAATTCTTTAAGTTCAGTTTAATTAGTGTAATTCATAAACTCTGGTACCTCTTAGATTTATATTTAGACATTCTAGCACCATAACATTAGGACAAAGTTCTCCACCTGTTTTCAAAACATGTTCTGCCAGTGCATTATTTTGTTTCAAATTCAAAATGTCATTCGCATGCATTTTTTTTAGTAGGTTGTTTTAACTGTCGATTAATTTGCCCTACATAAAAAGCCACAGTCTGCAAAAAAAAAAAAATAGCAAGGTATATACCACGTCTAGTTTTATAATCAGCATATAACTTAAAATTATTTAATGAATGAAAAAATACAGCAGCGACTACTGAAAGTTGGACTTGAACAAAGCCAGCAACAATCAACGTGAAGAACAGTCCAACTATCATGTTCCAGTACATACACTTATGCTCTGCCTGAACTTCTCTCCTTACTGATTGTTTCTCCTGAGCTGTTCCAGTTTGGTGTAGTCCTGTCTGGTCTTCCTGTAATTACAGACTGTTCATTTTGATTGACCTTAAAATTATTTGTTAATTTTAGGATTTTTAAAACTAGTATCTCTACAAATAAATGAATATCTATCTATCTATCTATCTATCTATCTATCTATCTATCTATCTATCTATCTATCTACCTTTGTATAAAACACAATCTACATGGGTGGGTACCAAATCCATTAGAAATATTCTTGTACCTAACAGATAAATCATTGCTATAGCAAGCTGTCTTTTTCATGGATAGTTCCTATGCTGAGTATTATTATCTGATATAACATCATAATCTCCAAAAAAGGGCCTTGCTTTTTTATTCCTTTCTTTAAATCCTGAACTGTAGAACACATCTCTGTTAACACATAACCATTTGACATAATATAGCTATTGTAATATCTGCTGGTTTATTTAATTCATCAGTTTTGATAGTTAAACTAGAAACAGTTAACATCTGATCTGTAACTATATTGCAATGCATGCTATCACAATGTGAATTCTTTTTATATTTTTTTATTTGTACTTACAGAATATAAGCATATTACAATGGTATATGTAGAGATCAGAGTTGCTGAAGAATAAAATTTGAATTGTGCTTTCTTACACTGGTATAGTAACAGACTTGTGTTGTGTTATGGTGCAGTTAGAGTAGAACCAACAAATCTAGAAAGGGATTCTGTGACATTTTTTTTTGTTCATCATGAACATCATTACCATATAAGAATTACCACATTTTACTGCGGAACACCTTAAGTGCTGAAGGATCATAAAGGACAGTTTATTGGTAGGAAGAAAAGTGCTTGTACAAGAAATTCCAGATCAGACAGTCAGTGAGTGTCGTTATCAAAACAAAATCAAAGTTCATGTCCAGTTTAAAATACATAAATAAAAAGTTCCTGTTTGTAATAGATATATATATATATATATATATATATATATATATATATATATATATATATATACAAAAAATCAGAGGTACATATTCAGCTTAACAGAAAGGACAGAAACAAAAATATCCTGCTCTCTTTGTAACTTTGAATGAATCACGCTAGGCCAATGTATTGTTATATCACCTGATTTTGTAAATCACTCAGTATTGTTAACAGCAGCCCTTTCTTCCATAAACTATATCCTGCTACAGGCTATTCTGAGTTAAAACTGATATTTTTTTCTGACAGCCCCAGTCAATGGATGCCACATATTTTATGTCTATGTTAAATTATCAAATGTGCATTATTCTAAAATTTCCTGATAAAAAATTACCTTGCAGATAAAGTGTGGAAGGGGCACTTAGACCCAGTTGTCAGATCAGTTCTGTCTAATACTATTTAACTTGTTTCATTTCTAATTGGATAAAAGGATTTGTGCATTGCCTACCTATAACACCTCTTTTCATCTGCATGAATCCCTATTCCAAAAGTTGAAACTATTTGTTAATGTATCACAAATAGGTAGGTAGGTAAGTTTCTTTTATAGAAATCATCCCATAAGAAAATATATATAAGTGCACATATTATGATGTAGCCATTTCAAACTGCATGGAGCTCTGAGGTTTATATTTCTTATGCATCCATATGCAATCATTAATTTACCTGTACAGCCTAACTAAATTGCAGTCTGAGCCTTCTTAGCCTGTATCTATACTCTAAATGGCATGTTATACATAAAATTCCTTGTGCCTTTTCAGGCTGCACATTCCTTAAAAGTTTCATAAATAATAATAATAATAATAATAATAATAATAATAATAATAATAATATGGTGTGTATGCAAGAAATGAAATAGTTTCCATTACCATCCTAACACAGACATCCTGACCTGTAAGCACAGCAAGCTGAGATATAGAAGTCAATATATACAAGAAAGCTGTGCCTTTTCCTAGACAGAGTACTTAAATGTCACTTTGTCATATAACTTAAAGAAGTTTACTTCACAGCCTTGTCAGATGTATTGCATTTTTTTGTTTTCATTTACAATAACATCTCATTATTAAGGTATATTATTGATCTCAATGTTTCCTGAATGGGAGCCATGTT
Source organism: Protopterus annectens (assembly GCF_019279795.1). Lineage (NCBI taxonomy): Eukaryota > Metazoa > Chordata > Ceratodontiformes > Protopteridae > Protopterus > Protopterus annectens. Next base: position 985,657,048 of record NC_056741.1, on the reverse strand, counting down.
TCTAAATAAAACTGAAATAATACACTGCCAGATATTGAACTTGAGAACAAGGTACAGATATTCCCTAGCTAACCTGCATGCCAGTTAATACAATAAGTAAATTTGGTCTATTATTTTAATTAAGTTATTTAACATCAATAGTTTTAACAGAAGTCTAACATTATGCAAAATTCATCCAAATTTATAACAAATGCCAATTCAATGAACAAGTACATAATCAGAAAAGTAGAACTGCCAGAACCAGAAACAATTTCATACAACTTAAAATGGAAGAAGATGACAAAAAATATTGATCAGTGTTCATTCCACTGCATAAAATTGGTAGAATCACTGAACTTTGCTTGATGTTTATCATAAAAAGGGTTGTAAATAGATAACCATCTTAAAAGGAATACTCCTCTAAAACATAAAAGTAACTATAAGTGTTGAAGCCTGTGACCTAATTCAGATTAACCCCTGTTGTAGAGTTGAGTATATAGCAGACATTATTCCAAAATTAAAACTGTAGCCACAGTTTTTCCTGGGAGGTCTCTTCTCAGTGCACATGCAACTTCTACATTACAAATTTATTTCTGAGATTATTGGAGTAGCATTCAATTCTGCCACCTTATGAGAATTGGCAGAGTCCAATCCTTGATGGCCAATCAAGAAGAATGGCTATTTTATAAACATTTTGATAAAATGGATTAGATGTGCTTTCCAGAAAAGCTTTGTTCAAATGAAATGTGAATGCCTTGTCTTTATTTTAACTTTAATAACAAACTTGATAGGGCAGAAAACTTATCAAGTGGTTGGATAAGCTGTTCAAATTGTTCAGTACTCTAAAAACCACACTAACGTAAATTACTTCTAAGGGAATTTTAATGATAAATCTAAGAGAAGTTAGTTCTTAGATATTAACAGGAGTTTTGGTTGTTAAAGCAAAACCTAGAGATGAAAGTGGACAGACATTGCATTTTTCTTTGTGATTTAACATTCTTAGACAATGTTATTAAGGGAACTTTGTACAAGGGAAGATATGTGCAGGAGCTTTCATTTATTAATAAAACTATTTGATAATTTGACTTCTTGAAACACTTTCTGTGGGAATATCAGGTCTACCATCTTGAATGCTTTAAAAAAGTCAAGTTAAGAGCTACCATAGGTCTGGCCTGTGTTCTGTCATTCTATTTGAATGTCTAAGTAGAGCTGAATTTAATCTAGTCCCCCAAATTTGCCATTAACAAGATTTCCTTTGCCAGAGGGAGTAAGTAAGCAATACCATTTTGTAGTGTATTAGATAATATTTACCATAAACTTTTTCTAGTATCAAAAGTGAGATCATATTATACATTTTTGTGAGCAGCTTATGCCATGCTCCTTGAAGTAATGTTATTGTCATTAACAGTAGCATTTAGTAAATGTTTTTCATTCTCTGCTTTCCAATATAGGTCATAAATGGATGATATGCATTCCTTTTTGTACACGTTATATAAAACTGGGGCTAGACTATCAAATCATTTTGCTTTCATTTTATCTAATTATTCAACTGCAGCAGTTCCTTCACTTCATTCAAGTTCAGTTGTAGGGATCTGTATCACCAGATCAAATGTTTAGGTTACCGAACACCTAAACATCGAACTGGTAATACAGAAAGCAAAAAACTGCGAACGCCCGATTTAACACAGGGAAAGAATTCCCTTGGCCGTTAACTGGATTTTGCCATTTTGTCTACTGCAGAGGTATCTCGGAGTTGGTATATTTAGTTAGGTGTATGTGTGGAGGGCACACATTCAAAGCCCCCACTTCATTTGGGTTTAATTTTTTTATTTTTTTTTTTGTGGCCAATGGAAGTCTTTCCCTGCGCCGTTCTCAATTTTTAGTTTTGATATTACCAGTTTGATGTTTAGGTGTTCAATAATCTAAACATTTGATCTGGTGATATAGACTCCAGTTGTAGGAATGCATTTGTGTTTGGGCTATTAAGACATGAGGGATTATTGAATGATTTCTAAGACTCTAGAGTCATGATGCAATTATTTATCTCTGGGTCTATAACCAAATTGCCTCTCAAGTTTTGTACATCTCTAATGGCTATTTATTTTTGCTGTTCTTAAAAGTTAAAATTTCCATTTCAAGAGAATTAACAGATCCCATTTTCCTGTAGTTTGCAAACTGAAGTGATGTAATTTTCCTATTCATTACCCCTAGTTGTTGACTGAGAAACTTACCAGTACAATCCTTGTTTTCATAGTTCTGTTCTAAATCTACCATATTACTATATAAATCCATAATGTGGGTATCTCTGTTTCTTTTTGTCACTTTTATAACCCTCACATGTTCTCAATGATTTACTTTTAAAGCTTATTAAGTACAAAAAATAATGGTAGTTTATTTAATCATTTGTTTCCAGAAATCTATTTTCAATTCTCTAATTTAATCTTTTCTTTTTGTCTTTTAATATCAGAGGCATAAATTTCCAAAAAAAAAAAATCAATAAATAAAATATTTTACCATTTCTGTCACGTAGAACTTAATCAAACTATGATCATAAATGGCTGACATTACAATTTCTATCTGTTTCTGCTACAATAGATCTTTGTACCAGTTACTAGAATTACTTGCCTGTAGTGCTACAAGTGTGAAATATTTTCCCTAAGAGTGCAAAAATATCCTTATATCTAATACATATATTTCCTGTATCATTTCATGTAGATGTTTATCATTCTTAGATAGTCTTACTGCTATATCTAAAACTGCATTAAAGTCCCCACCTAAGAAAAAAGGGAAAATTGAGGAATTGTTGTGTCTTATTATTTCAGTCAGCTCTAATTTTCATTTGGTCATGATAATTATCAATCACGATTTTAACCTTCCTTGCATGGACTAAAATAAGAGCCCACTTCTCCTCACTTTCTATTACTCCATTTTTCCACCAGTCTGAATCTTTCTGTATTAAAATAATAACCCCTGTTTTAGAAGAATTGTTACAACTTGCAATTCCCCAGCATCCATACCAATGCAATAAATAAAAAAATAAATAAATAAATAAAATAAACACATAAAAATGAAATAACATTTGACTTCTTAAGTTTAATTTCTTGGAGCAAAATAATATGTGTTCCCACTTTTTTAATTTGGCCAAGAAGAATATCTGTCCTAGTTGTGGATGATATACCTTTAACTTGCCAAGGAATGCATCAAGTTTTAAAATTTAAGCTTGCTATCTCCTTTAGTGGAATATGTACATTCAAAACTGTATCATATATAGAAGAATATTTCATGGACCCAGAAAGTGTAATTTATTAGTGAAACCCTTTCTAATACAAATAATTACAATAAAATAAATAGCTATAACAAAAAAGTTACAAATAGCAAATAAGTTAAATTTTATTTCCTACTCATAGCCAGTGCCAGAATAAGATGTAGAAATAAGCATTGTCTTAAAGCAGTAATCATGTATATAAATGTTTTAAAATATAAACTGAAGAAGCTATGCCTTAGCATATTTCAGTACTATTATGTGTGCAAGCTAAAAGTTTGACTGACCCACATAAAACCCTACAAGTTCCCTTCTCCATTTCTCTAACTGTATTACAGTGAAACATCATTAATCAAATTGTAAAACCCTTGCAAGAGAAGATATATTAGCTCAAAATAATAATAATAATAATAACAACTGTGGAGCTTCTTTGGACATAAACTACAGTGTTGTAAAATCCATCTCATTTTCATGATCATCCACTAAGTCAGATAAAATGGTTAAGGGATCAAACTTGTTTTCGAACATAATATAGCAGGGAACAGATTTAGTCCACTATCACTTTCCAAGGCAGAAAGATTATTATGGTGAGTCTTGTCTAGTGATCACTTACCATAATAATCTTTCTCTTGGGAAAGTGATACCAAACAAAATCTGGTATCACTCTCTAAGGGAAAAAACTTATTATGGTTTGTGTTGTCTAGTGATCACTTACCTTTCCTCTTATCCGAGTATTTTGAAGGGCTAGAGGTAAGGGATCATTCCCTCTTTTTCTTCTCATTTGCAGAAGGTTTGGTTTATCTAACTTTCTCTTTTATTACAGACATGTAACATAAGCATTGTTGGTTCTGCCAGTTATCCTCAAAAGTATCAATCTCTTCAGAGTTCCAAAGAAAAGTAATTGCGATCCACGATGAATCTAAAGGCTGGCAAGAAAACTGAGATGAGCCCTCAAACTTAATTCTGTTAAGGCTGTCAGGAAGCCTCAGTGAACCTCAAAACATAATTCTCATTTTTTAAGCTGGGTGCCATAATTTTCCATTTTCAGTACAAGTTATTACTGCAGCCTTTAAAGTAATGGACAATATTTTCTATCATCTTAGTGAGAGTGTCCAAATATCTTCCATTTTTCAGGATTGCATTTCTGCCATTTCATTTAAGTCATTTAAACATAAAATGCCTGGGTAAAATTATTGATCTATTTTTGCACGTGATCCTGTGTATTATTTTGATGAGTGGTAGTGCCTCTACTGCCTGGAGTAGTTTCTTTATAAATGTTAACACAACCTGCTCTTTCAAAGTTCTCTGAGAGACAAATAATTTTTTTTTTCTGGCACACATGCCTTTCATGTAGTCTGTTTTATGTTCCAGTCAAACAGACCATACAATATGTTCCAGACTATTATTATAATAGAAGAACTATATATACCACTCATTGACAACTTTTACCTTATAGTGTAGCAAAGTATCATGAATATTTTACAGTTGTATCTCACATTTAGCTGTTCTGGATTTATTTAGATGTATTCCAGATACAGCTTGCTGCACTAGTTTGTGAATGCTTCCACCATTTCTATGACAGCTTTTAATTTTCTCTGTAAAATTCACAGTATCTGAAGCCATATGATATCTTGCAGTCTAGAATCGAGACTAGTAGCATAAGTATAAAACTTATGCATTGTGAAAAAATGGACAACAAATCCACTGGGAAAAGCACAAATTGAGCTATCTATGCAAGAATTCACTATAAATTAACAGTGATTCCAGTTTAATAAATCTGAAGCAACCAAAAGGGATCAGAGACAGTAATCAAGATGGCTAACACATAAATTAACTTGTGTGTATCTCCTAACTTCAATAACTTTATGAGGGGGAATTTAAAATCTCTTAGAGATTTTTCTAACTGGCTCTGGGTTCTACAAAGGAGAGCTAGGAAGGATGAAATATGTATTTTAAGAAAAGACTCAATACAAATACAAACTTTCAGAGTAATATGAAGGTGTATGAAAGCTTACTTGAAAATCATCGGCCACCAAACCCGGACCGAAACACTAAAGGTGGAGGCGTGCCCATATTCATTAAGGATATCCACACCTCCAAGCTAGTTGCTCAGCATAATGCATCCTTATATATATATATATATATATATATATATATATATATATATATATATATATGTATAGGGTCTATATTACAAAGTCAAACTCACAGGAGTCTGAATGTTGTAATATCGAACCCATATGTCCGAAATGTGAAAATGGCGAAGCCGCAGAACACCGGGAAAAAAATCGGTGGGCCATTTTCCCGGCTTTGCTATTTTCGCCACTGTGGTGCAATCTTGGAGTTGGTATGTTTAAGTAGGAAGGGGTGTGGGGCCACAGCCCCCCCACATTGGGGGGTGCGGGGCAAAGCCCCCCACATTAGTTTAAAGTGTACGTGTTTTTTTTGTTTTTGTACTAGAACAGTGATTTTTTCCCCTGGGAAAAAAAATTGCTGTTCTGTGTGTTCGGACTTTTTGCATTTCGAACTTCCTAGTTCAATATCACATCGTTCGAACTCTTGTGAGTTTGACGATGTAATATAGACCCTCTCTCTCTCTCTCTCTCTCTATATATATATATATATATATATATATATATATATATACACACATATATATATATATATATATATATATATATATTTATATGTATACACACACACACACACACAAAACATTGTCAGTAACATCAACTTGACAAAACATCAAAAACAAAAATAAGACAAAACAAAAAAAAAACCTGCACCCCCCACTGCTAATTTGCATACCAATGCTGAGATCACACTACAGTATCTACAGTATAATAATACGATATCATCATCATCAACCCCCTTTTTTCACATTTTCTACTGGAGGTCAGGGTGTTGTGCCAGCTGTTGCCATCTCTTTTGATCCAATGCCACTCTTCTACCTTCTTTAACACTCATGTTTGACTGTTGCAGGTCTTCTCTTACACAATACATGCACTTCTTTACTGGATTCTTCCTTTTTGTCCCAGATCTTACCAGATTGTCTTCTTTTTTTTTTGCACATGTTTCTGAACCAGCATAATCTGTTCTCTCTGTCCTTGTCTGAAATTGGAGCTATTTTGGCTTCTGCTCTGATGTCCTCATTTATTCATCTGTCCTACAGTGTGCATCCTACCACCTACCTCAGGCACTTCATTTATATGATCTCTAGCTTCCTAAACTGCTCTGCTTTTACTGCACAGGTTTATGTACCATACAGTAGTACTGGTAGCACCACTGTTTTGTACACCCTACTTTTCAGCTACATCCGCATTCTTCTGTCACACACTACCCCTAACACTCTATGCTAGTTGGCTGCAGCCCCTCTGATTCTTGTTTTGGCTTTCTCATTCAGACTTCCCTTCTGCTCAACCACCCCTATCAGATACTTGAAGCTGTTAAGCTGTTCCACTACTTTCCCTTCTATTTCAGTTCTTAGTTACTTCTGATTTCCCTCATTTGCTGCCATTACAACTGTCTTATCTGTGTTTGGTTTCAACCCATGTGCCTTCAGTGTTGCATTCCATTCCTCTATTCTTTGCTGAAGTTCTAGCTCAGAGTCTGCCTGTAATGCCACATCATCTGCATACAGCAACTTTGTTGACCTGTCTCATCTAACCTGTTTGCTAATGTAGTCTATCACCAGTATGAATAGCAGTGGGCTCAGATCTGAACCTTGATGCACACCAGCTCTCAATGGGAACCCCTCTGTGAGTCCAACCACTGTTTGTACTTGAGTTACTAAGTATTTATACATAGCCTGCATCTGTTCTACCAATGTTTCTGCGACTCTGAACCATCACAAGATTGCCCACTTAAGCTTTCTTGGAACCCTGTCATATGCTTTGCCCAAGTCTAGGAATGCCCAGTTAAACTTTTTCCTCATTGCCTCGCTGTTCTCAATCATCTGTCTCACTGCAAACATTGAGTCAGTTGTGCTGCATCCTGATCTGAATCTGAACTGCTCACTTCTCATATTAGTTTCTTCTACTCTTAGTATTTGTTTATCAGTCACTCTTTTCTGCACTTTTTAAGCAGTGTGACAGGAGTTTGATACCTCTATAATGTTCACAGTCATGAATGACCCATTTGTTCTTGAGCACTGGCACTAGTAACCTTATTATCCAGTCATATGGGATATCTTTTGCTCTGCATGCTACTATGAGCAGCATTAGATCCATTTCTGCTGTATCTCACCCAACATCTGTATCATATCTGCTGTGACCTCATCTGAGCCTGTTAGCTTCCCTGACGTCATTTTCCATAATGCTGTTCTTACTTCTTCTAGGGTGGGCTCCTCTTCTTCTTTCATTGTGGGCTGCGTCTGAGGCAGTGCTGCTTCTGAGGGGTTTTCGTCATTCAGAAGCTGCAGGAAGTACTCATTCCATCTGTCTTAGATGTCCTGTGGGCTGGTAAGCAGGTTGTTGTTGGCATTCTTTCTGAAGGGTGTCTGATTATCTCCTTTATCTTTCTGTCTTTGCCTTGCAACCTGATAGATTTTCTTTGTGCCATTTAATGAGTCAAATTCCAAAAGCTGGCAGAATGCCTCTGATGCCTTGTTCTTTTCTACTGCAACTCCTGTCTTAGCCTCTTTGTTAGCCAACCAGTATTTGTGGCTTTGCTGCACTACCCTTCCATCTTGTCTCCTGGATACATAGGATATCCAGCCTCCTCCTTACCATCATGTCATGCACTTCCAAGCTGCGTCCTGTCAGTGAACCTACATGGAGTGTAGCAATTCTTAGCACATGTTTGGCATCTTTCTCTCAAAAGAGTTGTCCCAGGTAATCCAAGCTAGGCAACTGGACACTGCCTAGCCAGTAGATTACTGAGCCATGCCTGGCCAATAGGGGCACATACACCCCTCCCACCATTATGTGCACCTGATATATGAGTCTGGTCCTCAGCCTACTTATCACCAGTAACTACCCATGCCCATTTTGGCAACATTAGTCAACCCAACTACATCACCTAGAGACAATGTTTACACCACTGAGTGGTTAGCTCTGACACAGTTTGTAGTCTGTGATCTGTGTTCTCTTATACTGAGTATACTGGGCACCACAGTTAATGCTCAAAGCATTTGTTATATACAACTCTTCCCCTTTATAGGCACCACATAGAGTCTGTACTACTGCCCACAACTCCATTATTGAGTGAGTTTGAAGTTCGTAGGTTTATAGGTACACAGGTTTGTACTAGGCTAATGGCACTGGAGCCTTTACAAGCCTAGCCCATAGGATTACCCTGGTATCATGCCACCTGATCTTAGTTCCCAGTGCTTCTGTCGAGTAGAGCCACTGGAGTGATCCCCGGGGTGAATTTTCTATTTCCCATCCACTCATCAGGATTCCTCTTTAAAAGGGCCAGTGAAGTGATCTGTTTGACATGTATGGGAAGTCTATTCCATAACATGGGCAGTCTCTGGTTTATGAACCTGTCCCTCCAGCATGTTCTGTTGATTGTGGTAATGAGGTTGAGGTCTCTGGAGCATGTGGTGTGGAGGGATTGGAATTTCTTTAGATGTAGCATTTCTAACAGAGCTGGGTCAGACATGGCTTTGTAAGTCAAGCAGAGATCGCCTCTAAGTAGGTGATATGAGACAGAAAATAGCTGGAGTTTTTTGAGTCTGTCCATATAGGACAAGTGTTTAAGGCCTAGGATCCTCTTTGTGAGGTACTTTGGTGGCCTCTCAAGTTGTTGCAGGTGTCTTGTGAGGTACATGCCAAATGGGGCATTGTACTCGATGATTGGCCTAATGAGGGAAGAGTAGAGCGAGACAATGACCTCTTTCTTTCTGGATGCAAAACTCTTAGTAATGGGATGTGCCGCACATAAAGAATTTCTGACCACAGTGGTAATGTGGTGGTCAAAAGAGAGGTTACTATCACCTGTGTTCCCAGACCTCTTATAACACCTTCTGTGTTCAGTGGACTACCATCAATGTGGTAATTCATTGGAACCAGGTATTCCCAAAGGTGATGATGACAGATTTTTTGGCATTGAGCTTAAGGCCATGGTTCTGACACCAGTCGTTGGTCTCAGTGAGGCCTTTCTGTAGGATTTCAACATCACTTGGGGAGTTAATAACAGCTCCTAACTTGCAATCGTCTGTGAACTTTGTCAGCCAGAGACCCTTTGTGTTGGCCTGGATTTCAGAGAAGTAGATGCCAAGCAGGAGAGGACCCAGGACCAACCCTGTGGGACTCCACTTGTGACTGGTCAGCAGTCTGACATGAAGTCAGCTACTTTCGCACTGTGGGTTTTGTGAGCCAGTTTACAACCCACCTAGTGATATAGGGATTGATGCCCAGCTTAGTGAGTTTTTCTATGATTCCTGAGTGGGGAATGGTATCAAAGGCCTTGGCCAGATCAAGGTAGGCTGAATGAACCAACCTGCCTTCATCCACAGTTCTGGTGACTGACTCAAAGAAGTCAACCAAGTTGAGCAGGCATGATCTACCCTTCACAAAACCAAACTGTGTGGGATTCAAAGTTTGGAGACTCCCTATATCCTTGTTTATTAGATCCATGATAATGCATTCCATAGCTTTGCATATCAGACTTGTCAGGCTAATGGGGCAATAATTCCAGGTTCTGTAGACACTCCTCCTTTGTGGAGAGGGATGACTGTAGCAGTGCGATATTTGATAGGGGCAAAGCCTGAGTTTAGGCTGTGATTGAACAGGCCACACAGGTGAGGTGCCAGTTCACTCTTTAGTTCATGTAGAACACAGCCAGGAATATTGTCAGGTCCCATACAAGCTGTATTCTTGGCCTTGGATAGTGCTGTTTTAACCTGTGCAGCAGTGCCTGGCAATCTACTGGTATTGTTATTGGTCCCTTGAGGGGTGTAAAGTTGGCACTGAATCTGTCGGCTAGAATATTGGCAGTATTTGTGGGTCTGTATAGGAGGTACCATTGTGCAGTAATTCAAAGCAAATCTAGTTATTGGCATGGAGATTCTTTACATAATTATAGAAGGCCTTGTGGTTGTCTTTACTATCTGCTACAATTTTGTTTTCATAGCTAGCTTTGGAGGATTTGATGAGGGATCTCAACTTTTTGTTGAGGCTGATAAGGGAGTTTTTCCAGTCTTGGGATTTCACCTTATTTGACATCAGTTTCCTCCTTCTGTTGTAGAGTTTGTTTATGGCAGGGGACCACCAGATTGGCTTCCTTTTTTTAGAAGAGAGAGTCTTAGTTCTATTGGGTATGGCGAGATCCATGCATTTGTGTACATGTTCGTACAGTGCATTGGTGTAAGATTCGGCAGTCATGCAACTATTTTCCATTTGCATGGGTGCCATGAAGTTAGTCACCTCTGTTTTTAGGAGCCCAAAGTTAACTTTGGAGAAGTTTTTATTGTGGTTACCTTTGCGAGGGGGGTGTGGATTTCCAAGGTGATTAGTTTGTGGTCGGATCTAAACGGGGAGGAGTTGACTATTAGTGTAGAGCAACGGTTATCCATGTTAGTAATGACGAGGTCAAGGATGTTGCTACCTCTAGTGGGGGTAAGAATGAGCTGGTCCAGGGCACTGGAATTAATGAATTCCAGGAAACGGTGGGCAAGTGTATTGGTACGAGTAGTTTTCCCAGTTAATGGAGGGGTAGTTGAAGTTGCCCAGTATGAGAGTGTTAGATTGGACCTTAATATTCTCCAGGGTGTTTAGGAACATGGAGTGTGAGTCTTACGACATGGTTGGGGACCTATAGCAGGCTACAACCTGAATCATTGTCTTACCCAACATTCGCTGCACCTGAAGTATCTCTGATGCGTTATATTGGGCTACCATTCTGGAGGCATGTGCATCCTTTATGAATATGGAAGCACTACCACCTTTGGAGTTTCGGTCCAGGTTCTGGGGCCGAAAGGTGTGGAATGAGTTATAGCTTGGTAGTGCAGAGGTGTTTTCTGCTGCCTTGAAACAGGTCTCTGTTACAGCACAAATGTCGATGTTCTCAATTTTAAGAAGTGCTTCAAGTGAGTGCATTTTGAGATCAGACTTCTAGCATTGAGCAGCATGACCCTCAGAGTGTATTTGTTTGTAGCTATTACAGTGGTAATTTGGTGTTTGGAACACCGCCTAAAAAAGGCACTATAGGCATGGCAAGAGCCAGTATCCGGAAGCCCAGGAGTGACAGATGCAGGTCATGTCTGGCAAAGCATCGAGGTCTGTCAGTCATGTCATCCCAGGCAGACAGATACTGGATCCCATTAGAATGACACCATAAACTTAGCCAATTGTTGAAATCAATAATTTTCTGCTTGTACTGCGGTATCATTCTGGGCGATGGTAGGATGCTCCTCAGGGCTAGGGTCTTACCCGCCTGGGCTACATAATCCAAGAGCTCCTCCATGTCTCTTTTCATGTAGTCCAGGGAGGTATGTCTCAGGTCATTCACATCCACATGCACAATGACACAGTCATATTTGTACCTGTTGTTGAGGGACCTGTGTGTGTGAAAACACTTGGCATGTTTTTGGGAGATGGTAGGAACCCCATAGAGACACAGGGTGAACATGCAAACTCCATGCAGGCAATTGATCAGAGGTTAGGTTCGGACCTTGAAACTTGTGCATGGGAGGGGAAGACTTTAACCATTATGTCAAATGGTCTCGGTATAAATGATCATGGGCAGCTGGATGAATGACAAACTGCACTGATATCCAAGATCTCAAGTTATTATGTCAAAACACCTATCGCTGGCATGTTCTATGACTGCTCTGGAGATTACACCAGAACAGAGTGAACCAAATACAAAGAACCACTGCCAACTTACTCATGTATGCTAAGCCTAACCATAAGCCTAAACCTTCCTTGCTTCTTACCCAAACTCTACACATTACATACTAGAGACCCTTTTGTAACAGTAGCTCTACTAAGATGATACTTGATCTCAGTTTTGTAGTTGGGATTTACAGATACCGGGCTTTTTTTAGTATTTTATGAGTCTCTCTTTTTTTTGTCATGTAAAATCATATCTAAAGTAAAAAGTTATTAGACAAACCAAACATTAAAAACTTGTTTTTTTTTCTTTCTTTCTTTTTCTTTCTTTCTTTCTTTCTTTCTTTCTTTCTTTCTTTCTTTCTTTCTCGGGGGCACCCCAGAGTACCTCTCATTTAAATATACTAACTGCAGTTGTACAACAGTGGGGAAAAGAGAAAAGAACATGCAAAATGAATCACTGCGAACACACAAATACATTTCAGAAAAAAAGATTGCTATAGCAAACATACCTTATTTCTTTTTTTTTGGGGAGAGCAACACCCTGTGCACCCCCCACACACATTTTAAATATTCTAATGCCACAGTCACACATCAATGGCAAAGTAAGGAAAATACTCACAATGAGTCAATGCTTGCATGCAAATACAAAATACCCCTCTAAGAATTGATGCAGTTGTTCAGCATTTGAGTACTTATGTGTATAGTGACCTCACTTTTTACCAACATGTGCCCATTGTTGTAAGAAGTCCTTGTATACTACACAGCTTATAAACAAAGGGATTGTGTCTAGATCTAGAGACATCATTGTCTTCCCTTTACTCAACCCTTATTAGGCCAGTCATTGAATATAATGCCCCCTTTGGCATGTATATGTCTAGGAACATGCAATAACATGAATGCTCAGAGAGATACCTCACTAAAAGGATACAAGGCGTAAACAACATGTCCTACATGGACTGACTCAAAGCCCTGTCACAATAATCAGTATGGTATAGACTGCTAAGAGGTGACCTATGTCTGGCATACAAGGATTTACTGCACATCAGCAAGTTAAGTGGCATCAGAAATAATCAGTCAAAGGATCTTCTGCAACATCAACAGAACTGTTTGGAGGGACAGGTATCCTCACAGAGGATACTGCTGCTGTGGAAAAGATGCCCCATCCACATAAAACAAAGTTCATCCCCATCTGTTTTCAAGTGCAACATCGATCAATGGATGGGAAACAAAAAAAATTACCTCAGGACTGCCCCCTGTACTACTAATGGACAGAGACAGCTCCTAAATGCTTTATGTCATGCATGGATCCCTCAAATTATCTATGGTATGACTGTAGTTATCTTCATTATAGGTAATACATAATTAACAACCATGGGATGGGAAAGGATAACTAAATGGCAAATTCTCTATATTTAAGATGCCCAGTAAGAGTTGATAGCCAAGCACTTAACTATGAGCCTAAGAACCTAAGTCTGGAGACTTTATTGATTTCATTCAGTCATGATTCAGTCAAATGAGGTTCAGTCAATTCTGTTCAGTCAGTTGTGATTCAGTGAAATAATATTAATTCATAAAAACTGCTATGAAATATATATGTGTATATATAACAAATATATATATATATATATATATATATATATATATATATATATATATATATATATATGGATTCACTTTATAATCTCAAAATACTGAAATATCAAATTTCAGTATCTTGAGACTATAAAGCCGAAAAATCAAAAACCCGAAACTTTAAAACTGCGAACTTTCAAACCAACGAATGTCACACAAACAAAACACGACACGACACAAACACAAATACACCTACTTGCCGACACTACAAAAAAAAAAAAAAACCCATACACACAAACACAAAAATCTAATACACACAAACAATCTTATTAAATGCAGGGGGGCAACCCCCCCTGCACCCCCTCCTACTTATATATATTAACTCCGAGGTCACACTAAACAGAGAAACACATAAAACTCACAACTAAACACACTTGCACACACTAAAATCACTACCATATACCCGTACAAAAACACCACTTACCTTAAACCCCAGCTAAATCCATAAACCGCTCTACATGTCATGTATGCGAACATATAATGGCGAATGCAACATTTCTGCATTCGCTATTATGCAGTTTCGCGTAACTGCACTTTCGACTTTATAGTCTTAAAATACTGAAATTAGACATTTCAGTACTTCGTCATTAAAATGTGTAAATATATATATATATATATATATATATATATATATATATATATATATATATATGATAAAATGAGGCACAAGATTTCACTTGGATAGTCACCCCTCTTTATGTGGTGTTTTTGTATGTGCATGTATTTATATATGCATCTATGTGCATTTGTTTATATTTATGTGCCTGTATTTGTGTATGTGTACATTTATGCATGTGTATTTATATATATCTATACATATATGTACATATAGTTCTCTGTATGTGTGTATATGCATGCATGTTTGCATTCGTATTTGTATGTGGTTGCTTAGGTGTGTGTGTGTGTGTGTGTGTGTGTGTGTGTGTGTGTGTGTGTATATATATATATATATATATATATATATATATATATATATGTATAGATATATGTATGTATATATA
>NC_056741.1:985597394-985632394 GCF_019279795.1 Protopterus annectens | reverse complement strand
CAGCACAAAAGGCCACACATGCATATAAGTTAGCAGAAACACATGCTGGTGATTGTCAGAATATACTAACACAGGCTAACCTGTGTCAGGAATAAATGCCCCAAACCTGTCATACACAGTACTAGGTATACTCTCCTCAATTGTATGACGGTTGAGTTGATGGGACAAAAATGGCAGGGGCGACAGGTGCTGATAGGTGAATTTGTTGAAGTTAAAGTAATTGCTAAGCTTGTGAGGGACCTAGTGCCAGTATGCAAGTAACCTCCTCTGTATGCGTGAGCCTGCAGTCCTAAAGAACACCCAGGTGACAGGAATGAAGGCTAGTTGGCTGTGTCAAGGGTATGTATGTAAGGTCACACTGTCTGCCACAATTGTCCCTCACAAACTGTTGCATGTAAACACACCTGGTAAACATGTACATATACAACTGTACCTTGGCTATGAAAAGGTCGCTGTGTTTCCACTCCACCATACTCATCATTGCCCACAGCCTGAAGACACACAGACACCTAGAACACAAACCTAATACAGTATGTAACACAACAGTCAGTTAGCAGTACTAACAAATGCATCATGGCTATCAAGGTACATACACCTCGACATGTACCCATAACTATTGCCAGCAGACAGCACCTTACACAGCATTACATTACTAAACTGTACTATATTCACCCTGTGCATCAGACCCATATGAGCATGTCCCTGCATCAATGGTATGGATAACAGGGTTGTGGCACAAGTATCATCACATACACAGGTTGTGGTGTTGGATTGCCTGAGGCCTAGGCTGAGCCATATGGTTGACATCATATGTGTGTGTGTCTGGAGGGGTGGTGTTCAACTGGTCCACGCAGAGGAGCTGTGCATGTCTGGTGGTGACCGCCCTGTGATAGAGATGTGTGAGTGTTCGACTGCACACAATCAAGCCATGTGGATGCTGACACAGGGCAATGTTGGACAGCCGTGGACCATACATGACAGGATGTACGGTTCACCAGCTCCATGCAGGGATGTGGGAACTGGTTCTGCCAAGAGTCTCACTGGCACCACCATGCCCAAGGAAAGATGCAGTACTACTCCGCGATGGTGACTGCTGTCTGCTGGATCCTCAACCCTGATGGGACTGGCCAGGACCATGTGCGTATGGCCTGCTCCAGTGTGGTGGGGACAGCACCCTCCCTAAGGTAGTGCTGGTGGTACTGGCACTATGGGACTGTGAATGTGCATGGCCCCGTGGGGTCTCAGCTGATCATGTTGCTGACCTACTTCCAGCTGGCTGCTGCCCTACTCCCATCACATGCTCAAGCACAGACATTGCATGGTCAAGCAGTGACAATGTCTCTCCCCACTGTCTATCCACGACATCAACAAAATGACATATGGCATAACAAATGCCATTGAGGCCATCACACATAGCAGGAAGTGCTGCATTCATGACCTTGAGTATCTGTCTGATGTTGCGGTCAGTACGCGTGCCTCTTTAATGACGGACCGTAACATGCATCTGGTGACACCTGCTGTGGCACTTGTAACAGGGGCTTGATGGGCAGCAGTCCTCCATCGAGCACACCTGTCCATATGGCTGTGTGTGACCTCGCCTGCTGTCTGGCTATGGCTGGTGTCTACACTGACACTTGCCATAGTCACCACACTAGTCTGTTCTATGCCACCACCCTTCAACTGTCCATTATCTGTGGCTGCTGGCTGGGGACATGTGTGGACATACTGACTATGTGTGGGGACATTGTGGATGAAAGTGGAATACCAACCAATGGCACAGATTCAGGCCCAGACAAACCCACCTGTACCTCACTATGACCACCATCATCTTGAGAGCCCACTAAGATACTGACATTAGATTGTGAGGGGGAGAGACACCAAGCCTTATGCTCACCTGCAAGGTGAAGATAACATATGTAAATTAATACCCTGCAGTATTATGTTTGCTGATGCACACACACAAACACGCACACTCCTGGTAAAGTCTGGCACAGCTTTGCCACCTATGGGCCCTTCAGGCCAGACCATACGGTAGTTCTGACTGTCACAAACCATCTCTTTAACAACTACTGTAAGGCCCTCAACAAAGGGTGACAAATCCTACTGTGTGATGGGCCTATTAGCAGAATGGTAAGTGTGACCAAGACCAAGGCTATTGGAGTGAGCTATACAGTAGGACTAAGTGCATATGCCAGTACTGTAAGAGCTGACTTATTGCTATACAGACCAGACACGATGACAAGGTTTAACAATATGTGATAATAAGTAATGAAGGAACAGGAGAATACTCGATTACTGCAGTACCTACACAGTTCAGACTCACAGGGATTCATTTCAGACAACATTGCAGGACAGTCTGCAATACATACAGGTAACATGCACAGTACTAGACGCATAGTTTCATAAGATGATACCAGGTTATTGGTCCAGATGCCCTCATAAGCACAGCTTAGACTTTGCCCGTGTCGCTTCAAAGCCAGCACTTGTTTCCCCTGTCTAGCTGGGGTGTCTTTTCCATTCCCAATGCAGTCGCCCATCTTCTTCTTCAAGACAGATATACACATACTCTGCTAGACATGGGGAGGGAGTGTATTTTACAGACAGTGTATTGTGTGGGATAGTATACTATCCTGCCAACAAGTACTATACATGTCACAGACCAGGTGAGGGCCTTGTGTGCATGTTGCATGAGTGGGGTTTGTCTTAATGATATGCAGAAATACCATCAAGGCAGGTTTGGAAATGACCTTGTATGTCAGACACAGGTTGCTTATGATCAGTCTGTATGAGACTGAGTACAGGGACAGGGCTTTCAGCCTATCTGTATAACATAGGTGTTGCAGAACCTGGATTTGCCTGGTCAGGAACCTTTGTGGTCTCTGCAACTGCTGCATTTGCTTTCCAAGGTGCATGCCAAAGGAGCCATTGTACTCGGTAATGCGTCTGCTAAGGGTGGAGTACAGGGATATTGTGGCCTCCTGGTTTCTGGATGACATACCCATATTTTTGAGGTGGGCCATGTAGACATCCTTCTGTACAATAGTGCCCACATTGTGAGAAACTGTCAGGTTGCTACCAACCTTGGAGCACAAGTTGCCTCACACCTGATTGCATGCTCAGTGCATTGGTATTACTGTCATAATTAGTGTGGATTACATCTACAACAATAGGGAAAATGATGCATCTCCTGGCATTCCATTTGAGGCAATGCTTCTTGCACCAGTCATTAATTTGGATAAGGGCCTCTTGGAGGATGCTCACATCAGTAAGAGAATGTAAGACAGTGGCCAGCTTGCAATCATCTGTAAACCTGGTCAGCCACAGACCAGCGGTTTTGTCTTGTACCTCAGAAACATATATCTCAAACAGTAGAGGCCCACAGACCAATGCTTGGGTACACTACTCTGTAAGAGTCTACTACTAGAGGTGGCTTCCACTATTTTGAGTGGGTGCTATCATTGAGCCATCTGGTAACATATAGGTTGATGCCTAGCTGTGTAGGCTTATGTATCATGGCCACCTTGGAATTATTGTGAGAGATTTGAGGTAGGTGAAGATAGGTAGTATTCACCATCTTCCCCTCATCCTTGTGTTTGTTGACCCCTTCAGAGAAGTCTACCAGGTTTAACAGGCCTGATCTCCCTTTGACAGTACTACACTTTGTGGGCTCAAGCATTTTGAGGTTTCCGATTTCTCTGTTTATAATGTCCTTGATATTGATTCAATGCCCTTGCAGATCAGGCTAGTTAGGTCGATGTGCATATGATTGGCTGGGTCAGTGGATTGCTCCGCCTTTATGTATAGGGATGGCAGTGGCTGTCCTTTGTGCAGATGGGATGACACTGGTGCTCAGGCTTTGGGTGACTACAGTGTGTAATGGAGCTGTGAACTCATGCCTGAGTTCATGTAAGATGTAGCCAGGGATGGTATCAGGCCTATGGAGACTTCTGTGTGTTGCCTTTGAGAGGGCATTATAGACCTGCTTCCTGATGATGCACAGGGAAGGATGAGGGGAGGGGGCAGGTGCTGTGCATGTCCATGTGTACCAATGGGGGACAGGGGGTGATGTTTACACTTAACCTGTCTGCAGCAGGTTGGCTATATCTATGCTGTATGTTTATGTGGCGTTATTGACCACCACTACAGAGCAGATTTGGGTATTGGCAGGGGCGACAGGTGCTGATAGGTGAATTTGTTGAAGTTAAAGTAATTGCTAAGCTTGTGAGGGACCTAGTGCCAGTATGCAAGTAACCTCCTCTGTATGCGTGAGCCTGCAGTCCTAAAGAACACCCAGGTGACAGGAATGAAGGCTAGCTGGCTGTGTCAAGGGTATGTATGCAAGGTCACACTGTCTGCCACAATTGTCCCTCACAAACTGTTGCATGTAAACACACCTGGTAAACATGTACATATACAACTGTGCCTTGGCTATGAAAAGGTCGCTGTGTTTCCACTCCACCATACTCATCATTGCCCACAGCCTGAAGACACATAGACACCTAGAACACAAACCTAATACAGTATGTAACACAACAGTCAGTTAGCAGTACTAACAAATGCATCATGGCTAACAAGGTACATACACCTCGACATGTACCCATAACTATTGCCAGCAGACAGCACCTTACACAGCATTACATTACTAAACTGCACTATATTCACCCTGTGTATCAGACCCATATGAGCATGTCCCTGCATCAATGGTATGGATAACAGGGTTGTGGCACAAGTATCATCACATACACAGGTTGTGGTGTTGGATTGCCTGAGGCCTAGGCTGAACCATATGGTTGACATCATATGTGTGTGTGTCTGGAGGGGTGGTGTTCAACTGGTCCACGCAGAGGAGCTGTGCATGTCTGGTGGTGACCAGCCTGTGACAGAGATGTGAGTGTTTGACTGCACACAATCAAGCCATGTGGATGCTGACACAGGGCAATGTTGGACAGCCGTGGACCATACATGACAGGATGTACGGTTCACCAGCTCCATGCAGGGATGTGGGAACTGGTTCTGCCAAGAGTCTCACTGGCACCACCATGCCCAAGGAAAGATGCAGTACTACTCTGCGATGGTGACTGCTGTCTGCTGGATCCTCAACCCTGATGGGACTGGCCAGGACCATGTGCATATGGCCTGCTCCAGTGTGGTGGGGACAGCACCCTCCCTAAGGTAGTGCTGGTGGTACTGGCACTATGGGACTGTGAATGTGCATGGCCCCGTGGGGTCTCAGCTGATCATGTTGATGACCTACGTCCAGCTGGCTGCTGCCCTACTCCCATCACATGCTCAAGCACAGACATTGCATGGTCAAGCAGTGACAATGTCTCTCCCCACTGTCTATCCACGACATCAACAAAATGACATATGGCATAACAAATGCCATTGAGGCCATCACACATAGCAGGAAGTGCTGCATTCATGACCTTGAGTATCTGTCTGATGTTGCGGTCAGTACGTGCCTGTGCCTCAATGACGGACCGTAACATGCATCTGGTGACACCTGCTGTGGCACTTGTAACAGGGGCTTGATGGGCAGCAGTCCTCCATCGAGCACACCTGTCCATATGCCTGTGTGTGACCTCGCCTGCTGTCTGGCTATGGCTGGTGTCTACACTGACACTTGCCATAGTCACCACACTAGTCTGTTCTATGCCACCACCCTTCAACTGTCCATTATCTGTGGCTGCTGGGGACTGCGTATGTGTGGACATACTGACTATGTGTGGGGACATTGTGGATGAAAGTGGAATACCAACCAATGGCACAGATTCAGGCCCAGACAAACCCACCTGTACCTCACTATGACCACCATCATCTTGAGAGTCCACTAAGATACTGACATTAGATTGTGAGGGGGAGACACCAAGCCTTATGTTCACCTGCAAGGTGAAGATAACATATGTAAATTAATACCCTGCAGTATTATGTTTGCTGATGCACACACACAAACACGCACACTCCTGGTAAAGTCTGGCACAGCTTTGCCACCTATGGGCCCTTCAGGCCAGACCATACGGTAGTTCTGACTGTCACAAACCATCTCTTTAACAACTACTGTAAGGCCCTCAACAAAGGGTGACAAATCCTACTGTGTGATAGGTCTATTAGCAGAATGGTAAGTGTGACCAAGACCAAGGCTATTGGAGTGAGCTATACAGTAGGACTAAGTGCATATGCCAGTACTGTAAGAGCTGACTTATTGCTATACAGACCAGACATGATGACAGGGTTTAACAATATGTGATAATAAGTAATGAAGGAACAGGACAATACTCGATTACTGCAGTACCTACACAGTTCAGACTCACAGGGATTCATTTCAGACAACATTGCAGGACAGTCTGCAATACATACAGGTAACATGCACAGTACTAGATGCATAGTTTCATAAGATGATACCAGGTTATTGGTCCAGATGCCCTCATAAGCACAGCTTAGACTTTGCCCGTGTCGCTTCAAAGCCAGCACTTGTTTCCCCTGTCTAGCTGGGGTGTCTTTTCCATTCCCAATGCAGTCGCCCATCTTCTTCTTCAAGACAGATATACACATACTCTGCTAGACATGGGGAGGGAGTGTATTTTACAGACAGTGTATTGTGTGGGATAGTATACTATCCTGCCAACAAGTACTATACATGTCACAGACCAGGTGAGGGCCTTGTGTGCATGTTGCATGAGTGGGGTTTGTCTTAATGATATGCAGAAATACCATCAAGGCAGGTTTGGAAATGACCTTGTATGTCAGACACAGGTTGCTTATGATCAGTCTGTATGAGACTGAGTACAGGGACAGGGCTTTCAGCCTATCTGTATAACATAGGTGTTGCAGAACCTGGATTTGCCTGGTCAGGAACCTCTGTGGTCTCTGCAACTGCTGCATTTGCTTTCCAAGGTGCATGCCAAAGGAGCCATTGTACTCGGTAATGCGTCTGCTAAGGGTGGAGTACAGGGATATTGTGGCCTCCTGGTTTCTGGATGACATACCCATATTTTGAGGTGGGCCATGTAGACATCCTTCTGTACAATAGTGCCCACATTGTGAGAAACTGTCAGGTTGCTACCAACCTTGGTGCACAAGTTGCCTCACACCTGATTGCATGCTCAGTACATTGGTATTACTGTCATAATTAGTGTGGATTACATCTACAACAATAGGGAAAATGATGCATCTCCTGGCATTCCATTTGAGGCAATGCTTCTTGCACCAGTCATTAATTTGGATAAGGGCCTCTTGGAGGATGCTCACATCAGTAAGAGAATGTAAGACAGTGGCCAGCTTGCAATCATCTGTAAATCTGGTCAGCCACAGACCAGCGGTTTTGTCTTGTACCTCAGAAACATATATCTCAAACAGTAGAGGCCCACAGACCAATGCTTGGGTACACTACTCTGTAAGAGTCTACTACTAGAGGTGGCTTCCACTATTTTGAGTGGGTGCTATCATTGAGCCATCTGGTAACATATAGGTTGATGCCTAGCTGTGTAGGCTTATGTATCATGGCCACCTTGGAATTATTGTGAGAGATTTGAGGTAGGTGAAGATAGGTAGTATTCAACATCTTCCCCTCATCCTTGTGTTTGTTGACCCCTTCAGAGAAGTCTACCAGGTTTAACAGGCCTGATCTCCCTTTGACAGTACTACACTTTGTGGGCTCAAGCATTTTGAGGTTTCGATTTCTCTGTTTATAATGTCCTTGATACTGATTCAATGCCCTTGCAGATCAGGCTAGTTAGGTCGATGTGCATATGATTGGCTGGGTCAGTGGATTGCTCCGCCTTTATGTATAGGGATGGCAGTGGCTGTCCTTTGTGCAGATGGGATGACACTGGTGCTCAGGCTTTGGGTGACTACAGTGTGTAATGGAGCTGTGAACTCATGCCTGAGTTCATGTAAGATGTAGCCAGGGATGGTATCAGGCCTATGGAGACTTCTGTGTGTTGCCTTTGAGAGGGCATTATAGACCTGCTTCCTGATGATGCACAGGGAAGGATGAGGGAGGGGCAGGTGCTGTGCATGTCCATGTGTACCAATGGGGACAGGGGTGATGTTTACACTTAACCTGTCTGCAGCAGGTTGGCTATATCTATGATGTATGTTTATGTGGCGTTATTGACCACCACTACAGAGCAGATTTGGGTATTGGCAGGGGCGACAGGTGCTGATAGGTGAATTTGTTGAAGTTAAAGTAATTGCTAAGCTTGTGAGGGACCTAGTGCCAGTATGCAAGTAACCTCCTCTGTATCGTGAGCCTGCAGTCCTAAAGAACACCCAGGTGACAGGAATGAAGGCTAGCTGGCTGTGTCAAGGGTATGTATGCAAGGTCACACTGTCTGCCACAATTGTCCCTCACAAACTGTTGCATGTAAACACACCTGGTAAACATGTACATATACAACTGTGCCTTGGCTATGAAAAGGTCGCTGTGTTTCCACTCCACCATACTCATCATTGCCCACAGCCTGAAGACACATAGACACCTAGAACACAAACCTAATACAGTATGTAACACAACAGTCAGTTAGCAGTACTAACAAATGCATCATGGCTAACAAGGTACATACACCTCGACATGTACCCATAACTATTGCCAGCAGACAGCACCTTACACAGCATTACATTACTAAACTGCACTATATTCACCCTGTGTATCAGACCCATATGAGCATGTCCCTGCATCAATGGTATGGATAACAGGGTTGTGGCACAAGTATCATCACATACACAGGTTGTGGTGTTGGATTGCCTGAGGCCTAGGCTGAACCATATGGTTGACATCATATGTGTGTGTGTCTGGAGGGGTGGTGTTCAACTGGTCCACGCAGAGGAGCTGTGCATGTCTGGTGGTGACCGCCCTGTGATAGAGATGTGTGAGTGTTTGACTGCACACAATCAAGCCATGTGGATGCTGACACAGGGCAATGTTGGACAGCCGTGGACCATACATGACAGGATGTACGGTTCACCAGCTCCATGCAGGGATGTGGGAACTGGTTCTGCCAAGAGTCTCACTGGCACCACCATGCCCAAGGAAAGATGCAGTACTACTCTGCGATGGTGACTGCTGTCTGCTGGATCCTCAACCCTGATGGGACTGGCCAGGACCATGTGCATATGGCCTGCTCCAGTGTGGTGGGGACAGCACCCTCCCTAAGGTAGTGCTGGTGGTACTGGCACTATGGGACTGTGAATGTGCATGGCCCCGTGGGGTCTCAGCTGATCATGTTGATGACCTACGTCCAGCTGGCTGCTGCCCTACTCCCATCACATGCTCAAGCACAGACATTGCATGGTCAAGCAGTGACAATGTCTCTCCCCACTGTCTATCCACGACATCAACAAAATGACATATGGCATAACAAATGCCATTGAGGCCATCACACATAGCAGGAAGTGCTGCATTCATGACCTTGAGTATCTGTCTGATGTTGCGGTCAGTACGTGCCTGTGCCTCAATGACGGACCGTAACATGCATCTGGTGACACCTGCTGTGGCACTTGTAACAGGGGCTTGATGGGCAGCAGTCCTCCATCGAGCACACCTGTCCATATGCCTGTGTGTGACCTCGCCTGCTGTCTGGCTATGGCTGGTGTCTACACTGACACTTGCCATAGTCACCACACTAGTCTGTTCTATGCCACCACCCTTCAACTGTCCATTATCTGTGGCTGCTGGGGACTGCGTATGTGTGGACATACTGACTATGTGTGGGGACATTGTGGATGAAAGTGGAAAACCAACCAATGGCACAGATTCAGGCCCAGACAAACCCACCTGTACCTCACTATGACCACCATCATCTTGAGAGTCCACTAAGATACTGACATTAGATTGTGAGGGGGAGAGACACCAAGCCTTATGTTCACCTGCAAGGTGAAGATAACATATGTAAATTAATACCCTGCAGTATTATGTTTGCTGATGCACACACACAAACACGCACACTCCTGGTAAAGTCTGGCACAGCTTTGCCACCTATGGGCCCTTCAGGCCAGACCATACGGTAGTTCTGACTGTCACAAACCATCTCTTTAACAACTACTGTAAGGCCCTCAACAAAGGGTGACAAATCCTACTGTGTGATGGGTCTATTAGCAGAATGGTAAGTGTGACCAAGACCAAGGCTATTGGAGTGAGCTATACAGTAGGACTAAGTGCATATGCCAGTACTGTAAGAGCTGACTTATTGCTATACAGACCAGACACGATGACAAGGTTTAACAATATGTGATAATAAGTAATGAAGGAACAGGACAATACTCGATTACTGCAGTACCTACACAGTTCAGACTCACAGGGATTCATTTCAGACAACATTGCAGGACAGTCTGCAATACATACAGGTAACATGCACAGTACTAGATGCATAGTTTCATAAGATGATACCAGGTTATTGACCCAGATGCCCTCATAAGCACAGCTTAGACTTTGCCCGTGTCGCTTCAAAGCCAGCACTTGTTTCCCCTGTCTAGCTGGAGTGTCTTTTCCATTCCCAATGCAGTCGCCCATCTTCTTCTTCAAGACAGATATACACATACTCTGCTAGACATGGGGAGGGAGTGTATTTTACAGACAGTGTATTGTGTGGGATAGTATACTATCCTGCCAACAAGTACTATACATGTCACAGACCAGGTGAGGGCCTTGTGTGCATGTTGCATGAGTGGGGTTTGTCTTAATGATATGCAGAAATACCATCAAGGCAGGTTTGGAAATGACCTTGTATGTCAGACACAGGTTGCTTATGATCAGTCTGTATGAGACTGAGTACAGGGACAGGGCTTTCAGCCTATCTGTATAACATAGGTGTTGCAGAACCTGGATTTGCCTGGTCAGGAACCTCTGTGGTCTCTGCAACTGCTGCATTTGCTTTCCAAGGTGCATGCCAAAGGAGCCATTGTACTCGGTAATGCGTCTGCTAAGGGTAGAGTACAGGGATATTGTGGCCTCCTGGTTTCTGGATGACATACCCATATTTTTGAGGTGGGCCATGTAGACATCTTTCTGTACAATAGTGCCCACATTGTGAGAAACTGTCAGGTTGCTACCAACCTTGGTGCACAAGTTGCCTCACACCTGATTGCATGCTCAGTACATTGGTATTACTGTCATAATTAGTGTGGATTACATCTACAACAATAGGGAAAATGATGCATCTCCTGGCATTCCATTTGAGGCAATGCTTCTTGCACCAGTCATTAATTTGGATAAGGGCCTCTTGGAGGATGCTCACATCAGTAAGAGAATGTAAGACAGTGGCCAGCTTGCAATCATCTGTAAATCTGGTCAGCCACAGACCAGCGGTTTTGTCTTGTACCTCAGAAACATATATCTCAAACAGTAGAGGCCCACAGACCAATGCTTGGGTACACTACTCTGTAAGAGTCTACTACTAGAGGTGGCTTCCACTATTTTGAGTGGGTGCTATCATTGAGCCATCTGGTAACATATAGGTTGATGCCTAGCTGTGTAGGCTTATGTATCATGGCCACCTTGGAATTATTGTGAGAGATTTGAGGTAGGTGAAGATAGGTAGTATTCAACATCTTCCCCTCATCCTTGTGTTTGTTGACCCCTTCAGAGAAGTCTACCAGGTTTAACAGGCCTGATCTCCCTTTGACAGTACTACACTTTGTGGGCTCAAGCATTTTGAGGTTTCCGATTTCTCTGTTTATAATGTCCTTGATACTGATTCAATGCCCTTGCAGATCAGGCTAGTTAGGTCGATGTGCATATGATTGGCTGGGTCAGTGGATTGCTCCGCCTTTATGTATAGGGATGGCAGTGGCTGTCCTTTGTGCAGATGGGATGACACTGGTGCTCAGGCTTTGGGTGACTACAGTGTGTAATGGAGCTGTGAACTCATGCCTGAGTTCATGTAAGATGCAGCCAGGGATGGTATCAGGCCTATGGGGACTTCTGTGTGTTGCCTTTGAGAGGGCATTATAGACCTGCTTCCTGATGATGCACAGGGAAGGATGAGGGGAGGGGGCAGGTGCTGTGCATGTCCATGTGTACCAATGGGGGACAGGGGGTGATGTTTACACTTAACCTGTCTGCAGCAGGTTGGCTATATCTATGATGCATGTTTATGTGGCGTTATTGACCACCACTACAGAGCAGATTTGGGTATTGGCAGGGGCGACAGGTGCTGATAGGTGAATTTGTTGAAGTTAAAGTAATTGCTAAGCTTGTGAGGGACCTAGTGCCAGTATGCAAGTAACCTCCTCTGTATGCGTGAGCCTGCAGTCCTAAAGAACACCCAGGTGACAGGAATGAAGGCTAGCTGGCTGTGTCAAGGGTATGTATGCAAGGTCACACTGTCTGCCACAATTGTCCCTCACAAACTGTTGCATGTAAACACACCTGGTAAACATGTACATATACAACTGTGCCTTGGCTATGAAAAGGTCGCTGTGTTTCCACTCCACCATACTCATCATTGCCCACAGCCTGAAGACACATAGACACCTAGAACACAAACCTAATACAGTATGTAACACAACAGTCAGTTAGCAGTACTAACAAATGCATCATGGCTAACAAGGTACATACACCTCGACATGTACCCATAACTATTGCCAGCAGACAGCACCTTACACAGCATTACATTACTAAACTGTACTATATTCACCCTGTGCATCAGACCCATATGAGCATGTCCCTGCATCAATGGTATGGATAACAGGGTTGTGGCACAAGTATCATCACATACACAGGTTGTGGTGTTGGATTGCCTGAGGCCTAGGCTGAGCCATATGGTTGACATCATATGTGTGTGTGTCTGGAGGGGTGGTGTTCAACTGGTCCACACAGAGGAGCTGTGCATGTCTGGTGGTGACCGCCCTGTGATAGAGATGTGTGAGTGTTCGACTGCACACAATCAAGCCATGTGGATGCTGACACAGGGCAATGTTGGACAGCTGTGGACCATACATGACAGGATGTACGGTTCACCAGCTCCATGCAGGGATGTGGGAACTGGTTCTGCCAAAAGTCTCACTGGCACCACCATGCCCAAGGAAAGATGCAGTACTACTCCGCGATGGTGACTGCTGTCTGCTGGATCCTCAACCCTGATGGGACTGGCCAGGACCATGTGCGTATGGCCTGCTCCAGTGTGGTGGGGACAGCACCCTCCCTAAGGTAGTGCTGGTGGTACTGGCACTATGGGACTGTGAATGTGCATGGCCCCGTGGGGTCTCAGCTGATCATGTTGCTGACCTACGTCCAGCTGGCTGCTGCCCTACTCCCATCACATGCTCAAGCACAGACATTGCATGGTCAAGCAGTGACAATGTCTCTCCCCACTGTCTATCCACGACATCAACAAAATGACATATGGCATAACAAATGCCATTGAGGCCATCACACATAGCAGGAAGTGCTGCATTCATGACCTTGAGTATCTGACTGATGTTGCGGTCAGTACGTGCCTGTGCCTCAATGACGACCGTAACATGCATCTGGTGACACCTGCTGTGGCAATTGTAACAGGGGCTTGATGGGCAGCAGTCCTCCATCGAGCACACCTGTCCATATGCCTGTGTGTGACCTCGCCTGCTGTCTGGCTATGGCTGGTGTCTACACTGACACTTGCCATAGTCACCACACTAGTCTGTTCTATGCCACCACCCTTCAACTGTCCATTATCTGTGGCTGCTGGGGACTGCGTATGTGTGGACATACTGACTATGTGTGGGGACATTGTGGATGAAAGTGGAATACCAACCAATGGCACAGATTCAGGCCCAGACAAACCCACCTGTACCTCACTATGACCACCATCATCTTGAGAGTCCACTAAGATACTGACATTAGATTGTGAGGGGGAGAGACACCAAGCCTTATGTTCACCTGCAAGGTGAAGATAACATATGTAAATTAATACCCTGCAGTATTATGTTTGCTGATGCACACACACAAACACGCACACTCCTGGTAAAGTCTGGCACAGCTTTGCCACCTATGGGCCCTTCTGGCCAGACCATACGGTAGTTCTGACTGTCACAAACCATCTCTTTAACAACTACTGTAAGGCCCTCAACAAAGGGTGACAAATCCTACTGTGTGATGGGCCTATTAGCAGAATGGTAAGTGTGACCAAGACCAAGGCTATTGGAGTGAGCTATACAGTAGGACTAAGTGCATATGCCAGTACTGTAAGAGCTGACTTATTGCTATACAGACCAGACACGATGACAAGGTTTAACAATATGTGATAATAAGTAATGAAGGAACAGGAGAATACTCGATTACTGCAGTACCTACACAGTTCAGACTCACAGGGATTCATTTCAGACAACATTGCAGGACAGTCTGCAATACATACAGGTAACATGCACAGTACTAGACGCATAGTTTCATAAGATGATACCAGGTTATTGGTCCAGATGCCCTCATAAGCACAGCTTAGACTTTGCCCGTGTCGCTTCAAAGCCAGCACTTATTTCCCCTGTCTAGCTGGGTTTCTTTTCCATTCCCAATGCAGTCGCCCATCTTCTTCTTCAAGACAGATATACACATACTCTGCTAGACATGGGGAGGGAGTGTATTTTACAGACAGTGTATTGTGTGGGATAGTATACTATCCTGCCAACAAGTACTATACATGTCACAGACCAGGTGAGGGCCTTGTGTGCATGTTGCATGAGTGGGGTTTGTCTTAATGATATGCAGAAATACCATCAAGGCAGGTTTGGAAATGACCTTGTATGTCAGACACAGGTTGCTTATGATCAGTCTGTATGAGACTGAGTACAGGGACAGGGCTTTCAGCCTATCTGTATAACATAGGTGTTGCAGAACCTGGATTTGCCTGGTCAGGAACCTCTGTGGTCTCTGCAACTGCTGCATTTGCTTTCCAAGGTGCATGCCAAAGGAGCCATTGTACTCGGTAATGCGTCTGCTAAGGGTGGAGTACAGGGATATTGTGGCCTCCTGGTTTCTGGATGACATACCCATATTTTTGAGGTGGGCCATGTAGACATCCTTCTGTACAATAGTGCCCACATTGTGAGAAACTGTCAGGTTGCTACCAACCTTGGTGCACAAGTTGCCTCACACCTGATTGCATGCTCAGTACATTGGTATTACTGTCATAATTAGTGTGGATTACATCTACAACAATAGGGAAAATGATGCATCTCCTGGCATTCCATTTGAGGCAATGCTTCTTGCACCAGTCATTAATTTGGATAAGGGCCTCTTGGAGGATGCTCACATCAGTAAGAGAATGTAAGACAGTGGCCAGCTTACAATCATCTGTAAACCTGGTCAGCCACAGACCAGCGGTTTTGTCTTGTACCTCAGAAACATATATCTCAAACAGTAGAGGCCCACAGACCAATGCTTGGGTACACTACTCTGTAAGAGTCTACTACTAGAGGTGGCTTCCACTATTTTGAGTGGGTGCTATCATTGAGCCATCTGGTAACATATAGGTTGATGCCTAGCTGTGTAGGCTTATGTATCATGGCCACCTTGGAATTATTGTGAGAGATTTGAGGTAGGTGAAGATAGGTAGTATTCACCATCTTCCCTCATCCTTGTGTTTGTTGACCCCTTCAGAGAAGTCTACCAGGTTTAACAGGCCTGATCTCCCTTTGACAGTACTACACTTTGTGGGCTCAAGCATTTTGAGGTTTCCGATTTCTCTGTTTATAATGTCCTTGATATTGATTCAATGCCCTTGCAGATCAGGCTAGTTAGGTCGATGTGCATATGATTGGCTGGGTCAGTGGATTGCTCCGCCTTTATGTATAGGGATGGCAGTGGCTGTCCTTTGTGCAGATGGGATGACACTGGTGCTCAGGCTTTGGGTGACTACAGTGTGTAATGGAGCTGTGAACTCATGCCTGAGTTCATGTAAGATGCAGCCAGGGATGGTATCAGGCCTATGGAGACTTCTGTGTGTTGCCTTTGAGAGGGCATTATAGACCTGCTTCCTGATGATGCACAGGGAAGGATGAGGGGAGGGGGCAGGTGCTGTGCATGTCCATGTGTACCAATGGGGGAC
This sequence comes from Protopterus annectens, assembly GCF_019279795.1. NCBI lineage: Eukaryota > Metazoa > Chordata > Ceratodontiformes > Protopteridae > Protopterus > Protopterus annectens. The sequence continues at coordinate 985,616,375 of NC_056741.1, read as the reverse complement.
AGGGGGTGATGTTTACACTTAACCTGTCTGAAGCAGGTTGGCTATATCTATGCTGTATGTTTATGTGGCATTATTGACCACCACTACAGAGCAGATTTGGGTATTGTCTCTGGGATTTCAGATATATGTGTGGAAGGCCTAGTGATTGACCTTGGTGGATGTGTCCAAATTGCACTTATAGCCTTAGGGTAATTCACCTGTGACCTTATTTGCTTGTTCAGACCAAGGTGACATTGCTACCAGTTAGACACCAGCTCCTTCTCCAGCAATTATTTCTACCTATTATGGTATTTATGTGTTGTTGCTGTCTACCACAGAGGTTTACCCTATCTTGAGGGGGATGATTTTGCCCTGTCAGGTATTGCTGAGCCCATGCAGCTATGTAAGTGCTCACATAGCATTGTGGTGTGGGCTTGGACACTACTGCTTGTTCCAACTGATGGGACAGTGGCTGTAAAGCTACTTCTACCTGCTCTGAGGAGATTTATAGTAATTTTTGGACAGTTTATTTTGTTTGACCCTGACAAGGGGTGGGGGGCAGGGGAGATGATGACCTCAAGAATGATGGCTATGTGGTCAGATCTTACCAAGGAGGATGACACTGTAGGAGTGCTACACTGGCTACTCATGTTGGTTAGGACCAGATACAGAATATTTCTAGTTGTCATAGGAGTGCTAACCAGCTGATACTATGCATTGCAATTGACAAAGCCTAAGAATCTCTGTGCATTTATGTTCAGGTAGAATAGGTCATGCACACTATGGTCGGGTAGTTAAGGTCACTCAGGAGCAGGGTAGATGGTTGAATCTTGACAGATTCAAGCAAGTCTAGATAGGTGTAGTGGTTGTCCAGAGTCATGGTTGGAGGTCTGTAGCTAGCTATGATTTGAGTAGGTGTTTTGTCAACAGTTAACTGCACTTGGGATGTCTCCTGTGCTTCATACAGTTTGGCCAGCCTGGAGGTGTGTATGTGTATGGTAATGTTTAAAGCTCCACATCATGTGGCTTTGCAGCCCTCCATTTGCGATAAACATATGGTGGGATGAGTAACCAGGAAAGATGTGCTCTCCACAGCAGCAAACTAGGTGTCCGTGACTGCACAAATGTCAGCATCCTCCAGGACAAGGTACGCTTGCAATGACATGAGTTTCATGCTAAGACCCCTAGCTCCTGTTAGGCACACATCAATGGTGGGTAAAGGCCAAAAAATAGTGACACTTTATAAATCTAGCTGTAACACACTTAGTTGCTAGAAAAGACGGTTTCGCATTCACAGGAATACTCCACAGGATATGACATCTGACATTCAAATGTATGCTATTATGTTATGACTTTAGTCTTTACTGGGTTGCCAGTGATTTGCCAGACAATACACAATTGTATGAGGCATTGACTACAAATCTGAGGCAAACACATGGTCAGTCTGCAGCACTCTGGACAGTTGAAATGTATGAGCTCAGTATATAACATACAGTTCAACACAGACTTTTGTGCCAGTTGTTTACTATGCACATATCCTATATAAGTCTCTTACATTTGTAAGACAAGCATATGTATCATAGTAGCATTCACATGTGACATATGAATATTTACTACATCCCAGGTAGCTGGCCTAGCAGTGTCACAGTCAGTATTGGACAACAGACACTCCCATAGTAGTCATACATGAGATGACCTTTGCTGGGGTGACTCACAAGCCAGAGCTGTGATCTATGTCACTGCAGACAGGGCCAGCAGGAATGGCCATAGGTGCTGGACAGCAACAGTTGAGTCTAGTAAGTCTTGTTGCGTCCTAGTGTTTAGCTTCCTATTTCACATTATTGCATCCCCCCTTATGCATTCCATTAAATGCTTAATTGACTGGCATACCTGTTATAGTGCTGAAGGGCTTACTCAAAATAATGCAGATGTTTAGGTTTCTGTAGTCACAGTCTGTCTTTGTGTAGATGGGTTCGACCTGTTTTGCATAGGCAGCAGCCTGCCTTTTATAGCTAATGCCCATGGGCAGGTGATGCCCTGTGCACCAATTGGTGTCTCCCACTTGCTACTTGCATCCAAAGCAGCTTTGTTGTCTTTTAGTTAGCCAATGCCATAGCAACACAGTGCTATAATTAAGTCTTTCATGTGGGCCTTGCCCCTTTTCCTTGCCTGTGAGGAGGACATTATGGAGGTGAGAGGGCTACAGCTTCACAGAAGGTAGGTGGAAATACCTCTCAGAACAAGAAATGTGGAGATAGCCCAGCAAAATGAGGGACAGAGTTCCATAATTGGGTACAGATTGTAAGTAAGTATTGCTGTTATACACATAGAAGATTGCTAGATTAAAAGGGTTTGTCTGGACATGCATTTTCTACGTGATTTAATGTCTGACAGCAATATGTCTCTGACATAACTATCAACTGTCCAGATGTCCACAGAATGCCCATAGGTTTGCCTCTTATGTTTGGTCTGTTCCTCAAACAATTTTTGTTTTTGAGAAATCAGTAGGATAATGTGAGGAGTGAAGTCAGTAAATGTTGACATCCATTTCTGTTTCAGACATCATATCCTTCAGGGATGTTATGTTGCAACAAGCCCTGTAATACCAGCAACTGTTTCAGTTTGTAACACCATTATGTGAGATATGTCTCTCTTTTTGGCCTCCTGTCCACCAAGTATGTCAGTCTTTGTCCATATGTCTTGCAGTAAGAGATTCAGAAGTATGGTATATCATGATTTAGTGACTTCATGCCTGATATCATCCCAGTGACTTAGCAGACTCCTGGAAGTGGTATGTGGCAGTGGCCATAAATATGGTCCCACACTCTGGACATTCTGTAGAAATCTGTACATTTGAGAGTTATGTATGTTTGGCCATTGCTAACAGAGTGTCAAGATTGTATAGCAGTGTAGTGTGTAAATGTTTGTTGGGCTGAGCAGGGAGAGTGGCAGATGTGAGTGTCATAGATCCTTTTCTATCTGACTGTATATGCTGCTATAGTTGCTGGTGGTCAATCAAGTGTATATGTTTGTAGGGGCAGACTGATAAATGTCCTGTAACACCTCAGGATTCCCAGTAGACTGTGACTTCAGGCAGTATATGTCAGTGTAGTGTGTGACTGGCAATCAAGATATGTTTGCTCAAACAGTCGTTATACTCTAGAGTTCAGTTGGGGTACTGGTATGTGGCTGTGACTGTGGTGCAAATGGTTTTGGGTGGATAATTTCTCACCGATGTCTGCTTTTCCCTACAGTTACATCCCTGTAGTGCATGATATATTTACAAATTCATGAGTAATTTCCCAGAGCTGATTTGGGGTAGTGTCATGTTGGTTTGACTGTAGTTCAGAAGGTGCTGGATGAAATAGTTGGCAGCTCTCAGTATTTTTTTCCCTTCTGTTACATAACTGGGGTCATACCTCTCCACTGTCCAGATGTCTACACACTGTCCAGATTTGTGGCTCATATGTTTGGTCTGTTCCCCATAACAGTTGTGGGTTTCTGACAAATCACAGGGATGACGTCAGCATTGACATCAGTAAATGATGACAATCATTTCTGTTTCAGACCTGAAATCTATCAGAAAATATATGTTAAAACAAACCATGCTACTCTAGCAGACATCTATGCTAATAACAGCCATACTTCAAATATTGCACTATTATTTGCCCTTTATTACCCCACATTGTCAGGCTTTTTGCAGATGTCTTGCAGTAAGAGGCTGAGAGTATATATATATATATATATATATATATATATATATATATATATATATATATATATGTGTGTGTGTGTGTGTGTGTGTGTGTGTGTGTGTGTGTGTGTTTATATATAATTATATATCTATCTATATATATATATATATATATATATATATATATATATATATATATATATGCATATATATTTATATATATATATATATATATATATATATATATATATATTTATATATATATATATATATATATATATCCTTTAAGCCTACTGGGTTAATGGAAACCACATCCCAAAATGCTGAATCCTTCACAAAAGCCTTCTACGGACATCTCCAGGAATGCATGGATCAGGCAATCCCAACTAAAACCAAGACCCACTCCACCAAGGGAAAACGCCCGGTTTGGTGGACCCGGGCTATACACAAACTGTACAACAAAAGAAGGAAGCTACTGCAGGACAGAGCCAAATCCCACAAGGGAAAGGCTTCCTGATCAGCACAAGTAAAAAAAACTACGCTCTCTCATAAAAACATCTAAAGCAAACTTTGAGAAAAAGATTGCCAAGGATACCAAAGACAATCACAAAGCCTTCTTCAATTATGTCAGAACCTTGGGAGGAAATTCTCAGATATGCTCTGAGCTAGTACACTGACAAATTCACTGACCCTACTGACATTGCCAACATTCTGGCAGATAGGTTCAGTGCAAATTTCTCCCTCCCTCACCCCTAAAGATGAAGTAACTATCCCTGCTGAATGTAACCTACCTGTCATCACAGACACACAGGTGAAATCAGCACTCAACAAGGCAAAAACACAGCATCTATGGGACCCGATGGTATCCCGGTTGCGTGTTACGTGAACTCAAGATGAACTAAACCCACCCCTAAGAACTCTATTCAATCTTAGCCTCACTACAGGATATGTACCTGAACACTGGCGACAGCAACAGTGGTCCCACTCCACAAAGGGAAATTCTACAGACCCAGGTAACTACCACCCCATAAGTTTGACCAGCCTGATCTGTAAGGCTATGGAAAGAATCATCATGGAACTCATAAATGGCGACATTGGGGATCTACAGACCCTTGATCCCACACAGTTCGGTTTTGTAAAAGGCAGATCCTGCCTCTTAAACCTGGTTGACTTCTTTGAGACAGTCACTAGTGCCATCGATGAGGGCAAGGCTGTCCACACTGCCTATTTGGACTTGGCTAAGGCCTTTGACACAATACCACACTCTGGCATCATTGACAAGCTCAGCAGCCTAAATGTAAATCCATATGTCACAAGATGGGTAGCAAATTGGCTAAAAAACAGAACCCATAAGGTTAAAATTGCTGGAGCCATGTCAGACTCAAAACCCGTCACAAGTGGTGTCCCACAGGGCTCAGTCTTGGGTCCACTCCTATTCGGCATTTATTTCTCAGATGTGAAAGCAAATATGGAAGGATTATGGCTGACAAAGTTTGCAGATGACTGCAAACTGGGTGCCATAGTGGATTCACCTGCCGACACACACATCCTACAGAAAGGTCTCACTGAAACGGACAACTGGTGCCGGAATCATGGCCTCAAACTTAACGCCAAAAATGTATAGTCATCCCCTTTGGGAAAAACAAAGTACCCACAAACTATCACGTAGACAATAACCCACTGAATACAGAAGATGTAATCAGAGACCTGGGGACTCAAGTCGATAGTGACCTCTCCTTTGATAACCATGTTGCCAAAGTGGTCAGAAAGACTTTCTACCTTGCCCATCTCATCATGAAGGATTCTCATCCAGATCAAAGGAGGTCATTGTACCTCTGTATTCCTCCCTTGTCAGGCCCATGATTGAATATAATGCTCCATTTGGGATGTATCTCACCCGGCACATGCAACAACTGGAAAGACCCCAGAAGTACCTCACCAAGAGGATCATAGGTCTAAAACATGTGCCTTATCCAGCTAGATTAAAGAAACTCCAGCTCTATTCAGTAGCATACCGCCTGCTCAGAGGTGATTTGTGCCTAACATACAGGGCCATGTCCAACCAGGAATTGATGGACATGCTCCATCTCAAACACTCCAAATCCACCAGAACCACACGAGCTAAAGATTTCAACCTCTGCATAAATATGAATAGAACATGCTGGAGGGATAGATTCATAACACAGAGGTTACCCATACTCTGGAACAAAATCCCAGTTCACGTGAGACAGAGCCCTTCATTGGCACTGTTCAAGAAAAATCTCGATGCATGGATGGGAGATCGCAAGTTTACCCCGGGAGTGACCTCAGTGTCACTACTAGACAGAGGTATAGTTTACTAAATAATGGGGTTCCACATGTGTCACTACTAGAGAGGCGCAACTATATAGTATGGGGTGGCGTAAAGCCACATCACTGTTGGCTAGGCTTATAAATGCCCCCGGGCAGATAGCCTAGTACACTACTATGAAACTATGAAACTATGAAACTATATGTATGTAGATATATATATATATATATATATATATATATATATATATATATATAAGAGTACTACAGATATGTATTTTTCCCTTATGTTAAAGGATTGTAGTGCATGATATGTTTGCAAAAGCATTAAAAATTCCTGCAGCTTAGATGGTGTAGATGTACATTGCTGTGATTGCAATGCACAGGGTTCTGGGTTCAAGACTTGGTAGTGATGACTTTTTTTTTACATTAATGTTAAATGACCATAATGCATGATATGTTTGTAAAAGCATTGCAGATGGTGTAGTGGTACATTACTGTGATTGTAATACACAGTGTTCTGGGTCTGACACTTGGCAGGATTGATAATTTTGTTGCTGGCAGAACAAGGGCTGATGGAGACAGAGTGATTAAAGCATTTTTATGCAGTTGTAAGTGGGTTTGTGTGGTTTTTCGAGAAGCTAAATGATGCTAATAGAGTAAGTCCTCTTAGCATCGCTTAGCACCACTTACTCCCGCTTACACCAGCACTAATTTTAATTAAAGAAAAGAAAAAAAAGGTGCTAAGAAAGTGGTGAAATGGGGCAAGCAAGGGGGATACATTAGGAAAACCAGCTAGGGATGTGGAGGACGGATGTAGGAAAGGACTATAGCTCTACATTTCTACTGCAGCAACCCCTGTGACTGATGTGGAAAATTTGGAATTTACAGCCTCACACCCCACAGGGAGGGGGGTTAGCAACATACATTTGTAGAGTAATGTGATTATTGTTTGATTTATGTCACTGGACATGGGGGCAAAATGTAGAGCTATGTATGGGGCAATGATTTTTTTGTGGGACAGATGCCCTTTTTTTATTAAGGTAAGAGTGGGATGTTGGGGAAGGGCTGTAGGTATGTTTGGGGAGGTAGGTTGGTTAGGGAAGTTGCATTCGCAGACAGACAAGACACACAAGACTGCATTCAGGGGTGGTATATGACACATGAGGGGGTAAACACCTTGAACGGGGAGGGTGGTTGGGAATCAGAGGTCCATGAGCCCCCAAATGGATACAGTGGGACTGAAGTCCTTACCCATGGGCAGTTACCACTGCACCTTCACGGCCCGGAAGGTGTCTGTGCTGGGGCTGGACATTAGGGGCAGCCTGCCCCTCCAGGTGACCAGGCGGTCCTCCATCTGGCACAGCCATCCATCCATGCCCCATACCCCTGAACTTGCAGTGGGTGACAGGCTCCTCTCCACCCCCATGCCCAGTGGGGGGACAGGCCCTGTCCCTAAGGTGGTTCCACCCAAAGGTGGTGCATGACCAGTGGATGAGGAAGTTCCAGGTTGGGTCCCAGACATGCTGGGGCCTGGTACCATGGCCAGATGAGGCGGGACAGGTGGATCCTCTGGGATCTGCCTTCCCATATGTGATATGGTGTTGCAGTTATCCAAGATATATTGATTAGATATGAACAAAACAAGTCCAATCATGACCCTGGACTCCAAAATGCCCCAGCACTGCACCTGAAAGCACGAGCCCTCTCCAACACCTGACTGAGTTCCTGCACAGATCAAACTACAAAAGGTCCTGGCTCTATTCCCACCTGAACGGTTTAAATAAGGCCATATTCCCACCCTTTGCCATCATTGGAATATTTCAAAAATGCCGAGCACAGCTCAGCAATGCTCAAACCCGCTAAGCAAAGGTGAAATGTGTTTAAAGGGGTAGATGCTGAGCAGTGCTTAGCGGTCCGCAAACACTGAAAGCAGGCAGGATGTGCCGTATGGCACTTTCAGAGTGCAGGGGGTGTGTTGGATGTGCGGGCACTACTAAAACTTGCCCCCTGCACTCAGTAGTTTTCATGTCCACTTAGGCTTAGCAGTAGCATGCCTTCATGAATATGCAAGGCACACTGCTGTTAAGGCTATGCGAAAATGGACACGGTTCACTCCATGCAGGAATAGCACTATTCCTGCACATAGTTTATTGAATCCTGGGGAGTGTATTTGAAGAGATGTATAAGTGTTTTTGAAGTGAAACTTCTTATGGGACAGTGTGAGAGCTCAGAGTGTAACGGAAAGGTGAAATGGAAGCATGTAATTCAAACTCCACAACTTCCATACTTGTACTTTAACTTTTCAAGCACACACACAATGAAGAGTCAGAGGGAATGAGTGATCCTGCATGCACGCACACACACACACACACACACACACACACACACACACACACACACACACACACACACACACACACGCAACCAGAGGGACAGAAGATAGACTGAGAGAGAACGAGAGTGACCGTGTGTGAGTGAATGCATGTATGAAAGTAAAACAGACTGTGTGAGAGATCATGAGAGTGATCTTCTGTGAGTGAATGCATGTATGAAAGCTGAAAAGACTGTGTATATGAGAGATCCAGAGAGAGACAGTGAAAGCAATCTTGTGTGAGTGAATGCCTGCATAAAAGCAGGAGAGACTGTGTGTGTGTGAGAGTCTGAGAGAGAGAGAATGAGAATGACAAGAAAATAGGAATTAGGGAAAGCAGAGGTGGGGTGATAAACTAGACACCAGGGTCACATCTGTGAAATGCCATAATGTCATCAATATTACTACAGAGAACAGGTATGAGGTAGAAAAAAATGCCAGATACCAGGGAATGGTTTAAGAACAGTAATAGCACCAACATTACTATGGATAGTGGGGGGGACCACTGGACACCAGGGATTGCTTTAAGTGTCGTGATGGTACTGAAATTACTATGGGGATCAAGGGGTGGGGTGGATGCACTAGACTACCAGGGCTTACCTTAATTGTCATGCTAGCACCAGAATTACTACAAGGATTGTGAAGCTGGAGAGCTGCACTAAGCCACCAAGGCTTACTTTAAGTGTCATGATAGCATCAGGAGTAGAGTTTAAGGCAAGACGATGTTTTTAAAATTTGCATCACATATAAAATGTGGACTATGCTTGAAGATTTGTCATCCTGCCATTGTTGTGGTTGGTTGATTGCTAATGACATATAATATAAGAAGGACTAAATAAACTGTGCTATAGTTACTACAAAGTTTAGGGGTGGGGATGGGGTACCAGGGATAAAGTGAAGTGCAGTAGTGTCACAGACATCCTAAGGGAATCACAGGGTGGGCAGATACACGAGACACAAAGGATGGTCCTGTAAAGTGCAGTACCGGTGTCAGCATCATAAAGGGGATTGTGGGTGGGGTGATATACGACACCATCAGGGCCTACTGCATACTTACCATAATAATACTAAAGTATTATGGGCTGAGGGAACCATGGCAGGGAAGATAGAGAAGGGACAGTTCCAGGGACTGTGGTATGTGTATGTGTGTTTCTATTTGTATGTGGGAGTGACAGAGAGAATGACTTGGGGAAAGCCATTGAGAGAAACAGTAAGAGTGATCTTCTGTGACTGAATGCATGCATGAAAGCAGAAGAGACTGCATGTGTGAGAGATCAAGAGAGTGAGAGTGATCCAGCAAGACTATGTGTGTAACAGACAGTGAGGAGTGAGAGTGAGTGATACCCTGGCAGCAATGAAGAGGTTTGCGCATACCTCTTAACCTCTTACAGCAAGAAATCTGTTGTTTGTACTTCCTCATAGAAGTTTCACTTCTAACACATGTGGCAACCATGCACATTTTTTTTTCTTTTTCAAATAGATAATTAAGCATTAGTGCTTAGGAACTAAAGAAACAGAGAAAAGGGAAGGAACTAGGTAGGGCAGAAATAAGAAGTCATGGATTGCTCGGATCCCTAATGGCTTGGAAGGAAAGTCACAGATCACTCAAAGGAGTCTATAGGTTACTGACAACCTACTGTCAGTATTGTAATTACAAGGCAGTGTAGAAATCAGGTTCATCGATAAGTATGTACATATATGTCTATCATTACGTTTCTGTTAGGAGTATAGAGGCAGGGTGAGCAGCTTCATAGAACTATGGATATGGCTAGGAGATTCTAGTAAAACTATTTGGGCAATGGTGAATACAAGATCTGAATGAGATGATTCTGAATGAAGAGAAATGGTTTGGAGATATGACAAGCTGGAAATAATACAAACATTTATCTTGGAGGTTAAAATAAAGTTGTAACATGTAACAGGTTCATATGTCCCTGTAACTAGATTATCAAGCATATACTGTCTTCTCTGCTAAATGTGGTCATTATCCAGTGATTATGTTTTTTAAAGATATTGCTTAATTGTGTTACTTTTGTAATACTTGATGGACAGTGTTGATGTATCATTAGAGGTTTCTACACATACCAAGAGTGTGGCAAACTTCACCCTCAAAAGGTTACAGATTATAAAATATTTTTCATTTCTCATTTCATGACACTTTTCCTAGTCAGCATTTAAGAGACAGCAAAACACTTCTGCCAAAATCAGATGATCTCTAAAAAATGTAGGAAACGTAACAATGATGAGGCTGGTTCCCATCAAAACACAGCATAATCAACGTTTCCCAAACAACTGCTTGTTTTTGCTGTCTAGTCTGCATTTCTGTTAGATCATGATAAAAGTTTTTTGGATCATGACAATACACACCAAACAGCTTATCCAGCAATAATACTGAAATGAGCCTGTCCATAGTATAGGACGTGTCACAAAAATGTACATTTTAAAATTCTACTGGAACACAATTATTCCATACACATTTACCATTTTCAGTTTACCTTTTCATACTACAGCACAGTTTATTTAGTCCTTCTTATATTATATGTCATTAGCAATCAACCAACCACAACAATGGCAGAATGACAAATCTTCAAGCATAGTCCACATTTTATACGTGATGCAAATTTTAAAAACATTGTCTTGCCTTAAACTCTACTCCTGATTACAGACAGCTGTCCCAGAAGTCTTTGTTACTGTGTTTGTTTTAAGGAACTATATTACCATAACTTGGTTCAAACTCAAGACCTTATTACTATAGTCATGGTTATTTGTTTTATGCATTAGTGCTAAACACAAACTATGTACATCATATAATACAGGTTAATGAGTATTCCAAAATGGTCATGCCGATTGTACATTATACTATAAAGCTTAATGACTATTCTAAAATGTTTAAGCCATTTCTACATTATACAATAAGGACTTATGAGTATTCCAAAATGTACATTACGATTGTACATTATGCAATAAGGAATTATGAGTGTTCCAAAATGTGCATTGCAATTGTACATTATACAATAAGGTTTAATGATTATTCCAAAATGTGCATGATGATTGTACATTATACAGTAAGAACTTATGAGTATTCCAAAATGTGCTCGCCAATTTCATGTTATGCAATAAGGGTTAATGGGTATTCCAAAATGGGCATGACAATTGTACATTATACTATAAGGACTAATAAGTATTCCAAAATGTGCATGCTGATTGGGAGTAGCAATCGGTGTGACCACTGTAAATCAAGTGTTACCAACAGGAAAAAGTCCATCAGTAAAACTGGGGAAATCACATGAATGCGAACACCATCAATCAATGAAATAAAAAGTACAGTAAACTTAGCCTGATCCCTCCCTAAACCAAATTCATCACTTATTACCAATGATACCTCAAAAAAGCAAGTAAACAAAGTGTAAAAACAGAAGACATATCTATTAAGCTATCTCTTATTGTTAGCAGTGGAAGTGAAACAACAGCAGTTTCACATTCACAGATTGTACAAACAAGAAATGAGACATCTACTATTTTAAACGTAAGTACAGCACTAAACCACTAGCAAACCAAAAAGAAAAGAAATATAGCATTTATCGCTGCAGCTGTGGCATTGGTTAACTTCTTCTTTTGTTGACTGAAAAAAGATGAACAACACGTATTATCTGGTATGAAATATCAAAGTAAGTGAGTGTCAAACATTTGTGTGAGTGAGTTTGTGTATGACGAAAAATTAGGTCGGTGAATGCATACAGTGATGAAGTGTTGTGAGTGATTACAAGAATGACATTTTGGATGAATTATGAGAGAGAGAGAGCAAGGTCATGAGATGAATAGTGAGAGGAATAGCCAGAGTCAATGAATGAAGGATGATCCAGGTGGATACTTACCTGAATTGGTGTCCTGAGTTGTACACAAACCTTATAAAGCTGTAGCTGCAGAACATGAATGAAGAGAAGCTGTAGCAGCATGCATGCAAAACAAGATGATGTCAAACATTAGGCGCTACAATCATCTCACAATCAGTATGATCATATTATTAAAAACAGCAGAAGAACTGTTTATTATGTACCTATACATAACAATAAAGTGAAAACAGCAGTACAGATGTTTATAAAATAAAGCTATACTACACTATACTAAAACATTAATGAATGGAAATGTAAAAGATGAACAAAACCTTTGGATATAAATAACAAAATATAACTTAAAAGAAAAAAAAGAGATGAGCACCAAAGGGGAGAGAGGCAACCTAAAATCAACACCAAAAATATATGGACAAGGCTTGCATCATAGCAAACAGTGGCAGGAGAATCCACAATCTCTGAACTGCTTATGTGCATCATCAAAAATGTCCAACAATTATATGGGAGTGGGTGGAACAATATGTGGAAGAACAGTTACATACGTCAGGTATGTGCATATACTGGAGACAAATCAAACAGTGCATCTGCAACATACAGGTACAGAACAGTGCAGCATTATAAACCGTAACTACTTGTACAAAAAGGACATGCAAGGAGTGTGCTACAGCTCAATTGTGCCTCAACATGCAACACAAAGTAGTAGAGGAAATGAATATCCCAATGAGAAAATAACTGCCTGAAGTATGTTGCACTCTGGATGTTAGAAGGCAGCGAGCATACTAGGTGGTAAGGAGTGCATACCGCTCAAATGGCAGCCTCATGGTATGCACCATCAACACAGATTGTGTACAACTGCTATAAAAAGGTGTCCAGTTCACTTGACATAAAACGTAATGTGGCTATCTGTAGACAGTCAGTCCTTGGAGTCACCTTGCAGTAGTTTGGAGATACTACTTGGAAATGGATGATGCTCTCCTGGAATGTGCCCACACAGTGCTGCTTACACTGCAACCCAGTCAATATATCCCTGATGATGATAACTTTTTTGGATAGCAGGAGATGCAAGTATCTATGTCATGATTCAAAACCTTTCTGTGCAGTAGATAGGTTACCCTCAAGCAGTTCATGCATTTTTGAAAATGAGATAGGATACCTGGGGACATGTATATGCTGGACTGCAGTGCATGCCATATACCATATGTTTTGCAATTTCAGAGTACCTAATTCTCAGTGAAGACAGTGAGGATATATGTAAATGAACCCTTAATGACATCAAGTGCTTCAGCTATATGGCTTCTGAATGTCCATGACTTTTTAATTTTTTTTAAGGCTTTGTGGATACATCAGGCCAATAAAGCCAAAACCCACTAGCTGTGGAAATGTATCATACATTCTGGCCAATAAAGCCAAACCCTCATAAGTCATTTGCATATATCCCATGGGCCATTATTACAGGAGGTTTAAGGTATCACACAGTGAAAATTCTAGCTTAGCTAGGCTTTTCTTGCAGTTTGTACTAATTGTTCATCTGTATGACCTTTTTACTTTTTGGTTTGTTGTTAGATGGGATACTTTGTAGACACCATAAAAGTGTTGGACATTAGCTGGTTGTAAATACCCTGTGTTTCTAAAGTACAGCCAAACAATCCACTTAGGCTGTGCTGATGAGGTCATAAGAAGGATGAAACATGAAGTCTATATTAGAACATCAACAGCTAAAACAGTGAACACCCTTACCTTGACACAGCTTAACCAAAAACACTAAATCTCGAATGGCCAGAACAGCGATTTCTTTCCCAGGGAAAAAAATCTCTAGGCCAACAAAAAAGCAAACAAACCAACAGACAAAATAAAGGGGGGGGGTTGCCCCCCACACCCCCCCTTACTTAAATATACCAACTCCGAGATCGCACTACAGTGGAGAATACAGCAAACTCCTGACAATGGCCCAGTGATTTTTTTTCCCTAGGAAAAAAATTGCTGTTCTGGCAGTTTGAGATTTATTACTTTCAGTTCACCTGTGTTATGGTAAGGGTGTTTGCTGTTTTTAGCTGTCGATGTTCTAATATAGATCATAAACATGCATGTACACAGCTAGTGGGATTTGGTCTTATTGGCCTGAATATATCCCCAAAGACTTAAAAAAAGAGTAAAAATTTATGGACATTCAGAAGAAACATAGCTGAAACACCTGATGTCCTAAATGGGCCATTTCCATATATCCCATGGGTCATTTCTATATATCCCATGGGCCTCTATTACAGGATGTTTAAGTATCATACAGTAAAACCTCTAGACTGGCTAGGTTTTTCTTGTAGTTTTTACTAAATGTTTGTCTGCATGGCCTTTTTTTTACTTTTTTGTTTAAAAGTGATAGGAAGACTGTGCCTTCTTCTTTGTCTAAAATCCAGCAGGGAACCCCTCTTAAAACTCACATCCACTCATAAGTACCTGAAACTTAGCTTAGGAGTGTTTTATCCTATTTATATTCACTCTTTTTATGTATAATCCTTTCATATGGCCCAGTTATTATTGTTGCATGATTATGTAGCTATAGAAATCAACTCACTAGTTTATGCTCCACTTTTATGGATAAATGTTACCAACATCTGTTTTTAATCAAGCCTGCATGCATATTTTACACTTCTACACTGCCACAGCATGTGAGTTTATTTTTTCTGACATCTTTAAAACATTCACATAAGAAAATAAATATTAAACTGCATCAAAGCATTTAGGACCTGCTGACTCTTTCATTGCCTATAAATAGAAAGACAAGCCATAAGCTACAAAACATCAAGAGGAACCTTGATGAGTGGATGGGAGATCGTAGGTTTACCCCAGGTATCACTTCTGTGTCACTGTTAGACAGATGCACAGTATACTAACCTCGAAAAAGGGCATAGCAAAATTAATTTAAAATGGGTGGCGAAAGCCAAACACACTCTGGCTAGGCTTATAAATGCCCTAGGGCAGATAGCCTAGTATGAACCCATGAACCTATAAACCTAAAAATGGTACTTTTGTTCACAGAGTGGCAGTTTTGCACCAGAAGACATAAAATCTTAAATAATAAACATGTTTAATTGATATAAACTCAAAACTATTGTATTGCTTAATATTCAAAATATAAACAAACACACATGGCTGCAGACAAGCTTACATACAAAAAGCATAACATAGTTCTGGTCACTCTACCACAAGAATTTTTTGGTTAGCAGACTTTCTTCATCTGTCTCTAGGGCAACCGTGAAGGTACTTTCCATGTAGTCTGTTAATGAAGATAAGGCTAGTTAATCTTACATAAATGAGGTTCATTTTATATCTGTCTGTAACGGCTTAAGTTATGGCTGCTACTAAAAATCATGACCAAAGACAGGATTTTAGCTATGTCAGAACCTCACAGATGAGCATTTTAGAAAAGATAACTTTTCTTTTGAATATCATACTTCTGCCTTACTTCACAAAAAGTGTCTGGCTTTTTCACTTACTATTATAATGGGAAATGATCACCCAAATACCAAGGAAGGACAGTAAATCTTACTTTTTAAGTATGTGTTGGCATAGCTGTCACCTCTGCTGAATATAATGGAACATTCCACTTTTGACATGGAACAAACAATAAGTTCCACTGTTCTGACTTGTTCACTTAAGGCTCTGACTTGTATCCTTTCATTGGATTGCAAATCTAGAAAGAAAGAAAATTACTTCAAAGTAATCAATGAGAGGGACTTGACCATTCCTAATGTCAAAGTACATTCAAAAGTGTGCCAAAGTGTGAGCACTGCCTACTGGCCAAGCCATTTGACATAATACCCCACTTGGACATTATTGACAAACTCAAGGGGCTAGGTACGAACCCATATATCACCCAGTGGATAGCCAACTGGCTCACAGACGGGACCCAGGAAGTTAGAATTGGGGAGTCCACCTCTACAAAGAGGCCAGTCACAAGTGGAGTCCCTGGACTGCTCCTTTTGGCATTTACATCTCAGAAGTCAAGGCCAGTGTCAGTGGTCTCTGGCTGACTAAATTTGCAGATGAATGCAAATTAGGAGCTGTCAGTGAATCTCACACTGACACAAATATTCTCCAGGAGGGGCTGACACAGACAAATAACTGGTGTCAGAGTCATGGACTTAAATTAAATGACAAGAAATGCATAATAGTATGCTTTGGGAAGTCATTCATCCCTGGTAGCTATCATATTGACAACACACCCTTAGAGTTGTCCCAGAAGTCAGGGACTTAGGGACACACATAGATAGTAATCTAGCCTTTGATCATCACATGTCTACAATGGTAAGGAATTCAGTCTATGTTGCCAACTTATAAACAAAAGTATGGCATCTATGTCCAAGGAGTCATTGTTCCACTGTATTTGGCATTCATCAGATCTATCATTGAGTACAGTGCACCCTTTGGTATGTACCTAACCAGGCATAACCAACAATTGGAAGGTCCACAGGGGTTCTTCACTAAAAGAATACAGGGCGTAAGTAATATGTCCTATGCAGACTGCCTCAAGGCCGATCCCTGTATTCTGTCTCCTACAGGCTTTTGAGGGGAGATCTATGCCTGGCATACAGAGCATTGTCAGAACCCACTCTGATGGACCTGATGGACCTCCTGCATATCCACAAAACAAACAGTAGCAGAATTGCCCATCCTAAAGACTTAAACCTTCCTGTGATATAAATAAGACCTGCTGGAGAGATAGGTATGTACCCAGAGACTACCCCATCTATGGAACAGCTTCCCCATTCATGTGAAGCAGAGTTCCTCCCTAACCCAATTCAAGTGCAACTTGGACAATTGGATGGGAAACCGGGAAATTCATCCCTGGCTTGGCACCTATGTCTCTAATGGAAACATTTACCCTCTAAATGGATCATCTCTAAGACCCATGCTTACACTTCTCAAGGGTATCAGAACTTATCAGAGATTTGGGATGCCTGGCAAGGCTTAAAAAGGCCCTTGTGGTCATTAGCCTAGTAAACACCTATGAACCTATAAACTTACGAACTTCAGAGATGGGATTTTCATTTTTTAATATCAACAGCAAATCAATTAGAAAAACGGACACTGAGGATATTAGGACGTCTCAGGAGTCAAGAAGGGAAATGGAATGTATCCTGCAGTGAGGACCCCCCTGCATTTTGAGAGACAGTTGGATGGAAAGTCAAAGAAAGAGTTTGGATAATAGAGGCAGACAGGCCTGCAGAGATAACCTGTGTATTTTACAGAATGAAACTCACAGAATGCATAAGTCTTGGCCTATTAAGAGGCCAGTATGGAACAGAGCCCACAGTTATATCTGATAAACAGTTAAAACATGAATTGACCTATTTTTACACTAAGCAAAAAGCATACCAACTTCATAATGCATAAGTAGAACAATCTTTACACCAAATGCATTTAGTAACTAGTGCATGTTGTGTTTGTCCCAACTTTGTGAAAACTTTCAAAAATTGCTGTCTGAACAAAAAAAATGTTCTAGGTAAAGGTGAGAAAACTGCTCTCCTCCCCATCTTGTGGTTTCTCTGTACGTTTCCAACTATGTCCTTATCCCTAGCCTGTCAATATATTTTTCACATTCTGGACCAAGAGTTCTACTAGCTGTATATATTACCCCCAGCAGATAATCCAGAATATAGTAAGGCATTTGTGTCCTATACTGTTATAAAATTAAACATCCAAAAGAGATTTCATTACAGTGTGCAAGTGGTTTTCACAAACTGATCATTGTCATCATGCTTAAAAGCATTAAAATCAAAGTGTCCCCTACATCAATCCCCACTTACATTGCTGAAAATTCAACTCACTTAGGACTAAGATTAAAGATTAAAATGGTGACCTTTTACAACACTTCAGAATTTGCCTTGATCAGAGCCTATTGAATCAAATGCATGAGAGCTGTTTTTGCTCCAATTTGTGTATCTGACCACTTTTTTAGAAATTAGAAAATCTTTCAAAGCCTCCAAGTTCTCAGTATGGAGAACATTTGTGCCCTGTATCTCTCCTTATACACCTTAGATGCCAATGTAACCAGCCTCAAGCCACTGTGGAATAGAAGTGCAGATCCATGCTTTTTGCACTCAGCCATGAAAAACCACTGTAGGTTGCTGGAAAGAGAAGCTGCTGCCCATTATAGAACCAGTGTACCTTACTATTTCTTACTTAGTGTACTAAATTACAAATACAAAATATGTGATACTGCAGTTCTTCAGCTTTAGAGCATCACCTTTCTTTATGGTGTATTTTTTACCCATTTGTTTTTCTCTAGGTGGCCTTCGTTTGTTGTCTCTAAAACCAAAAGGTACACAAATAACTGACTCTGCTTTCTTTTGCTCATTGTTACATCATGAATTACTTGAATGACAGAAGTTAAAGAGACAGAAAGAGTAGGGTGCTTTAAAGCCTTAGTGGAGATATGGCTCAACTGTGCTGAATTTAGCAGGGTATTCTGCATTGAAAGGGCATAGACTATGTTGTATAAATGTTCAGACAGTCATTAAGGTATACAGTCTACAAAGTCACATAAAATGTATATGCATAAACCAAACAAATAATCATGGAGAGTGTCCCTGATTAACCCCAGATATACCTGTAATGGTTCTGTAGCCTGCATTGTCTCATAGTGGCCTCACTCAATAAGGCAACATGCAGAGTGCAGTGTGATGACACATTTACACATATAACTGACCCTTTGAGTCATCTACAGAGATTGTTGGGATACTGTCTTATGATTTCTGCAGCCACCATATCAAGAATGTTAATGTTGTCAGGCACAT
>NC_056741.1:985582394-985592394 GCF_019279795.1 Protopterus annectens | reverse complement strand
CTTCTGTGTTAGCCTGTACTTCAGAGAAGTAGATACCAAACAGGAGAGGACCCAGGACTGAACCATGTGGTACTCCACTTGTCACTGGTCTGAAGTTAGATTTGGAGTCTGCTACTTTCACAGTGTGGGTTCTATCAGTGAGCCAGATGGCAACCCATCTTGTGACATAGGGATTTATACCTAGTTTATTGAGTTTATCTATAATTCCAGAGTGGAGGATGGTGTCAAAAGCCTTGGTGAGATCTAGATAGACTGTGTGAACCACCTTACCCTCATCTACGGCTTTGGTGACCGCTTCAAAGAAGTCTGTCAGGTTTAGGAGACATGATCTGCCTTTTACAAACCCGAACTGGATTGGGGATTACCAATGTCATTGTTTATAAGTTCCATGATGATACATTCCATAGCCTTGCAGACCAGGCTCATCAGGCTAATGGGGTGGTAGTTTCTGGGGTTTGTGGTGGCTCCCCCTTTGTGGAGTGGGATAATCATCACTGTGCGCCATTCAGTGGGCACATAGCCTGAGGTGAGGCTATGATTGAACATGGTACTTAGGTGGGGGTGCCAGTTCGTTCTGTAGTTCATGTAGAACGCAACCTGGGATGTTGTCAGGTCCCATGGATGCTGTGTTCTTTGCTTTGGAGAGTGTGTTTTTACCTGTGCAGCTGTGATTACAGGAACTTTGCATTCTTCCAGTATAGAGATGGGCCCTTTAGGGGATGAGAGGGGGGTAAAGTTAGAAATGAACCTATCTACCAGGATGTTTGCAATATCAGTTGCCTCTGTATATTTAGTGCCATTGTGTTGTAACTCAGAGCAGATCTGAGTGTTGCCATTGAGATTCTTGACATAGCTATAGAATGCTTTGTGGTTGTCTTTAGAATCAGTGGCAATTTTGTTTTCGTAACTAGCTTTAGAGGATTTTATGAGGGATCTCAGCTTCTTACTGAGGCTGACCAGGGAGTTCCTCCAATCATGGGATTTTACTCTTTTTTTGCAACAGTTTCTTTCTTCTGTTGTAGAGTTTGTTTGTGGCAAGGGACCACCAGATTGGCTTCCTTTTTTTGGAGGATAGCATCTTGGTTCTGTTAGGGATTGCACCATCCATGCACTCATGTAAGTGCTTATAAAGTGCATTTGTGTAGGATTCAGCAGTCATACCTCTATTGTCCATCAGCATGGATGTTGTGAAGTTTGCCACTTCTGTCTTAAGAAGTGTGAAGTTGGCTTTGGAGAAGTTTTTTATGGTGGTTTCCCTAATGGGGGGTGGGAGAGGGATGTGGATGTCTAGGGTGATTAGCTTGTGGTCGGATCTGACCAATGAGGAACTGACCACTGGTGTGGAGAACCAGTTTCCCATGTTGGTAATAACCAGGTCTAGGATATTGCTGCCCCTGGTGGGGGTGTGGATAAGTTGATCCAAGGCATTGGAATTTATGAATTCCAGAAAACGTTGAGCACAAGAGTTGGTACATGAGTAGTTTTCCCAGTTAATGGTGGAGTAGTTGAAATCGCACATTATTAGGGTGTTAGATTGTACCATAATATTTCCAGTGTATCAAGAAATGAGGAGTGGGAATCCTGGTGCATGGTGGTGAGATCTGTAGCAATCTACAATTTGGATTGTGGTCTTGCCCAGAGTTAGTTGCACTTGAATAATCTTGGATGCATTATGCTGAGCAACTAGCCTGGATGTGTGGAAATCCTTATTGAATATGGACACGCCTCTGCCTTTAGTGTTTTGGTCCAGGTTAGGTGGCCAAAAGGTGTGGTATAAATTATAGCCTGGTAATGCAGGGGTGCTCTCTGGAGCCTTGAACCAGGTCTCTGTCACTGCACAGATGTCGATGTTCTTCATTTTAAGGAGTGCCTCAAGTGAGTGCATTTTGAGGTTTAGACTTCTAGCACTGAGTAGCAATACCCTCAGATTCTTCTTGCTTGTACCTGTTACAGTGGTGAATTTGTCATTTGAACCTTGCCTAAAACAGGCACTATAGGGGTGGCAAGAGCCTTAGCCAGTATCCAGAATCCCAAGGACGACAGATGTTGGCCATCTCTGGCAAAGCATAGTGGTCTGTTGACCATGTCATCCCAGGCAGACAGATACTGGATCCCCTTAGAATGACACCAGAAGCTTAGCCAATTGTTGAAATCAATCATTTTGTCCTTGTACTGTGGTATCATTCTGGGTGATGGCAGGATGCTACTCAGGGCTAATGTCATATCTGCCTGGGCTACAAGATCAGATAGCTCCTCCATGTCCCTTTTCATGTAGTCCAGGCAGGTACGTCTCAGGTCATTCACACCAACATGGACAATGACAGTCATATTTGTACTTGTTGTGGAGTGACCTGACTGCATGTGCTATATGGCAGATCCTGGCACCCGACAGGCAGCTGACAGTAACTTTCTCCTTGTTTAGCCTGATGAGTGGAACATCAGTGTGCCTGACTATAGAGTCACCTATGACTAGAGTGTTGGGTACATTGTTATGCCTTATGGGCTGTGGTTGAGTTGTACACTGAGTTTGTGGGCTATGTGTCATTTTGGTTGGGTTGGGGGGTGGAGATTGCTTGTGTTTCTGCTTTGGAGGTCCCTGTTGCTTGGGCAGGTTTTTACTGAGAGCATCCGTAAATGTAGGTGTGTGTTTTGTGTTTCTTTTTGTGTGTTTTGGTGGTGTAGGTTTTGTAGGACTATGTGATGAGTGTGGTGTGGTGCAAGTGTTTACCTTCTCCTCTTGGCTGTCTAGTCCAGTCTTGGGTGAAGAGAGCTTTGCTTCTAGTTTGGCTAAATAAGTGCATCTCTCACAGGTTGTAGTGTTGGGTGGTAGGAGGAGAGAGTTGTCTGTGTACATGAGGCAATTGCTGCATTGCCCCAAGATGCCCAGATTCATCAGGTAGACATGAGAAAACACCGGGAGCTGACCCTTAGACATGCCTGGATAGGTGCTTATTTGTTAAGTACTAGAAACTGTTTTCCTCTAGACAAGTGAGGAAAGTTGAGTGCTCTAGTAATTTGTAGCTTATTTAGTGCTTACAATGAGTTCTGAACAAGTGCTGAGCTCAAAGAATCAGACATGAGTGCTGAAACTAAAAAAACTGGCTAGTTCTAAGAAACAAAATTAAGCTAGAAGGCTTCCCTCTAACACAGAAAGGCTTGGGGGCTCAGAAGCCCACAAACAGTCCTGGACACAGCAAATCTGTATCCAGACTTGACTACCCACAGGAAAGGCAGGAAACAAGCTTAGACATTTTTATTAAGTGGAAAGAGAGAAAAAATGAGCAGAAACTAATTGGATTGGCCTTCTCAAATATTCTCCCTGTATTAGGTAGAATGAGGTAATAACACTAGACTGGGAGAAGTGTCCCAGATCAAATTTACAGCGGGGGTGGGCAACTGCAAAGCCGCCAACTATAAGAACGCATACAAATAGGGAGGGAGGGTGAGAAACAAACTGCAGAAATGTTTCTCACAGCAGAAAAGCAGCAGTGAGATTTTAAATGAAAGTTTTGAATAGATAAAGGAGCCTCTAGAGAAAGCTTTTAACTATAAACAAGTTATATGTCACTCTCCTTAGCAGGAGATCAGAATCAAGTAACCCAAACAGATGCTTAATAAAAGTGGACAATTTCCAGTTAATACCTCACACGCAGTGAAACTAGCTAGAAAAGTATGCAGTAGACAAAGTGCAAAAAATAACTCGAAGAAATAAGAAAAAAAACAGGATACTTAATGTTATATATTATAGATCCATGTTTACTCAGTGTCCTTCCTTCAATTAGCTCAGTGTGAAATGGCAGAAACACTCACAAACTTAACTTATTAGGTAACAGAAGGTTGAAACATGAGACAACTCTAAAAAAAAGCTCAAAAGAATCAATGAGGTGCTTACTCTAAGCTGTAGTCCATGTGACTCCAGTCAGCCAATGACCTTAAAACAATCCTCTCTCACTGAAATGCCTAATGGCTTTGGCTAAACCAAGATGTCATTCAACATGTGCTCATACACACAGCCACCACAAACACTAGGACCAAACACAAGCCTGAATATGGACAATGCTACCAATATCCACACTACTTAGATAGAAAAAAACTGCAGAAATGTTTCTCACAGCAGAAAAGCAGCAGTGAGCCTTTAAATGAAAGTTTTAAACAGATAAAGGAGCCTCTAGAGAAAGATTTTAACTGCAAACAAGTTATATGACACTCTCCTTAGCAGGAGATCAGAATCAAACAACCCAAACAGATGCTTAATAAAAGTGGAAAATTTCCAGTTAATACCTCACACACAGTGAAACTAGCTAGAAAAGTATGCAGTAGACAAAGTGCTATAAATAACTTGAAAAAATAAGCAAAAAAACAGGATACTTAATGTTATATATTACAGATCCGAGTTTGCTCAGTGTCCTTCCTTTGATTAGCTCAATGTAAAAATCAAAACAGTCTACAAAATTAATAGTATTAAAATAAGTGGAATAATTAAGCACACAATAAAACAAATCTCTGTACTGAAGAGCATAAATTACAGTGTCTATAACATTCAATCTTGTCAAAAATGCACAAGAAGTAAAATGCAAACTGTAACCAAATGTTAAGCTGCCTGTACATATAGCAATGATCACCACTGATAGTGCAGGGAGTTATGCTTCACTCCTAGTACAGCATTTAGTCAAACTACATGAGTCTGAATGATAAAAACATGTAGCAAGACTAGCATGAGAAGTCAAGTCAAAAAAGTCCAGAATATATTAAAAGCAATTATATAAAAGAGACTTTCTTTAGAAAATGTAACATACTACAGATTGCAGTTCCACATACACTTAGAATCAGTTATATGTGTTGGTATTTCTTAATAGTAGTAGACTAGATGACTGAATGTTTGCAAACAGCAGTCCATTTGTCACTTGTCTTAACTCAATATTATGAACTGCTTCTTTTTCAGATTCCCTTCCATCAATCAAACTTACAAGAACTCCAGTTGGGGAGGTAGCTGTTGGTACAAAAGTCACTCTGAAGTGTATTGTTTCCACTGGTGCAGTGCTCTCTTACAGGTGGTACAAGCTGCAAAATGAGGACTGGAGTCTGTATAAAGCTGGAAGTACTCTGAGAGTAGCTTTTCAGAAAAATGGCATTAAATATGTCTGTCGGGTCAAAACTTCGGAGGGGTCCTTTATGTCATTACCTGCTTCACTAAATGCCTTTGGTAAGTATTACAATTTAATTGCACTTTCGTATGTATTAATGCATGATTGCTTACATATACTGACATTTTAAAAGGTACAAGTAAAACGATCTTTTTCATCTTTACTAGATGAATCACTTTAGAATAAACTTAAATGAGAAAAGAATGACAGAAAAGAACATTTTAAATATTATGAATGAAATTAAGAATTTCTTGTACTTGATTTTTATCTTTTTCTTCTTGGCTAACCATAGATAATGTATTCTCAATTTACACGTATACTTTGTATGACCAGTCATTGAATCAATTAATACCTATCAGGATCATTGCACTACTACATTAATATTTATTTTATCTCTGTGCTTTGTCTTTGCCCTTGGCCTGTACTTTCAGTCAAAATGAGTCAAAATTATTGTGGTATGAGGATTCCTGCATTTTTCTGGAGAGAGGTACATCAGCTATGCATTTTGACAGAATATAACAACGTAAGTGAATTATTCAGAAGATTATATCACTGGTAAAAGGCACTGACTGTTTTGTTGGGTTCATAAAACAGTGTGATAAGTGAATTTGTCTTTTTTCCTCACTGTTGTGTGATCTTGGAGTTAGTATATTTATAACTGAGATACTGAGGGGACTTGAGTGTGGGGAGTTACATGTTGATTACATTTTTTTTTTATTTCAGCATCAAGCATTTTGATAGTTTCTTTACAAACTATTGAATCACACTGTAAATTAACACAGATAATTAAATATACATCCTTTATACCAACTCAGAGTGATTTATACATTATTGAAATAAATAAAATAAAAATGTGTTATATACACAAGTACAATTATTCAGAATACCTTTGAGAAAACAACCACAATCCCTAGTTTGTGTGGTTATACTTACACTTATTACCTAATTTTGCACATATGCATACATATTATTATTATTATTATTATTATTATTATTAGCGTTATCGCCTCATAGCAAGACGTTGTCCCGTTCGATTCTCAGCTAGAGCATCTTCTGTGTGGAGGCATACGTGAATGGGGCGTGCCTTCGTTGAAGGTTGTGCGTCAGAGCTGGTAACCTGGTACGTAAAAATCCACTACCAATCATTAGCTGACCGGAGTTCCGCTGTGGCGACCCCTAACCGGGAAAAGCCGAAAGACACAAACAAACAAATTATTATTATTATTATAATTATGTTTTACATTTGATTACCTGGATAGTACACTGATCAAAGCTGATGATTTGCAGGCAAACCCCTCAACATGCAGGCACTGAAGATAGGAACAAAGGTCCTTTAAAAGTAGGCACATCTAGCCAAACATCTGTACATCTAATTAGCATACAATTTGGATACTAAATAATAAAAAATCTCCGTTTTTCTAGTACAAATGTAGGATACTACTCATACAACAGATGTTGAAAAACATAGTAACAAAAACAACGGGGAAAATATAAGCACATTATCAAAGAGAATGTGTAAAATCTTTAGAATTTAATGAATTGTATTGTAAAATTATACTATATAAGGTATTTTATTTTTGCTTCTGAAAAAAGAGAGATGTAACATGTCTGTCTTCTTTCTTTAAATTATTGGTGCCACTAGTATGTTAGTCATGTAGTTTGGTTTTCTATGTACCAGTGAGTTCTAAAAATATTCAGAAAATTATGTGAAGGGGTAAATCAATCCTGAAAATAGGGACATACTTCCAAAAATAGAAACCTCATACATATAGATAAATCAGGCCTGAAAATAGGACTGCCCCTACAAAATAGGGGCAGTTAACAGGTCTGTTTCTAGGTAGTGGCCAGGTGAAATAATTTACAAAGAAGAGCAGACAGGCAATAAGCTCTAAATATCAAAACAAGAAAAGAGTGACAATATATAACAAAAACTGTACAATAGCAATTAATAGATGTAGCAACAGTTATGAGTGAAATGCAAATTTTACAATTCACATAGTTATATTTCAGGTTTAGATCATGTTGAAAATGTTGTGGGGTAATAAGTGTTAGGGCAGAAGATGGTAGGGGAGTTAGGAGGTGTTAGTAGTTAGAGTGCGTAATGCTAGGCATGGAGAGGCCCTTATATGTTGTTGCCTGCTGTGTGGCAAGTACAGTTTGATTTGTTGTTGAGGAATTTTCAAGTTCAACTCTGAAGGTGGAGAAGGGACATTGTTGATCCTTTAGATGGTTGGGTAGGGATTCACTTATTTTAGGAGCAAGGATGGTGAAAGAGTGGTTGATGCAGTATATGGTTTCTGAGGGTTGGGGTGTTGGGGGTTGCTTGGAAGAAGTATCTGAGGTTGCATTGTATGCTTTTAGTAAAATGTTTGGCTACTAGAGTTGAGAATGAATTAGAGATGTCTGAAGATAAGGCAGCCTTGCAGTAGGTAATTTTTGAGGGTGAGGTGTTCATTAGAGGGTGAGTTAGTACTGAAGCAAATGATATGGAGGAGTTTATCTTAGAGGCTGTGGCTATTATGGGTAGTACATTTTCAAGTTTGACTTTTGCTGTCCTGACTGGTCGGATAGGTAGCGTGAGATGTTTTATGTTCCAGAAGAGAAGAAAAGCAAGTTAACTTTTGTTTCCAGTTTTTATATATGGGTATTGAATGTTAGCAATTGAGCTAGCTAAAACTAAGGTATTTGAAAGAGTTGTTTTCTTTTCTACTGGTGTGAAACAAAGGGTGGTGATACTGAGTTGCAAGACTAAGTGTTAGTTTGCGGTTAATAAGCCAGGAATTGAGGGAATTAATATATATTGTATATGTGTTTTGCTTGCAGACTGATTGCTCTCAGACCTAAAGAGTAACATGCCATCAGTGTAGAAGATTAGTTGTAGAGTAGGAAGGTCGTGAGTTAGTTTGTTAATGAAAAGAGAGAACTGGAGCTAGGACAGAACCTTTTCATACTCCCATTGAAAGAGGTGTGCGTTGAGAGAAGGAAGAGGCTATTATAACTGAAAAATTCTTTTGGACAAAATGTCTTGGAACCAGGTAATGGATGTGTTACTAATGGCAAAGTACAGAAAAGAGAAAAGGGGAAGATGCTGGTTGATATGGCCAAAGGCTTTTGTGAGGTCAACAAAAATTGTTCCTGCCAAATTACCTTTGTGCGTGTTAAGCTGAATGTTGTCGATTAGGCACCAAAGTTCTGTTCTTGTACTATGACCTGTACAGAATACATGCTGTTTTAGGGTAAGGAGATGACATTGTTGAATATAGCTTGATAGTTGTATATAGGTGATTTTTTTATTGTACTTTGCCAAGAGTAGACAGAATCAAAGAAAAAAAAGGATGAACGTGAGGTGTTTGAAGATTTAGGTTATTAGGGTAGGGAGCAATGAGTTCTGCTTTGCAGATGTTTGGCATTATATTTTAGGTCAGGCAAAGGTTAAAATGCTGTAAAGAGGTTGGGTTAGAAATTTCCTACAGTTGAAGACAAAATGAGGACAGATGTAGTCAGGATTCTGGGAGGAGTTTGTGGTCATGTCTTCAAATAGGTTATTAATTTGTTTGTGTGAGATTTTTTTTTTTAAATAGAAGGGGGAGTTAAAGCAAAGTGTTCTGGGAGAGAGTAGAGGGGAGAGAAGATGCTGCTAAGAGATTGTGGGGAGTGGTAAACTCTGCCACCAAGTCAGAGCAGCTGAATGATCCTCAATTAGTCTGAGTTAGGTTTAGAGAGGATATGTTCTCTGAGTATTTATGGCCAGTAAGCAGACTGACCTCATGCCAGAAGTTTTGGGGTTTATTGAAGACAGAAGATTGTTTTATTTTGAGGTGGTTTAATTTGTGCCTCCAGACAGATTGTTTAGCCAAGTTCTCGAGTTTGGTGAAGGTAGCATGGTTGCAGGTTTTGGATTGTTTTCTATAACTGCTAGGCTTCATCCCTTAGCTTAAGAAGACATCTAAGCTCTTTGCTGGGTTGTGATGTGTGTTGTTTTATTTTAAAGAGACATTTTACCATATGGAAGAATTTGTCCTGGAGTTGGAAAAGAATTTGGGGTTAGAGAGTAGCTGCTATATTAGGTTCTTGGATGTTTTGCATGGTAGACCAATTAAAAGTCGTCAGCTGGATTTTCAACTTTGGTGATATTTCATGTGGACCTAGTTTTGAAGGAGATCAGTTTTGCCAGAGATTATAGGATCAGATTGCTGCTATGAATTTGAGTACACCATGTATCTCTCTCTCTTTCTATATATATATATATATATATATATATATATATATATATATATATATATATATATATATATATATATATATATATATATATATATATATATATATATAAAAGTATAAACTGCATCAGTAAAGCACTACATTTCAATGACTAAGCACTTTCATCTACCTTTGGATTTCATCAGACTACAACCTTCTATATACATGCAGAACAGCAGTTCTGTTCTTTATATTAGAATGGGTACAGGTGGATGAAACCATGAGAGATTGGGATATCATTTTAAGAAGGAAGGAAATGCAATGGGAATTGCATTTAAGGCTTTTTTTACCCCTTGGGTTGAAAAAGGTACTGAATATAAAAACCAAAATGAAGAATTACAAGTTTAAAATAAGAAGGCTTATTTAATGAAGTCAAGTGTTTTAATTATTTAATTGCCCAATAAAAATTGTTTGTAAAATATATTGTTTATTATTGTTGTCCAATTCAGGTGGCATTTTTTATTGCATTTTTACTAATTTGTAGAAAGTAGAAGCTAGAATTCCTGAGAAAGCTGCTATTTGTTATACGGATGTGTGGATAAATATAAACTGATATTCACAGAACCAGAGCTCAGTGAGACCCATTCATTCACTCA
>NC_056741.1:985522394-985574894 GCF_019279795.1 Protopterus annectens | reverse complement strand
CCTGCAAAGTGATTCTGATAACATCACAGCAGGATAGAGCAAGGGATCCCCAAATTAAAGAGAAACCAGTGGCGCGGGACACATCTGGTCATTTGCCATATGAAGATACTTTGGAGCTTTCCATAGAAAACCAGTACAAATGTTCAGCTGGAGTTGCACAGCAAGGGAAGGAACATGAAACACAGTCAATGTTGTGGAGTGATAGGATAGTGAGTTACTATATGAAAGAGCAGAACAAAACTGAAGAGAATTTCACACAGGAAGATGTTCTGGAACTTTCTATATAATGCCCTCAGGAAATGGAGAACAACGAATGTGCCCTCAGTTTAGAAGAAAATGATCTAAGAGAAGAGTTGCTTGATTTAATAGAAACTGACAGACATATTAAGACCAATGAAAGAAATAGACTACAGAAAGTCAATAAAACTGAAAAAGTTAGAAGTTTGGTGAAATAAATGAACATAGTAATTAGGACTGTTCATAGAGATTTATGCAATATAGCAGAAGTAATTTACTGTGCAGCTAAATTAATAACTGATAAAGTCTTACCACAAAAACACAGAGTAGTAAGGGAAAGGAAGGTGATAAATCGAATTCCATCATGGAAGTATTGAATAGTGAAAATGATAAAGCAATTAAGATAAGAAGTGTCACTGTTAGAAGAGTATAGAAGAGGGAACAGATCAACAAAATACTCAGAAAGATAGACGTGATAAAAGCAATGAGCAGAATCAGAACAGATCTGTCGTGCACTATCCAAAATAATATTTATTTATTGCCTTTGTTTACTGGGAAAGTCCACTGGGCCTTAAATGAGCCCATTTTCAGTGTAGGCCTTGGGAGAAAAGCTCCACATATAATTTCATACAATGAAAAGTATACATAAACAATGCAGGGTGTATAAGTTAGAAGTAGCACATTAAAATAAAGTAATAGCACACAGAACAATTTAGTGTTAACATTACATAAATTGATAAAACAGTAAAAAAAATTTTAAAATCATGGTACTAGTGTAGGAGTAGTAGTTGCAAATATTAAGTAATATTATTATCAGAGAGAGGAAATTATCTTAAAGGGTAAAATAATGAGGCAGGAGGCCTAAAGTAAGGATAGCACAGACTAAAGTGACAGCAAAGGAGTTGATATGATAGGCAGAAGGGGAAGAAAGACTAGTCACAGAGTGAGGAGGAGTAGGATCCTGGGAGAGGTAAGGTTTTAGGTGTTGTTGGAGTGCAGGTGCATGTCCAATGTGAGGAAAGATGAAGTTTAAGGAATTTTTTAAAAGCAGTGGGACTACTGATAGTTCTGAGGGAAGGAGGAAGATCATTCCATATCTTGGAGACAATAAATACAGCATTTGACCAGCTGAGAGCTTAGGTTTATTTATATATATATATATATATATATATATATATATATATATATATATATATATATATAAACTAAAAATATCAGCACAGGCAAAAAAAACTTCAAAGACATGCAGATAAATATAAAGGAAAAGTACAAAATAAGCAATATATTGATGACCCAAAAAAGTTTTATAGAGAATTGAGGAAATAAGTCAAGAGGAATTGAAACACCACCAAAAAAAAAAAAAGAATAAATAGATACATTTTTGAGAAATATCTATGAAGATCCTGTGAAACATAACAAAGATGCTAAATGGATAGAAGAAGTAAAAAAAAAATAACAAGAAGTTCAAATATACAAGATATGAAATGGGATGAAGTAACAGCCGGTGAGATTGAAACAAAGTTAAGAAAAGCTCCTAACTGGAAAACTCCAGCCCAGCTGTAATATCTAACTTCTGGGTAAAAGTTTTAATATCGTTACATGAAGATTTAACCATGAGTAAGAACTATTTCTATGTGCATCTCAAACAGACACCAGCCTGATTAACAACAAGAAAAAAACAATACTCCTACTTAAGAGTGAAACTGCAAGTTATCCTAAAAACTATTGACCAACAACTTGCCTTCTGACGACGTGTAAACTAGACACTGGAATTGATGCCGGCAGAGTTTATAGTCATTTAGAAGAAAACTTAATCATGGCAATAGAACAAAAGGGTAACAAAAGAAAGTCATTTGTAACAAAGCCTCATTTGTTGTTAAATAAAGTTATAATGGAGAAATGTAAAAAGGGGAAGTATGGCATGAAAAGACTACAAAAAAATCATTATTCAAAATTAAATGCTGTACAACAATGGCCAATGAGGTAAAGTTCTCTTGGAGAATAGGTAGTGTGATTAAATGATATAAAACTTTTAAAGGTGCAACATATATAACAAAAAGCTTGCAGCACATAGCAGCTACTACATCTTCAATGTGGATACTTTGTATATCAGACTAAAAAGACTGGATACTTTGGAGCCATCATTACGCTATAGTATAACTGCATTCACAGCGTGAATATCTTGTAAGTGCATTTAATTCAAGTACTAGAAATTTATGCAAGTTTTTTGTTATATATGTTGCACCATTAAAAGTTGTATATCATTTAACCACACTACCTATTCTCCAAGAGAACTTTACTTCATTGGCCATTGTTGTACAGCGTTTCATTTTGAGTACTGTTTTTACTTGTTACTGATAGCTGTACTTTAGCGTTAGGAGGTACGCTTTCTTTATTTCAAAAAAATCATTTGACAGTATTCCACATTCATGGATAAAAGAGTGCTTAAAAATATATAAGATACATTCTACACTGATCAATTACATTACATTGACCATGAAACAGTGACAAACCACTTTACAGCTAAGTCATGATAAAGGACAAATTTTTATCCCAGTGATAAAAATTCAAAGGGAGATATTTCATGGTGACTCTGTCACTGCTGCTCTTTTGTCGTGCCCTTAATTTGGATCCCAGTAAGCAACAAAGTGTGAAGACTTCTCAACATCTTTTTGTGGATGATTTAAAACAGTATAAGTCATCAGATAAGGAGCTGAAAGTACAATTGAAAGTGGTGAAAACTTTTTTTAGATGCTATAAGAATGTCATTTACTCTTGATAAATGTACAAAGGCAACCATTAAAGCAGGAAAGCTTCAGCACCAAGAAAACATCAGTTTGGGACAGGAAGGTGATATAAAAGAACCTGAGAAAGAGGAAGTGTATGAATGTTTGGGTAAATATAGGTGAATTAATGAAGGATCAACAATAAATAAAATAAAAAAAATAAAACTGATTTAGTGAAACCAACATTTTTTTTGTACTGCAGTTACATCAAGAAAGTCTGTAGTATGTTGCTATCTGGCTAAGTGTTTTGTCTTTTTTTCTCCCTGCTATCTGTAGTGCATATGTTTACGTTATGTATATGTTTCAACTTACTTCTACTGAAGGCTTCTATTATAATAGCTGATTTTATGATTGTATGAACAGCACAGTTACTGGATAATGTAGACGATTGTTAATATATAAGAGTTTCAGTTTGTGAAGAGTTTTGTCTGACTAGGATTGCTTCCTTTTTTTCTTATATACTACACACTCTAGCTGGCTGCCTTTTCTAAGTGCTTAAATATCAGATTTATAGACTGTATGCTGTGTAGCAAAGAGTGGGAACTAACAGATAGGTTTACTACCTGTCCCTCTAACATCTGTAATCCTACATCTCAGTAACCCCACACTTGGATGCAAATACATATCTCTTGTTAGTTTAGTTTATTTTTCTTTCTGTCCTTCTATACTGTGGAAGCCACCATTTTTATTTTTAGTAATCCCAAACTTGCATACCTACAAATATCTCCTGTAAGCTTATTATCCTGTTTAAAGGCTAGAAAGCTGAACTACACAAATATGAAATATAGTGCACTACGCTTGTATGCCAAACATTACTTAATGTGGGTGAGTATAGACAAATAGTACTATACATAACTAGTTCAACCATCAAGAAATCTTTAACTTTTTCTGTCTCTCTCTCTCTCTCTCTCTCCCCCAGTGAAATAACCAGATGTAAGTCTGACTACTGCTGCTGCTGCAAAAGTTATCATATGCCACTACGTAAAGAACTTGCACAGCTAAATTTCACCTGCAGTTGGCAAAACTTCACAAGGAACTAATGCACTGAGTTAAATCTATGTAAAGCATTTTCCAAAACTCAAACTAATAACTTAATTTGTTAAGTCATGTATTATTGTGTTTTGTTTCTTAGTGTTGAATCTGCCGGAAAGATATCCCCACCCCCACTTACTCACCCACACTCACAGGCCAATGAACTCTCACCCTTTCTCCAAAACCTACTGGAGTACCTCAAAGCTCCATCCTAAGACCCCTACTCTTCAACATTTTTACAAACAAACATCACACTGCCTCTCACCCTGAGACCCTCATTCAATACGCTGATGATTACACCATAATCTGCACTGCTCAATCACTACCAGAACTATTTTCAAAAACTCACCAGTCCTTTACTGCAGTCAAATCCTGGCTAAGAAATGTCCAACTCGTTCTTAATCCAAATAAGACAAAACTAGTACTCTTTCATCCCAAAAACACGTCACCTACTCTGTCACTGCTCATTTCAACATCCTTGCATCTGACAACACTGTCATAGAAATAGTGCAGGAAAGCATACTTATAAGCATTATCATTGACAATAAACTTTCATTTGGCTCCCATATACAGCAAAATATAAAGAAAACTCATCAAAACCTGGGACTCTTATATAGAAACAAACATTTCTTTACTGCAGCAACTAAAACTACCCTTGCAAAAACATTTTAACTTCCCTCCCTTCTTTATGATGCCCCTATCCTAACTAACTTACAAACTTCTACCCTAAGCAAAATGGAAATGTACTACAACAACATTGCAAAGTTTGCCACAAACTCTAAATATCACACACACCCACTGTAAACCACTCCTAGAATTAAATTGGCTTGAACTCCCCAACCAACTTGCCTTTATTCAGCTATCTACCTTGCACAACCTGCTGCCTGCACTAGCCAATCTAGTCATACCTTACACACCAAATCAATCCCTGTGATCAGAAGACAACAATCTCTTAGCTATCTCAAAACCCACAAGAAACCAGGTCATTCTCTGTATTCATACTCTGTCTCTATTCTTGGAATTCACTACCTCTAGCTACCAGGTCTATGCCTGGTCTAACCCATTTCAAAGACTCTTTAAAAAATTATCTCAAAAATACATGGCTCTGCTCCTCCATAAAGCCTGCCTAATGCTCAGGTCTTCCTCTTCTTCCACACTAGCCTCATCGCCTCTTCCTCTTCTGTCACAATTCAATCCCTCACAGACTGCAAGATCCTAAGGCTCTTCTAACTCCTTCTCTGCTTCTATACCATATCCTTAAGCTACTGCTCAGGCTTTATTGCTTCTATTCTTCTTAACTCTCTCTCACTATGTATCTGCATCACTAACTTTCTGGCTGCTATTTTCCTAACTGAAACTAACATTCTTTTTTTCATGTACTATAACAGTCAATGTCACACATTGCACTACCTACGTACTATTTTTTGGACACTGTCTACATCATGTATGCCTTCTTAGGTGCCTTCTTCTTAGGTTAGTACTAGGCTAATTGCCCTTGTGAGCCATTTTAAGCCTAGCCAGTTGTCCCCTGTGAGATTCAAACCCTGTACCTTGTGTTTGCAAGGCAAACACCTTAACCATTAGGCCACCCTTCCAAAAGTGTATGGTGAGAGAGACTATTATTGTCTGTAATGTTTTAACTCTATAGAATTGTCTAGATGTGTAGTAATATATTGCAACATCTTGTAACATAGTTTGTTCTTTCAACTTATTTTTGTATAGTATTTCTAATGTAATTTTTATTGTATTGGATTATACTGTATTTGCATTGTACTGTATGTGGAGCTTTTCTCCCTGGTCCTCTGCTGAAATGGGTTCTGTAGACCCAGTCAGACCTCCCCAGTAAACAAATGTAAAATAAATAAATAAAACATGAATAAATGTGAATAAAAATTAGAAAGAAATATTTTAGAAGACTAAAATTAATACTGAAAACAGCATTGACATCTAGGAACAAAGTCGGAGATATAAACTAACTTGCTCTTCCTGTCCTAACTTACAGTTTTGGAGTGACTGACTGGTCCCAAAAGGTGTTGGATAGGCTGGACAGAAAAACAAGAAGGATGCTTCATGCTCACCAAATGATTTATAAAAATCAGTGTATACCAAGACTATATGTTCCCAGTTCTGAAGGAGGTATGGGCCTCCTCAAAATCGATTACATGTATAGATCTGCAATCGTGAGACTGCATGCACATCTCCTGACCTCACAAGACTCAAATATAGTGAATGTTTTGAAACATGAGGATAATAAGTCTAAGATGACTTTCTGCTTAGTTTAGCAGAAGCATATGGACGTCAAATGGGAATGGAAATCAAACCAGAAGCAGATAAAAATCAGGCAGCAACTGAATGTGCCAAAAAAAAAACAAAACAAAAAAAAAAAACAAAAGAAAGAATATAATAAGGATCAGATGAGAAGGTAAGAAATATGGAAAATGCATAAATATAGTTGAAAATATAGAAAAATCTTGGAACAATCTCTGCTGATCAGGATCAAACACAAGAATGGTTAAGGACTGACGAATTTAAAACAAAAGACAAAAGGTTAATATTGGCTGCCCAAGATAGTGGACTATGTACATGTTGGTTTACAAAGTCCATTGAACATATGAAAGAAACAGACAAATGTAGGTTTTGTAAAACAGAATTGGAAACAGTTGCACATCTTGTTGCTGATTGTGTTATGCTAATGGGAGAAGGACTGTATATTGAAAGGGATAAAAATGTGACAAGACTGCTGTACTGGGGATTGTGCAAACATTATAATATTAAAGTAATTGAAATGCACTGGAAACATGAGCAACAAAGCATTATAGAAAATGATGAAGTTTATATCACATAGGATCACCATTAACCAACAGTTCAAAAATAGATGTGAGAAAACCAGATATAGTAGTCCATGAAAAGAAAACAAAAGTAGCATCGATCATTGAAATTGCTACACCCAGCAATTACAGTGTCTTATATACAGAGAGGCACAAAGTCATAAAATAACAGGCTTTGCAGACAGGAACAAGGGCAATGTGGAAGAAGGATACCCAGGCAGTTCCAATAATAGTAGGAGCAATGGGTCTTATAAAAACGAATTTACAATCACACTTAGATATATTACCAATACATGTAATTTCATACGAATTCCAGAAGAAGTCATTACTGGACACATTGCAGGTGCTGCAAAGAGTACTTCTGGCTAAAATTTAAGACTGAAACAATGCTAATTTCATTAACTTTAATCATACTTTGACTTGGGAATGGGGTCCATTCTCGTCATGATATTAGAAATGCAAAACTAGGAGAAATTAAAAAGAGAATAACCCTAAAAACAACTCCCAATCATTGCTTAAACCTAAAATCTCCCTCCCTTCCCGAACTCTAAATCCCAATCCTCTCCATACACTCCCTAAAGGTAAAATCTCTCTACCTAACCCTAACTCTCAGCTAACTCCTGGTCAATCCTTAAACCTAAAACCTCCCTCTCCTCCCTAACCATAACCTAGTGTTAACTCCCAGTTGTTCCATAAACCTAAAATCCCCCTCTCCTCCTAAACATAACCTAGTGCAAAATCCCAGTTGTTCCATAAACCTAAAATCCCCCTCCCTTCCCTAACTCTAACTCCAAATCCTCTCCATACATTCCCTAAAGGTCCCCACCCTAACCCTAAAGTCCTATCCATGTTTCCTTCCCCATTTACCAGTTAAACAATAAGACTTTGGTGGCATATCACCATTGTGGTAACTGCATTCCTGAACCCATGTGGGTGGACAGGAAACAATCATTCTAGCCCCTGGCTGTGAGTACCTGCATTTTGAGCAAATGGGTTTGAGCTTTTGAAGTAGAACACTCAGCTCTGCTGTGCAAATCATTACTAACACATTATTCATGTGCAATCTGAGTCATATACCATAATATGAACATTAGCATTAGATGATACTGTGGCAACTGGTAAGTACGAAAATCACTTCTTTGATTATTATGAAATATTTGTAAAATGTGCAGGAGCTTTAGGCAGTTTTATACACGAATTAGAATAGCTGGATAAAACCAACAGTAGGTGTCCCTGAACATTTCAACCTTGATCTAATAGTTATTGCTCACATAAAATAGATGAAACACAACTTTTTGATGGATTTGGGCTTCTACTATCTGAAATGGACATGAAGACTGCACTTTTAGAAAAACAATATGACTTTATTTGTCACAAAGAGTTTAATTTGTATCTTTGAATGTTACAGAATTGTAATAGAGTTGGTGGCTTAGAAAAAGTAATTGTGATAGATTTCATAGAATATAATATTTTCAGAAATCAGCTGCAGTTTTGAGTACTTAAAATTACTATAACATATTTTATGCCATAACATTTGAAGCAGTGATGGGATTTCATCCAGGGTAACACATTTTAGCACACAGTGATGAAACTTGAACTAGATTAAACAGTTTTACTACCACATGCCAGGCCAAAAGAACAGATGTATGTAATTAAAGAACTCTGCTCTAGCAACCCATCTCTCATCTAAGTTCACAGCAAGTATGCTAAACCATCAGCTCCCGTGTCAGATAATTACATATGCTTATACTTAAACATAATATTTCCATTTGGTTCATTTTTAAACTACAATCAAACACACTCACATGTGTGTGTGTGTGTGTGTGTGTGTGTGTGTGTGTGTGTGTGTGTGTGTGTGTGTGAGAACCAATTAGTACACTTTTCAATCTTATAGAATCTTCTACATAGGTTATCTGATTTTTTTCTAGTACTTTTTGATAACCCCAAACATTCCCAGAGGTAGTTGCCCCCAAATGCCCAATATACCTGAATAAGATCTCCTCTTAAATATCTATAAGAGACACTGTACAAGTTCAGATATTTTAGTCTTTCATAATAACTTAGATTTTCACATCCATGGATGCCCTTAGTATATTTCTGCTGTACTCTTTCCAGTTTATTCATACTTGTTTTCCTATAGGATTTCCATATTGTTATTCCATACTCAAGTTTGGCTGTAATGTAACTAACAAACAATGACTTCTCTATGTTTGATTTCCTAGACTTTGTAAATCTTTTTGTACAACCTATATTTCTATAACTATCATTAGCCAACTGGTTGATATGATTAGAAAAACTTATATCTGAATCTACCCAGATACCCAGGTCCTTAAATGAGTCTACAGTTTCAATCAATGTGTGCTGTATTAAATATTCACCTTTCAGTTTATGTCTCCCAAATCTCATATGCTTAGTTTTTGATGTATTTATCAACATATTATTCTCCTGTGCCCAAATGGTCAATTTAGCCACATTATTTTGCAGACATGCCTTATCTGTAAGACTTGTAATCAGTTTATCCAATTTCAGCTCTTCAGCATATAGACTGTAGAACACCTCAGATGAAAAAGTTAGGTCTGAAAGATACTATATAAACAAATAAGGGCCTAGTACAGAGCCCCGTGGGACACCTTGACTGTAACCAAGGATTTCACTTGTCCAGTTGGTGTGTGATACTTGCCATGTCCTATTTGTAAGCCATGCAGCTATCCATCTTATCAACAGTACATCAATGGAAGATTGTGAGAGAAATGGAGGCTATACATTATAATTGCACTGATAACTTTTTAACCATGGCACTATGCTGGTAATGTCAAAATGTACCTTTTTTCATATTCAGAAGCATTTTTACAATAAGCTTTTCAGGTAGTGTTATGCTTAAATCTGCAGCAGTCCATTTATCTTTCTGGTTTCTTCTGCAGTCTACCATATGTGGAGAATTTAACAGAAATGCGTGCACTGAACATCTGGTCTTCCCTTGAGGACTAATAATGGAATGTCCTTTAGTTTACAACTTAATGTGTAACTCTTGACCATCACAGTTTTAACTGCCTCTGTTTTTCTACAAATAGACTGGTTGTGACACACCTCACCATCTTCCCAGTGAACTACTAAGATCTACATCCAGGTGCTTTATCAACAACAGTTTCAGGTGGTGGTCTTTCTCAAAGCTTTTAATTTCCTAATGTCTGTCCAGTTTATAAATCTAGTAGTCTTCTGCAGTTTTCATCAAAGTAGTAACTGTGTCTCTTTCTTCATTTCTTTCCAGCATTTCATTTAACTTGTGTTCATTTTTATGTGTCAGCAATACAGCTGAAGTGGGCAATCTGTTTTCAGCCTTATGCCCATCAACATTAGGACTAGTGACAGTATAATTCCCTGCAGTGTTACATTCTTTTATTGGAATACTGCAAGACAGTAATCCTTATAGCTTTTATGCAACCCTTTCTAATGAGATTCTTCATGTTTTTTAAATAACTCTTTCCACTTGCCCTTTGTTCCTTGGATAGTGTGGACTGGATATAACATGTCTGATTTCCAGTTCACATGCAGTTCTTTTATTTCTGATTGAAGACTGAGACCATTCAGATAAGAGAACATCACATATCCCTGCTTTCATTGTGCTAATCAGACTTCTACTTTTTGTTCTTAGTTTATTTAAGGAGACTCAGAATTGTTATCCACACATAACAGATGAATAGCATGGCTTTTTGAACTTGAGCAAATCTGTACTCATGGTCCTGTATGAATAATTTTAAACTCTGTATATTAGCATAGCTTCCTTGGACCATTATGGTGGTTCATAGGTAAGTACTAGGCTAGCTGCCCTTGTGGGCCATTTTAAGTGTATCTGTTTCCCTTCTGATACTGAATTAACCTATCCCATTTTGGTGTTACAATGGTCTTACCCATCCCATGGTTGATAATTATATATTACCCCAATGAGAATAACTGGGATCATAGGGTCTATATTAGATCAGCGAATGCTTAAAAAAGTGAATGCTGATTGATCAAACTTAGTTAAGTGAATGTTTAAAATATCGAAGCAACAGAAACCCGAATTTGTTCCTAGGGAAATAATTTGATTGTCTGTTTCTGTTGCTTTGGTATTTTCAGTGCTGTGGTGGAAAGTTATGGGTCAGATTCAGGTAAGTGTGTGATTGTGTGGATGTGAGTGTTAGGGCGGGTTAGGTGAGTTAGGGTTAGAGAGCGGGTGAGGTGAGTGTGCGATAGTGATGGACCTTAGGGTTAGGGTTTGGGTTAAGGTAAGTGGATAGTAAGTGGTGTGTGCATAGTTTAGTGCAGGGTTAGGTGTCAGATTTTAGGTGTATGTGTGTGGATTGCTGTTTGTTTGGTGTGCTTGTGTTGTGTGTATGTGTTTTGG
Source organism: Protopterus annectens (assembly GCF_019279795.1). Lineage (NCBI taxonomy): Eukaryota > Metazoa > Chordata > Ceratodontiformes > Protopteridae > Protopterus > Protopterus annectens. The sequence goes on along the minus strand of NC_056741.1, from coordinate 985,563,627 downwards.
ATCAGCAATTTTTTCCCTAGGAAAAAAAATCACTGATCTGACAGCTCGAGATTGTAAGCTTTTGCTTACATAAGTTAGATCAATCAGTGTTCGCTTTTTTAAGCATTCGCTGATCTAATATAGACCCGGATCATACCATAGGTAATTTGAGGGTACTCATGCATGGGATAAAGCATTTAGGAGCTGTCTCTTTCTCTTAGTACTACAGAAGGCTGGAGTAAATTTTCTGTTTCCCATCCATAGAGACATGTTGCACTTGAATATGGATGTGGATAAACTTTGTTTTACATGGTGGGGAGTTTGCTCCAGAACATTGATATCCTATGTGAGATAAACCTGTCTCTCCAAACCTTTCTGTTGAAGTTGCAGAAGAGGTTTAGATCCATGTTGAGTAAGCATTACCTGCCCTTGATGAATCCAAGCTGTGATAGGTCTAGCATTTCAAAGTTCCCTATGTCCTTATTAATTAGTTTAATGCTAAGTCTTCCCAAGGCTTTGCATATGAGGCAGGTCAGATTTGTGGGTTTTGCAGTGCAGAAAGTACAACTCAATACTACTTGTTCAGTTTGGAACTCTTTACATTAGCATATCTTCCTTCTGATTGCTATTGTGTTTTCAAAGCAGAATGCACAACTCAGATCTACTTGATCAATGTGAATTGGCATGTCAAATTTTTATGTGTGCTGCCTTTTGTTGAACATTACTATGCCTAAATGCCCATTGGTTTTATTAGCTGATTGTAAGTTATTATTTTATCAACTTTAAACATCAAGACCTAACACTGTTTATTTTTCCATACAAGGAGAATAAGACTATAGTTATTTCCTTACTGATGATTTTTACTAAGGACAACCATTCACTTTAACATCTTTTAATAGCTACATTTCTAAGCCAATATCATTGCATCTCTGAAATTCTTTTACTTTTCTTCTATCACTGGTAACTGTAGTATTACACTCTGTAGTTCCTCCTCCAGCAATTGTTCACACTTCTGTGGTATATATGGTTAACTCAGCATCTCTAGAATGTAAAGTTCCATGCCTGGATTATATTTCACATTCACACCATACTTCTGCAAACTAACATCGTCTACAATTTCAACAGGTGCTTATAAAAGAACTGTGACTTGCTCAACAACACTCTGCTGGTTAACAATTTTGAAGTTAGCACACATAGATAGCATTCAACTGGACAGCTCAACACCCACTTCAGAAAAAAGCAATAATTTTAGAGATACACATTATTATGTTCATACTGACCAAAGAGTTAACCAAATAATAAAATAATTAGTATAAAATAATCATAGTCACCCACTCACCAAAACTTATTTAAAAGTTATGGGAAAGTAAAATTAAACTTAAATTGGAAAATAAAGCATTAAAAGACCAATAGATAGAATATAAGAAATAAAAGAGCAAGAAAAATAATGGGAAGAAACTGGAAAAAAAGTACAGATAAACATTTAAAAAACATGAAAAAATGATCATCCATCATAAATTAAAAAGAATAATTGAAGAACAAGACATTACAAAAAATAAGATAAATACATACAGTAAAATAGTAATAAACAATAAAAACAATACACAATCTCTGTTTTGAGAACATTAATTATCTAGTTAGAACGGATTAACTAGCTTCCTAAAGAAACTGCTATACCAAATGCAACTCACTGTTATCTGCATATTTATACAATAAGTTAATAACATAAAGTATGTTTCTCACCACAAAGAAGTAAAAATATCCCCAAATAACTAACTCTCAACATTTATTTTTTTATTTGTTTATTTATTTATTAATTCTTTGTTGACCAGGTTACTCACACTAGGCTAGTGTCCTCTTTTGTGGAGACACCCAGAGGAAATTTGGTCAGGACACTGGGGAACTTCCCCTGCTTGTTATTGTTGTGAGTGGGAACCATTTTTGAGTAGCACTTCCTGTTTCTATTCCAGGTGCAGAGGTGGCCCAGAGATACAGGGAAGCAGATGGAGAGAGGGTGATGATGGAGTAGTGAAAGAAATGAAGGAGAAAGCAAATATTGAGACCAGAGAATGCATGTAGGATTTAAGGAAATGTTTCAAAGATATCTGTTTAATGTAGATGAGTCAGCAAATGATGACTATATAATTACAACCCTCCAGTCAGGAGGGTTGCAGGATGATTTATTTAAAGAAATGATGGTGCAGAGAGAGACAGAAAGGAAATGTTTCCTGGGGGACATTACAGAGAAAATACAACAGAAGGATTCAGAGACAATCCTAAATAATAGTGGTGGGATGGAAAAGAAAACATATGCATAGAAAGTAAAAAAGGCAAAAGTGAAGTAGAAAAAAGAAGGCAGAAAAAAATGAAAAAAAAAATAAGTAAGTGGTAAGGATTCAAAGCAAAGAAGACAAAGAAATGGACAGGTATGAAGTATGTGACAATTTAGCATCTCCTCTGGGTATAAAAACACATGAAGTAAGAGCATTTATTTTTATTACCAAAGAGACATTTGGTGACATTATAAGGGAAAATTTTCTTGTAGAATACAAAAAAAAAACATGGAATATTTATGTGATAAAAGCATTTAACACAAAAACAAAAAAGAAGATTCATGTACAATTTCTTGCAGAGGTAGCAAGAGAGATTTTGAAAGGACATTTGAAAGTTTTGTGTAAAGAAATACTGGACTTTGCAAAAGTGTATGACAAAAGGGGTTCATGGACTGCTGGCCAGAATTTTAATGTTGTTAAAAATAAAATGAGAAAAAATATACATACACCAAGCATGATAAATGTTGAGGGGAATAGGTATGTTGTAAAATACCGGGCGCAACCCAAAACATGCTTTTTTGGAAAAGAAGGACATTCAGTAAGTAATTGCGACAAAAGAAAATGTTATATATGTGAGGAAATGGGACATGATTCAAAAATGTGAATTGAAATGTTATAAATGTAACAAAATTGGACATTTATGGATGGATTGCAAAATGAAAAGAACAGTAAGACAAAAGAAAAAAGAAAGAGAAGAAAAGAAATAATGTGAAGAAATTGAAGAAATTTTAGAAGTAGAAGAAATAGAAGAAAATTTTGATGTGAACAAATAATAAAGAGGCTGTAGAAGAAGGTTCTGAAAAAAGTGATGAAGAAGACGTAAACTGAGAGGTAATAAAAGGACAAAAAAGAATTTTACGGGTTATAGGGTAAAAGACTGAAAAAGAAAATTTAAAGGAATAAGTACAAAAGAAAAGAAAGGAAATGGATGAAAAGGAATATATACAGCTAAAGATTGAGGCTAGGTATAATGGTTAAATTATTTGACTCATAATGCAAGGTACAGTGTTTGATTCTTTCCTTTGGGAAGGAAACTGGCTAGGTTTAGAATGGCCTATTATGAAAGCTAGACTAGTAATTAGCTATGAACATTTGAAATCATGAATCAAAGGGAAAAGGAACATTTTAGAATGCTTTCTGTAAATGTGAGCAGTATAAAGACTATAATAAGAAGAATAAGAATTTTGGAGTAGTGTAATACAAGTGATGTACATGTAATTATATTTAAAGGCATAAGATTTTTTTAAAAAATGAAGAAAGATTACAAACCGAGAAATTATGGGGCAGACTGACAATCTGGAATTTGGGAAATGAGAGATGTTCTGGATTGGCCATATTCTGTAGAAATAAAGCAAGGATATTACATGAAACATTAGCAAAAAAGGAAGATTAACCATTGTAGATTTAAAATGGAAATAAGTATACAGAATTATAACATTATATGCTTATACTAACTGTAAAGAAAGGGGAAAGCTTACTTCATTGGATTTTACACTATGTAATGATAATATGAATATTATAATAACAGAAGACATTGATTATGATTTTAAGAGGCAAGCGTGAAAAGAAAGGAAATGATATAAGAAAATGTTAGAAGCTATAAGATGTGGTAAGTTAAACTTTGGGACAAAAATTCACGGACTTGCAAAAAGCATATATATAGAACTGAAATAGATTATTTTATAGTATCAGAAGGTTTAGTTATAGGGGATGTGGGGGGTAGTTGAACCGGGATTTTTTGATCATCTTACAGTGTGGCTAGAGATAACAGAAAACAAGGAAAATATATAAAATAGGAAAAGAAATAAAAAAGGATAAATGAGAAAGCATGGAATGGAAAATGAAAGAGATTTGTAATACAGTTATGGAAAATTGTATTATTATGGAAATATTTTATAAAAACTGGTCTGCATGGTGGGTGATATTTAAGGAAAAATATAAAAGTTTTCTACAGTAGGAATATGATGTGAGAAAAGTAGAGAAAGAAAATTATAAAAACATATAGTGATGCACTGGAAAGTTCAGAACATAATCATAGAAAGTACTTTGACAAAGAAAAATAATTATATGAAAGAAATATGAAAGAAATAAAGAAAACCTACAAGAATTGTTGTATAAGCAAAAATATTCTACAAGGAAAAAGATAAGAAGTAGTGAGTTACTTAAGTAGATTAGTAAGATAAATAAAAATGTAAAAGAACAAATAGAAAGAACCCAGGAAAAGATTATGAAAAGTGTAGTACAATATGTACAAGAAATTTTTAAAGAAAAAAAATGAAGGCAGTGAAAAAACATGGAAAGTAAAAAAAAACTAACAGGAAAAAGAGAAGAAAGATATGGAAAAGGAGAATTCTTTAAATAAGCTAAAGGATTAAGACAAGTAAAACTAGATTCAGCTGCAGGACCAGATGAAATAGGGTATGAAATGTAAAAAAAAATTTAAGGGACTGTCAAAATATTTTTAAAGATTTTGAATGAATGGTTAAATAAAGGTTTTCTGTATCAAGAATTATGTAGTGGAATACTTTAATCCATATGAAAGAAGGAAGAGAATTAAAAAAATGGTATTGAATAATAATGATTATAAAAACTTTATAAAAATAACACAAAAGAGATTTGAAACTAGAATAGAAAATATTATGGAAGATAGCATATATAGTATAAAGTGGAAGGGTTGCCAAGAATTATTAATGATAGTTACAGAAATTGTGGATGATATTTTGAAAAGAAAAGAAAAAGCAAAAATCATTATAGGAGACCTAAATAAGGCATTTGACACAACTGGACAAGAGATCTTATGGGAAATAATGTAAAAATATAAAAAGTGAGAAAGTGAATAAATTATGTACGTTAGTGTAGAGAAATAAGAAAGTAAAAAACTGTCTACATGGCTGGTTAAGCCAAGAGGCACATATGAAGGATGTCCATTAAGTGGTATACTCTTTACATTAGTTATGAATGTGATAGTATGTGAAACAAATTACAAAATGAAGGAGGTGAGATATATAACATCTGAAGAGTTAAGAATTCCATTTCTCTTAACATATGCAGATAACATAATAATTGCAAAAAAAAAAAAAAAAAATTGAGATAAAAGAAGTGATAATTTACACAAATGAGTGTCTAGAGATGATAGGGGCATCTTTAAATAAAGAGAAAAGTGAATGTTTAGGTGATGTAGCAAAGATTGGGGATGTATATTTTACAATGAATGAAACTTCAGTATAAAATTTGGGAATAAATATATAAGTAGAATTCAATGGAAAAAACAATAGACAAAACAGACATCTCTTTTCTGGGGAGAATATAAATTATCATTCTGAAAAAAAGATTTGATAAATTCAGTACTGATGGGAAAAATAGCAAACGTAATAAGTATATTTATGTTGCCAACAGTATTTGAAAAGGAAATATTGCAGCTATATTTTTTTCATTTATATGGGGTTCTAGATTAAACCCAGTAAAAAAGAGGAGTTTTGTATGTAAACAAAGCAGGAGGAGGTTTAGGCTTAATTAACCCAGTGGTATATGCTGCTTCATTAAATTTGTACAAAATGGTATAGTGGATAAATGAAAAAGATGAGAGATTAGTAGTAAAACTGTATTATTATAAGTATGATAAATTTTAGGGGATGGTAAAAATGAGGAAAAGAGAAAAAAGTGTATAAATGAAGAAATAAAATGTTACCAAGAAAAATATTTTTGTGGAAAATAAAAATTGATAATATAGAAAAAGGTAGAAAAGTATGGTATAAGAATGTAATGATAAAACATAACTATGTGAAACCATGGGGAAATGTAACAGATAAAGAAATTAAAGCTATAAAAATAAGAACCAAATGGTGTAATCAGAAAGCAGAATTTCAAATTTTTTTGTGGAGACTGGTAGTAGACAAATTGACAGTAAAAGGAAATATGTCCTATAAAAAGAAAGGTGATAGAATATGTTTATGCTGTCAAGAAGAAGAAACCAAGAAACGTGTTTTTGAAATATAAAATATAAAAAAAGTTATGGGGAAACTATGTAAAGAAGATTTTGTTGAAGATATAAAAGAAGTGGATAAAATAAACATGGATATGATTAAATATGGATATTTTAAGAACAGAAGTAAAGAATATGTTAAAGGAATAGATAAAGAGTTATTTTATGTTATAGGCGTTATATGGAATGAAATAATAAATTAAATTATGTTTAATGATAAATGGATTTTAGCAACAATATTAAGTAAAATCAGATGGTGGTTATGCAAAAAGAAGTGGGAGTCTAAATGCAGTGAACATTTAGCATGACTGTAAAGGAAATTATGAATATGTGTAAACAGATTTGTATGTTTATATATTTGTACATATGTACATATTTGTAAATATGTAAATGTTTTGTAAATAAGAGTTATTTTCATATATAAAGGATCCCTACTATTTATGATAATTGCTGTGGAATTTTTTACATCCACCTGAGTTACCACCAATTCCATTATATGGGTCTTTGGTTTAATGTTTCATCTGAAGGATGACACACTCAGACGTACAGCACCCCTGCTACGTGCCTGTTGCACCAAAGAGGAGTGTGCTAACTGTTGTGTCTTTGACATAACATCATATGAAACATACAACCTCAACACAAAATATTCACACAATCCCCTACAAAATTCAACATAAGAAGTGCAATAACAACAACACAAAACCAATGTAAACCATGGTATACACAACACCCATATACAAAGCAATACACACACACACACACACACACACACACACACACACACACACACACACACACACACACACACACACACACACACACGGACGACAAGATAGATGAATAACCACCATAAAAAGCAAAACAACCTCATACATTACAAAGCGCTAACCAGTGAGCATGACACAGTAGTAAACTAAAATTGCAGCCATAAACAACCACAAAAAGATCAACTCACAGCTGTTAATCACCACAGCATAAAAACCATAACAATAAACAAAAATAATAAATACATATACATATATGCATGCTCATCCACAAAAACATACATTATAAAATCTTTTTTATATTTACACATACCTATGCCTGTGGTATTGTATGGCTGCATATATTTAAATAATAAAAAAACTAATTAAATGAATATACAAACAAAATATCTCATTGTGGTAATTATCATACTTATCAAATCATGAAAATCCCCAAAATAAATAAATATATCTCAAATATAAATGAATGCATTAAAACAATCACAGGAAATAAACATACACAATAATAACAAAAAAATCTAAATCAAAATACATTAAAATCCCCAACAAAATAAAGAAGTAGAAAAGAAGAGAAGATAAGGAAACATTAATTCTAGACACAGACCTTTCCTACAACTTAAAGTTCATAAAGTACTCATGTAAGCTGATATTTTTACATCTTTCACACCCAGAAAACTAACTACTGCTTACATCCCCTACAGTTACACAGACACACACACACACACACACACACACACACACACACACACACACACACACACACACACACACACGCACATGCACACAACAATTCTGCAATCCACTTCAATAAATGGAAAACAGTATGATACAGAAAAAAACTCTTCTGGAAAAAAATGACAAAGAGGATGCACTGGTATTCTAGGGTGCTAGAACTTGCATTCACTACTCAGTATGGAATTTATTTCCAAATCCCACAATAGCAGATATTTTTCTTCACTCAGATCACTTGTATTCCATGTTTATCTTAAACTTGGACTACCAAAATGGGAGAGAATAAAGAATCACAGTTAGTATAAATTGTTCATACTGGAAAATGTGTACATCTTGATTATATTGTTCAAAACATGTACACTGTGGTTACAATGTCCTAGTAAATGTAAACAAGCAAATCAGGATATATATCCAAATAGACTTTAATTTCAAAAAGTTCCTGTGGAACTTACTGGAAAACCATGTGATCTCATAAATTACAGTGGAAAAAAATAGAATGCACAGAAAAGACAACTAAATATTCAGAAAAAAAACAACACAATGACAGAAAAACATTAATACTAATTTAAATATAATAAAACATTCTTCCTTTTATTTCAACTGGAAAAAGCAGTGACATTGCCAAATATGCAATAACTTAAAATACACAAAACTAAAACGTAAAAACTTCCAGCTAAACAAAGCATAATGGTTACATAATTAACACCAAGAGATCTAAATAACTAATTTGAGTTGTGCACAATCAGGCATGCAAAGTAGTACCACACAGCTGCATTTTGTAGAAATCCAGTACAGACAAAGCATCATTATGGCCACCAAAGGGGCCAATTTGCCACCCATGTTCATCATCTAAATGGGGAGAAAAATACAAGAGAAAGAAAATGAAATTAGGAAACAGAACAAAAGCACACATAAAAACATAAGGATAACCATAAAGTATGGAAGGTGGGAAAAGGAAGGTTCTTTTATTTGTTTATTTATTCATCCATTCCTTTTTTTATTCATTGATTCATTTACTTTTGTGGGAAAAGAGCCCCTTTTTAAGATTTGAAAAATAAGGTAGATGTAGAAAGTGCTTAGAGGTGACTGAAGTCTGAACTTTGGGAAAGGACAAGAAGCAGATGCAGACAAATAAACATATGACACAAATGCAGGTTAATAGGGGCTGTGTAGACACAAATGTTGCGGAGAAATGGACAATGCTCAAGCAATGGGGACTGACACATATGAAGGGAAAACAAGATATGGATATGATAGGGTCATGAAATGGTTGGATGCCAGAATGTGCCACAGTGCAATAAACCAAGGCATCATTCCATATGTGGCAATGTTATGGTCCAGTTGCTCTCATGGTGGACTGACTGGTATGGCCTACTGGTCAGTTGACACCACTAGCTGTGCCAGAAGATGCTCTATATTGCCATAGCTGGCATTTAGTTTTAGACACATATCAGCAGCCATCAGCCTCCAGAAATTATATCAATAGACCAAGGGAGGCTGCTCTGGTACACTTTCAGAAAAGTGTCTTCTCCCCTGTCCTGAGAAACAGAGGACATCACTGAGTACCCTGTGTCACCTCCAGTAGGGAAACTATTGTTCCTCTGTTCTTCTGCTGATGGAAAGGCCTGGACACTATTTGTGACCCAACCTAGAGGCCTTCACCATCCCTTCCCAAGGTGACCATGGTCTCTACAACTGGAACTTCAGAAGGATGGAGCAATGGAAAAATGGATTATTATTATGCTCATATGCCACAAAAACAATGACAGATGCACAGTGGACTACCACAGCTACCGTGTACATTATGCTGTTGGGAAGGGCACTCCCACCTTTTAAGACTCCCAAACATATTCTTCTGTTACTCCTCTGCTACTGGAAAACAAAGTATATACTCTTAATTATGCAAATACAATAATTAACATAGTAGAAGACAATTATACTACCAATGCAAGTATATGCCACTCTCCCTCTCCTAAACCTCTCCATCTCACTAATCAAACAGGTTAGGGTTGTGCCACTTTCGGTCAATCTACCTATGCCTGCACCACTTAACAGAAAGGGCAATAACAGTGGTATCACTCTCCATTTGAGCAAGGTCATGTCAGACATCCACCTTCTGCAAAAGGCAATAATAATTTCCCATTAGGTGCTCCTTGGAGTGCCTATGCAGGAAGTAGAAGCAAAGGCTACTCTTCCTGGACACAAAGATGGAAGCCTGCAAAATGGTAGCCCCATGTGCACAGGAAAATGTTTGTGAAGCAAGTGTTGTGCAATGTAACACTGCAGTACTTCCCTTAGACATTGCCATAGTATTGCACCATGCTTATGTGAGTGTACACATGCCTTATGCATGAACATACTGGTCATATGCTTCTTAGTCACTTTAATGTACATGCTTACTGATTTCACATTTAGGTATCTGACCTGCACTCTAGCAATTATTCACCATTAGTGTTGTCAAACAGCTTTATTAGCATAAACACCATTGTTAAGTGGCCTTGTTAGCAAGATATTAACATTGATGTCATTTTGTGCAACAACACTTGCAGCAGTGCACCTGAAATACTGGAATTTCAGCTCAGGTTTATAGTTTTGGGACTTCACAGAATAAAGAAAGGAGTCCTGCCTGGTAACTTACCTTATCAAGACCAACAAAGCCTGTTGTGTATATCAGTGACAGTGTGGCAGATGTTGTGTTGTATGTGTATTTGGGAAGCCAACACATTGACATCACAATGTAGCATCTGCCTGTAGGTGGACAAGTTGCACACCATGAACACAGGTAATCTGGAGAAGAATATGCGACAAGGGCATTTTTTGAAACTGGGCTATAGTATGAAAATGGGAACGTTGTACAAAATACTAACCACAAGTGAAAATCAGGATGAGGGTTGCCCTACATCCTCTATTAGACAGTCTCCTGTAGAGGTGTAGGGTGAACACACAGATTCACCAGTGCATGATTGCTATCCCATACCTAAGTGTCCCTCCCAGGCTCTACCTGTGTCCTCAGATTACGCCTCATCTGATATGTGCACCACTTCTGAGGTGTACATAACTGAATTAGTGGAGTGATGCAGGGGGGTTTCATTGTTCTATGCCTCAAAGTCTGTCAATGATATGAATACAACACTTGACATTAAAGAGTGGATGTGGACATCTATGATCCAGGTACAGACATTTGCTATTCACTGTACTGTAGATATGTTTTTTGAGTTCTGTGGTTTGTGGTATAACTTTACCAGCTGGGCAGTGACATAGAATGTAGGGACAGGGAACCTCCATGAGACACACTGCATCCTCTCTCTGGTCTGCCTCCACAGGTGACACAATCCATGGTCCTAGGAGGGTCCATTTATAAGATGGCCAAGGACAGCCATCCAACTCAGTCAACACAGACAACTGGTAAGAAAGCATCACCATCACTTTTGGCCACATAGTCCACAAACCCAGATCAGTGGGGTTTTCCAGATCATAGGTGGAATAGCTTCTATGTATCAAAACATGGAATGCCTCAATGGGCTGCTCACACACAGTCCTCTAATTATCCCCCTTGCCTGTCACCTTTGGTCACATTGTCTATCACTCTGTTGGCAGGTGTTACCCAAGTCATGGACAATGATGCTCTTTGGGTTCAACACGAGTCACTCCATCAAGGTACACATACATGGTCACATAATTATATCCTTTAATTACCATGACTGCATTAAGCCCCAGCACCATATGCCAACATAGCAGATACCACTAATAGTTACATTGTAAAAACTCAACATCCCCAGTTGAGGATCTGATCACCACAGCCAAACAGAGTACATGGCAAAGATGTTCTCTTATAGCCATAATTCTTATCATTCTTCTCCAATGTCCAAATTTACACAGAATGCCCTGATTTTTGCCTTATATTTTTGTCTGTTCCTCATAAAATTTGTGGTTATCTGATACATTTTAAGGGCAGAAGTCACTAAATAATGACAGACATTTGAGTTTAACACTTTATATTCTTCAGAATATGCATGCTAATGCAAAGCTTGTTATTCTAGTAACTTTCTAGGTTTATAAGAGCAATATTTAAAATCTGTCCCTATTTTTGGGCCCTTGCCCTCTCATTATATTTGACTTTGACCAGATTTCCTGGACAAAGAAGTTGAGAAGCATGATCCATATTAAGGTGCTGCAGTCACATGTCACTGTACCTCCCCACATGTGCAAGTGATGATGACTGTCCCTTGCTTAGCACTTAACCTATCAGGGAAAGCTGATGTCTGATTAACAGTAAGGCAATTCCTTGCACTGTATTGCATAGCCAGGGTTGGGTGATACCACATGCATTATTCCATACTGTAACATCTGTGTTATGGCCAATAGATATGGAGAAGATGCCACCTTTTGCCAGTGCCTCAGTGTATTGCACCCACCTCTGTCTTGGCTGTGATACTGCTGCTGCTGCTGCATGTTCCACCCCCGATTCTCCATCCTTCCCTTTTACTGCTGTGCTCTGTCTGATATGAAAGGCCCTTCCAAGATGTTCTCCTGCTGCTCCATCTGTTTGCACTATGCAGTGTTTTGAAGTATGGGATACAAAGAAAAAAGCCTTGCTATGTATGTCTGGATTGCAATGCAGTGTCATTTCTGAGATGTTTAAATATCAGAAGCATTCACTCAGCAGTTCAGACACAGCTTTACTATATTTCATGGTACCACATTGCAGGGAATTTTCTGTATGGGGTGGGGTTTTTTTGGGGGGTTGTGGCGGTTGTGTGTGGAGGTCATTAGTTAGGGATCTGAGCCATATCCAGCACTGCCTATAACAGACAGCAAACAACATTTTAGCTGTGGCCTCCTTCCTGCTTGTATGGTACTTGTTCATATAGATATGTCTGTCTAGCATGTGTGTCTGTATGTCTGAACCTACTGACTGGATGGCCATGTGTGAAGTCTCTTTACAGGAAGCTTTGGTATGGGTCATACATGTGCCAAATGTATGTAAGATAGGAACTGCCTTGTTGGTGCATGTATGCATAAATAATGCCCTAAACATTACAGATCACTAGGTGGTTCGGGGAGCGGAGTCCCTTCCTGCTGATGTATCACAGAGCCTCTGGACTGAGAGATAGCAGCATGTGTTCAATCTAATAGCTAACAGACTCTCAGACAAATTATGTCATATTAAGCCCACATAGAATCATAACAGATTACTAGGCTAATGGCTCTGGGGCCCTTACAAGCCTACCAAGAGTTTATTCCCAAAAAAGAAACCTCAATCAGCACCTGTCACCCCTGTCAATGAGGGACACAGGTGGAATCCCTGGTACAAATTTCTGGTTGCCCATCCACTCATCAAGGTTGCACTTGAAGAGGGTCAGTGACATACTCTGTTTGACATGTATGGAGAGTCTATTCCAGAGACGGGGCAGCCTTTGGGAGACAAACCTGTCACTCCAGCAGGTTTTGTTAATGTCACATATTAGATTTAACCCTTTCGATCAGGTACTATGCGAGGAGTTAGACTTACAGATATGGAGCATCTCTATTAGACCAAGGTCTTAAATTACCTTGTAGGCGAGACACAGATTACCTCTGAGCAATCTGTTTGATACAGAATAGAGTGATAGTGATTTGAGTCTGTCCACATAGGACAGGTGTTGGAGGCCATGGATTCTTTTTGTTAGGTATTTCTGTGGCCTTTCCAGTTGGTGCAGGTGTTTGGAGAGGTACATACCAAATGGGGCATTGTACTCAATTATTGGCCTAATGAGGGAGGAGTACAGAGAGGTAATAACCTCCTTTTTTCTGGATGCAATCCCTTTACTTATGAGATTAACCAAGTAAAAGGCTTTTATGACCACTGCCGCTACATGATGGTCAATGTGAGTTTGTTGTCAACTTGAGTACCCAGGTCTCTCACCACAGGTTGGGTGCTTAGGGAGTTGCTGCTAATGTGGTAATCAGTAGGGGCCTTGTTTTTGCCAAATGGTATGATAATACATTTTTTGCATTTAACTTAAGGCCATGACTTTGGCACCAGTCAATTGTTGTTGTGAGACCCTCTTGAAGTATGTTATCATCATCTGGGGAGTCAATGACAGCACGCAACTTAAAGTCATCCACAGACTTGGTCAACCACAGGTCTTTTGCCTTTGCCTGGACCTTTGAGAAGTAGATACCATAAAACAGGGGCCCAGGACAGATCTCTGGGGGACACCACTAGTGACAGGTCTGCTATCAGAAGTAGTGGCACCTATTTTGACTTTGTGGGTCCTATCAGTGAGCCAGTTGGCCATCCACCTGATGAGATAGGGATTTATGCCACATTCTGTTAGCTTTTTGTTGATGCCCAAGTGGGGGATTGTGCCAAAGGCTTTAGCCAAGTCAAGGTAAGCTGTGTGTACTGAATTTCCCTCATCCAGTGCCTTGGCGACAGTCTCAAAAAAGTCAACCAGGTTCAATAGGCAAGATCTGTCCTTGAAGAATCCAAACTGGGTGGGGTCAAGTGGTTGGAGAGTGCCTATGTCCTTGTTTATGAGGTCCATAATAATATGCTCCATGGTCTTACAGATCAGACTTGTCAAACAAATGGGGCAACAGTTTCCAGGGTCAGTAGTAGTGCCACCTTTGTGCAAAGGGATGATAATGGCAATTCTCCACTCTGCTGGAATGAAGCCTGTACTTAGGCTATGGTTGAATAGGGTGTTCAATGGTGAGGCTAGTTCTTGCTGGAGATGTTGCAGAATACAGCCTTGGATACTATCAGGTCCCATGGATGCTGTGTTCTTTGTCTTGGATAGGGCCTTTAACACTTGATCTATGAAGATGTGAGGTGTGGGACAAGTATCAGAGATGTTGAATGGGCCTTTGGGGGACACAGGTGGGTGAAGTTTGTGCTGAACCTATCTGCTAGCAGGTTGGCCAAGTCAACAGAATTAGTGTAAGTGGTACCGTTAAGAACTAATTTGTAACAAACCTGGTATTTTGCCCTAAAGGTTTCTGATGTAAAAAGACTTTGTGGTTAGCCTTTGTTTCAGAGGCTAGTTTCAATTCATAACTGGATTTGGAGGGTTTTCACTAGTGATCTAATTTGGTTGTTGAGGCTAAGGAGGGAGTTTTTCCAGTTGGGAATTTGTGCCTTTTTACCCTTGGACAACAGTTTCTTCCATTTGTTGTAAAGCCTGTTGATAGAGGATGTCCACATAGGTTTGTGTTTCCATGAGGAGCAGGTTTTAGTTCTGCTGGGTATGGCTGAGTCCATACAGTTGTACAGGTGCTTGTATACTTCACTGGCATACTGTTCACCATATTTTTCTGCATCCTCTGAGGGTGGTGGTGGTATGACGCTACTGATACCCTCCCTTAAAAGATTGTAGTCAGTGTTTGAGATGTTTTTTAGCCTGTTTATGGCTGGGGGAGGATGGGACGGGATAGACTCTTTGAATGAGACAGACCGATGGTCTGATCTCACCAGGGAAGAACTTACTATGGGGGTGGTGCAGCAGTCACCCATGACTGTGAGAACAAAGTCTAGAATGCTATCTCCCCTTGTGGGAGATGGGAGTTGAGACAAGCTGATCTAGTGCATTAGAACTGATGAAGTCAAGGAATCTTTGGGTGAGTGCATTAGAACAGGAATAGTTCACCCAGTTTATGGTGGGGGTAGTTGAAGTCACCAAGGATCAGGGTGTTAGAGGGTACATAGTGCTGTTTCTCTATTGCACTGTCCTGGGAAGCCATAAAGGTTCTTCTATATGCTGCATTTCAATGTTAAAGAACTGGTGTAGGATTCATGTGACTGAGACCTGTGAGACCTGTGAGATTCTTTTTTTTTTTTTAAATATTTTTATTCATTTCCAAAAACAAGAAAACATGAATGCAGGTTATTTATGACAATAAAGTATTTACAAATTATTTAAAAAGGTAGGCTAAAACTTCTAAACAGATATCAAACATTAAAACCAAAATAAAGTATTTACAAGGGTGTCTATTGTTGACATATAATTGACTTTCTATACAAATGTTTCCTGATTATAATCTGCTGCAGTCATTATTCTCCAGTATTTCAGTTACTTTTTGCCATGCTACGTATAATGATGTAGTTCTTTCAGTTCTTCCTTTAATAGTGTTCATTTCCAATTGCGATACTGCTGACACCATATTCATGAATTGCTTAAAAGTTGGAGAAGCTTTGGATTTCCAGTTTGATGTAATGTTCTTCCTTGCAATAGCTAGGAGAGTCCATAAGATTATATATTTTGTTCTTGGCACACAGTCAGGTACAGGAGCATTAAACAAAATATTAGATTGGGAAATCTGGAATTTATCATTGAATACCATTTGCTGAAAATAATTTATTTTATCCCAATATGGTTTAATCAAATGGCATTCGTAGAACATATGTTGCCAGTCTGCTTTTATTGATAAATCACATCTCCAGCAGCCAATATTTTTCTTAAACATAAGTTCCATTTTATGGGGGGTTATGTAAGATCTGTGTATGAATTGCCATGTAAAAAGTCTCCAATGTAATGAAAGTGATGTCTGCTTTGGAGAGAGAAGAATTAGTTTTTTATCTCTGTCATTTGGCACATGTCCATTAACTGATCTATAATAATTCCATATTTTGTCATTATTATGCATTTTTATTTTTTTGTTTGTTTTATAAATAGATGATAAGTATCCCTTTCCAGTAATGGTTTGATTCGTTAGTAATATTATATGTTCTATAAGGTTAGGAACATTTTGTCTTATTAATGGTTGCATTGTTTCTTGTTTGCTTAATATATACTGTCTTAATTCTTGTACATGTAACCACAAACTATCTTCCATATTTAATTTCTGTTTAATCTGGTCTATTGTCAGAGGTTTTCCAGAGTTTAGCAATTGATGCCAATATATTAATCCCTTTTCTTTAAGCACGTTGACTACTTCCATATTAAATGTTATTATATTACCTTGTGTGTTCACTACTGGATATAAAAGAAATGACCATGCTTTAATATCAGGATTGCTATTAATAAGATTTTGGAAAATTTTTAATGTATAAGTAATGTATTTGGAACTTATATTTTTATTCTTATGTATCATCATATATTCCTTCATCAGCCATAGAAAATTGTTTGGTATGAAATCTGTATACTTATTTGCTACTACAAATCCTGATTTTAACCAGATTCTCTCATGAACTAGCTTCGATTTTGATGTATATTTTGTATTTAGCCATAATGATATTGTTTTAATAATGGATGAATGCAAATATATTTCTATGTCTGGTAAACCTATGCCACCTACATCCCAACCATCTAGATGATACTTCATAGCTATCCTTGGTTTTTTTGGATACCATAGGAATCTTACCATTAAATCATTTAATTGTTTTAGGTGCAATTTAGCTGGTGGCAAAGAACAAGCTTGTATGACATAAAGAATTTTTGGAAATATGATTTTTAATTATATAAAGCCTTTCTTCCATTGAAAAGAAGAATTTATTCCATCTTTGTATTAGATTTTTAATATTATTTAAGGTCTCTTTATAATTTGTTTCAATTGTAGTATCTAGGTTGTTAGTTATTATAATTCCCAAGTATTTAATTATATAGACCTGTGAGATTCTTAATGTGTCCCCATAAGTAAATAATATCTATACCTCCTCCATTGGCACCACTGCCTGTGATGTACAACATAGCAGATACTGGCTCAGACAGCAGCTTCTAACACATGTTGCTGATGTACTATTGCTGCTTGCCCTAGCATTGCTCCTATTGTTCACAACAAGGCTTTCATTGTTCAAAATAGGTATGCACTGTAGTATACTAATCCATTTTACATGCTGCTGAATTGGTCCACCTTTTTAGGTGCCATCATTTACATCATCTGTGTGGCTTAGTTGCATGGGATTCTAGATTTACAGTCAGTTATTGGCATGTTCTACATATTTTGCCATTTTGACGCTTGGACGATTGCAGTATCTGCATTTTATGCAACCCTACACATGGCTGCTACCTCAATGGTAATTTATGCTGCAGAGTGTATTACATGATACAAATCCTAGCTGACATTCAGTATATATGTATATACATATACATATATATATATATATATATATATATATATATATATATATATATATATATATACACCACACACACACATATATACATATATTTATATATATATATATATATATATATATATATATATATATATACACACACACACACACACACACACACACACACACACACACACACACACACACACACACATATACATATATTTATTTAGATATATATTTATATATATATATATATATACACACACACACACACACACACACACACACACACACACACACACACATACATACACACCTATAGATATATATATATATATATATATATACACACACACACACACACACACACACACACACACACACACACATAGATATAGATATATATTTTGCTCAGTCAACCAATCACAACTAAAAATTTTGTAGTTAGGACAAATACCTACCCCCCAAAAAATTGAAAAAAATAACCTTAAGAAATCAAAACAAAATAAAAAAGAAAGAGACAAAGTTAAACAAATAATCAAAAATAACTGAGGAAAAAATACAAATGAAAAAAGGGGTCTTATTACTATGTCAACAGGACTGTTCATCAGACGCCCTTATGTCGACAGACGTACCAAAATACCTAAATGTTGGACAACCACAAAAGCAATTTTTTTCCCCGGGAAAAAATCGCTGGGCAACAAAAATAAAACAAACCGACAGACACAACACCCCTACGTAAATATACCAACTCCAAGATCACACTAGAGTGGAGGAAACGGCAAATTCCTGATAACGGCCCAGTGATTTTTTTTCCCTGGGGAAAAAAAAAACGCTTTTGTGGCCATTCAACATTTAGGTATTTTGGTGTCCATTTGTCGACATACGGGCATTCGATGAACAGCCCTGTTGACATGTTAATATAGACCCTGAAAAAAGCACACCAAGCCATTAAAATGCAAAATTGAGTCTGAAAAAAAATGAATACATGAAAAAAGAAACATAGCCAAAGAATGAGTATCTACCAGTAAAGAAAAAAAAGAGCAAAGTAAGCTAGTATTTAAAAATGCAAATGTTTGCTTCCAACTTTTCCACTGTATAAAATTTCCATTCTTAATGCTGTGCCAAATTATGTGTCCCTAATCCAAATACTATATACAAAAATGTTTGTTTCCAATTTTTCTGCTGTATACAGTATCCACACTTATTTCCATGTCAAATGATGTGTGGTATACAGTTATTTCTTGAGTTTTATTTGCATTTCAATTCTTGTAGTCATGTACTATTGTCACTTAGTCTGGTTTTGTATTGTAGCTTTTCTTCCTGTGTATTATTGTAGTCATGTATTACTGTCACTTAGCCTAGTTTAGTATTGCAGCTTTTCATCCTGGGCCTTCATTGAAAATGGGTACTTTTGGCTAATCAGACTTTCCCAGTAAACAAATGTCAATGTATAAATAAATGAACAAATAACTAGCCTGTGAAAAAAGCAGTAAACTAAGCAATTCAGTATTTATAAACAAAATTTGAATTCAAATAAATAATTATAAACAGTGCAGCATGTTTATATTTCTGAACCTAACAAGTAAAGACTAAACTACAATAAACTGAACTACAGTGTAAAAGAGTGAGCCACCAGATGAATCTGATGTCTAATGCAATGAATTCTAAACTAAATATATTGTGCTATAAAATCAGTAACTCACATAAAACATGTTCCTCAAATATAAATAAAATGAACAAATCCTTCAAACACTGAGTGGTGTTTAGAAACAAATAGCATGGTGCTTTATGTGAAATTACAAGCTGAGTGGCACCATACAGGAAGGGAGTGATGGAGAGAAATAATGTCAGACTACTAGGGAAAATAGCACATTATGCATTGCATGCAAATGAAAGCAAAATGACATACAAATGAGCAATAATATGCAAAAGAAAGCCATTCCCTAGGATTCAATAAACTCCATGTAGGTTCCACATAGAGCCTACATGAAGTGTATTCGTGTAAGCAATACTGCCCATTGTGCAGCATCACGCAAACTTGTGCCATGAATATTAATGATGTGCGTATGTGTGGGCAAGGTTTCGTGGCTTGTCCTGGTGCTACTGGCTGCGAAACCTGTATACTGAATGTGGATTGTTCCACTCAAACACTAAACTAATGAGAGGACAAAGGGCAAGAATGCATTTTCTGAAGGATATGAAGTACGGAACAGAAATGTATGCCATTATATATTGACTGCAATCTTCAGTGATTTCACAATAAACCACACATTTCACAAGGAACAGGCCAAATGTATGATACAAATATTTGGACATTTGGTCAAACTGTGGGCAATCTGCCTTTTGTGTTTTAATTTCTCTTTCTTTTTTTTTGCCAGTGTTTGGGTGATGTGCCACTTGGCATAAACATGTTTAGCTGTGCTTACCTGATTTACACAAAGTGCAGCAGCAAACAAACTGAAGGAATGGATCACTTAGGTTGTAAACAGGACCCAGACAGCCACAAATATAAACTGGATGCATTCAATTAATAATATCACGTATTGAGCAAACACTGTAAGCAGCATTGCTGTACAAGTAACAGCAAGAACTTTACAATAACTACTAACATAGCAGATATCATCTCACTAATCCCATGGCAGCAGGTGTTAAGTGTAGGCGTGTGGAGTGCAGATGGTACGGGGTTCTAGTACAAGGTGTACAAGTTTTATTTTACTGTTGTAAGATTGCAGATTATAGCAATGAAGTGCAAGATACACAACTTTTTCAACCTTCTTATTGTAGTAGCTGCAAGTGCAGGAGAAAAGTATATATGATAAATTTGACTAGCCCATTTACATAAGTGCCTGTATACCAAATAAGTTAGAAATTCCCTTGTTTGCCTCTGTTGCGCATTGCTTAACATCATGCAAACACAGTGCTCGGCATTGCACACCCTCGCCTACTGTATTTACACAATGGTAAGCGATGCATAATCTTTTCAAATATTGCAAATCCAGAATGTATGCACTCTCATTAAGCGCGAGATGTGCAATAGGTGGGAAACAGCAGCATATAAACTGCAACAGGCAGAAATGCTCATTAGACATTGGTCTTGAACTATAACAGGCATGTCTGGAGTTGCTGGAGAGGGTGTGCACTTTCAGGTACAGCTTTAGGTGTCCATGACTCTAAGATTTTTGTTGGACTCCTAGTTAGGAAGCATGGGCCCAGGTTGCTGCAGTGGGACTATTCCAACTCAGAATATAAATTTGAAGCCTAGAATAGTGTTGACAGGACCTTAAACAGTGTAACAAGTATTCCCCCATACAGGAGAGCAAAGCAGACATCATTTTGAATCAGGATGCCCTCCACCTTTGGATCAAGGAATGTCGGGCAGGGGCCACCCCCATAAATGTGTAAGTATCAATTTCAGTGAGTAAATCTAAAAGTTGAAAGCTGAATGTAGTCAGGATTGTTATTCATAATGGTGTTCTGTTCTGTTTTTTCCACAGCTGCTGAGGAGAGAGTCTCAAATGTTTGATCCAATGCCATGCATCTAGTAATTATGTGAGGAGCATGTGGTATGTATACTTCAGACAGTACTGTCTAAATAGTATTTTAACAATAATAATAATAATTTGTATAGTAATGTTGTAGCATTAAAATTTAAGGACTGCTTAACTGGTATTTAATAGAGTTGTATTAAATTGAGCATGCATAGCCCAACTGTAGAAGAAACTATGTATGCCTTAGTTTGTATCACAAAGCAATGATGCCATATTTTCAAATAACAGTGGGTAGGCATCTCTAAACAGTAAAAGGGAAAGTATGCATGTAGTACTCTGTAGGACAAAAGAACATTACAGTATTTTAGCATAGTCATCAGTTATGGGTTCAAAAACCACACTTCCCAAATTTATAATATTGTTAGGCTTTCTTCATTATTGGAATGTAATTCATACCTCTATACCATTGACATAAATGACCTTCTATAATCTGTAATCAGTATAGTTGGAACATGCACATGTACAATATATGCACACATCAAGGATTAGTGGCTACAATCTGTACTATAGTGTGCCTCTGTTATAAACTGGGTAGTCTTAAAAGTAAGGAGTTTGTAGTGTTAAAAATAAAGTTAACAGAATAGACTCAAATAATTGTATCAATGCTTTGTATGTCATGTATGAAGTTACTAATGTTCTACCTTTTTTCTCTCACCCAAAACCTTTCTCTTTTATGTATGTGTTTATTATTTTTGTTTTTTTTTTCTTTTTTTGTGTTAATTTTTTTTATTTCTTTGTTTTTCCCACAGAGCAGTGGGTAGGACTGTCCCACAGGATCCACCTGCCTTGACTCCTCCATCTACAGCACCATTGCCTAGTACATCTGGTACAGTACCTGGTAGCACCCCCTCTGTCACCCCGGACTACCCAGACCCTTGAGTAGTTCTGCCCTGGAGGATAGGCCTGTGTCACCGTCTGGGAGCAATAGCAGATGGGGTGAGTATCACCCATGATGAACTGCAAGGCATGGTGCATAGGACTGTGTGCCACACTTTTGGCACACACCTATGATGGATGGAGACCCTGCTCTCCATCCTTCTGCAGAGCACCCAGAGAGGGTGCAGATGTCAGGCACTGTAGCCAGCAGCACAGTGAGGTGACAGTGATGACAGTCCACTGGGTGAGGACTAGATTCTTACTGACAACTGCCTTGACATGCATGGGACTGAGATTCCCCATCCTCTCCCCATCTATGGTGTTCATCCACCTCATGCATCCTTCACTGTCCCTGTCTCTTGTTGTCTTGTTTATCTTGTCTGTCTGTAATTGCTTCCTCACCTGCCCAGCTTACCTCACCCAGGCATTCCTACAGCCTTGCCCCAAAATTCCTCTCTCTTTCAATAAAAAAGGGCACCTGTCCCCTGACACACGTAAGTCTTTTAAATTCTCCATACAGTTCTCTATATAAGAGATTGTGTTGTGGTCACCCCTCTCTCTGGAGGTGACAGTCCAAATTCAGAAAAATGTGTATGTTTTATTCTGGAAGAAATGGATAGCTATGGTTCTTTCGTACATCCTTCCTGCACATTCCTGCCTTGTTTTCACTTTGTTTTCCCTGCTTGCTCCCCATTTCACCACTTTCCTGTCCTCCAATTTCTTTTCTTTAAAGAATTATTGTGTGATGGTGCACATTGCACACTAATGAGTGCCATCATGGAGGCACAGGCATGTTCAGAAACGAGTTCTACACAAATGCTCAGGGTTGTGGATGTGGCACAATCAGACATGTGTGTCTGCCTCCACCATGTCTGTGATTCCCTACATCAGATGAATGACACATTGGAGCAAAGAGTGTCTGTGTTGGAGTGAGGGGTGTCTGTCATGGAATGAGCAGTGTCTGTGATGGAAGGTCTGCTACTAGGGGAATGGCATCCTCATGGGTGTAGGTCAGCGACAACATCTGCTGACAGCCAGTGTGGATGTTCCTGATCATGCTCCTGTAGTGGAAGTACTTCTGCTGGTCCATTGGGAGTGTGCTGTCCACACACAGACGTGGCAGATTATAAGGTCATGGTCCTGGGCATTTCCATGAAGGGAGTACATCCAGCAGACATTGGTCATGCTCAGGTTGCAGCACTCCATCTGACCTTGGCTGTGGAGGTGCTAGTGGAACTACTGGCAGAGCCAGTTCCCATGGTCGGGTGACAATGATGAACTGCCACCTCAACCATGCATGGGTCACACCTGTCAAACATACCAAGATGTAGAGCTAGCCCTGAGCTTGGCTGTGTTCATGCAGGCTCTCACACACCACTTTCACAAGGAGGACCCCTACAGACACACATACACCCTGCCTCTACCCTTTCTCCCTCACACACACTCACCAACCTTTTGTGTCAGCCTAGGCCTCCTGCCCCCCCCCCCAGCAACCTATGCAAGTAATGATAACTGTGCCATATCCCTGTTTTCTCTCTTTTGGATTCAGGGATACAAAAGCTTTGTGTCTGATGCAGAGGGTGTATAGCCTAGTCTATCTGCATTTGTGTTGTTGAACTGATAATTGTACCTGTCACTTATATTTGCCTTGCCAAATGATACAGTGGATACCATTATCATGACAGTATTTTTTATTGTATTCTCTTGTAAGGGTTGTGAAGTCAAGAAATGTAATGTGTGTCATTACTTTATAACCTTTCTCTTTAATGTTTTCCTGTACATATGTATGGTGTACATCATAAGGCATGCCATCACATTCAGATCTCAGGATTGTATGACAGCACTATAGTCAGACTCATCAGAACAGTAATACAGTATAATGCTCTCTTTTGCAGGAACCTCACCAGAAATATGCAGCAGCTGGACAGAACACAGGGCTTTCTCTTCAAGATGATACAGGGCCTACTAACCATGACATGACATATGTGGGTAGATTAAAATACATGTCACCATCATCTGTCTGGTATTGCATTACATTCTGTTATTCTAAGCTACTACTTTTGCTTTTTAAGCACTTGGGCTTCAGGCCAGTTGTCTTACATTAAGAAGGTTTGTAGTCTACACTCTGATGGGAGGAGAGGGTAGTCTCTGCCCTTCTGAGCTGGGAATTGCTGGTTGAATGCTTATTGTGGCTGTTGTTCTAAGTCTCTTGGTTATGGTTTAAGCACTTGGCCTCCAAAACAGTTATTTTACATTAGGAAGGCTTGTGGTATAGATTCTTGTGGTAGGGGAGGATAGCTGACACCCTTCTAAGTTGGGAATTGCTGGTTGAAGGCTTATTGTGTCTGTTATTCTGAAAGTGTCTTAGTTCTGGTTTAAGCTCTTGCATTCCAAACCACTTTCACACTATGAAGGTTTGTTGTCTATACTTTTGTTGGAGTATTCTACTGGATTGCTGCTTTATTTAAATTGTTTGTTCTTCTGTTGTGATTGCGATTTTATGCACTTTGGATTTCTAGTACTTCTGCATTTTATAGCATATGCTCAATTTAGGCTTGCTAAATCTAGAAGGTTTGGTATCATTGGAGCACTATAACCACCCCTCTTATATTAAGAAGGCCCTGCTGCACCCTTGTGGCAGAACTGTGCAGCCAAGAACCCATCTGACTTGGGTATTGCTAGAATAAGGCTCGCTGTTGGCCTTTTCTTTTACTTGTTTAAAATAGTTTAACTTCACTTGTATTTCACTGTTGTGTTTTGGGATGTTTGCATTCAGTTTACCATAGCTGCTCAAAGCTTGTACTGCTGCCCTGCGAGCAACTCAGTTGTGCATTGCGAAGAATTGACACATTTTTGTAACCCTTGCCCTCCATAGAATAGACACATTTTGTTAGTCTTACACCAAAACCTGGTAAATCTAGACCACTCCCCACTAGTTACTACAGTAGATACCTTCCATAATGGACAGACAGTTTCTCACCATTTCTCTAGGCAGCCTGATTTACATGGGCATCCTGAGGCAACAGAGCAATTGCCTTGTGTATACTGACAACCAGTTACTGCTAAAACAAACTAATACAACATGTGAGAGCTGTATCTATACTATGAATTTGGAATCAATTCTCACACATAACAACAAACCAGATATCAAACATGCCAGCACACAGATTTCCCCTCTTGCACATAAGCGCACAACACCTAAACCCACATACACAGATATACTCTCTAGAAACCTAATTAAAGATCAGAAACCTCCCAAGTGAAAACCTACTGCACACAGTGCAGACCCAACAGAATCCACTACATATAGTAATACACACACAAGTTTCTCAGCCAACACGCCCCTCCAGCAAAACTCCTCAAAACCAAATGTCTTCCTGATAAGCAGCTCTATAGTGAGACACACATATGTCCTCCTCACCAGGCTGGACAAGGAGAAGGTCACAGTCAGCTGCCTGTCAGGTGCAAGGGTACATCAGATCACACACACACTCAAGTATCTCAACAACAAGTACTGTTATGACTCTATCATAATCCATGTTGCATTAAATTACTATCAATATACCTCACTGTACTATATGAAGGTGCTCACCTCCTTCATAGTGGCCTTTTTAGGCAATGTCAGAACAACTAAAGTCCCAGCATAAAGGAATCCACCACAAACTGAAGGTTATGCTGCTTAATACAAGCAATGCAAATCAGAAACTGCACTCACTGGGAAAGGTCCTACCATGGAAGATGTCCATGTGTGTGCAGTCACAGAGACATGGTTCAAGGCCCCCAGAGAGCACCTTGGCCATGCTTGGTTACAATGCCTTCCACACATTCACACAGCAAAACAAGCATGAAAGTACCAAAGGTGGTGGTATATACATCTTCATTAAAGACAAATACATTGCAAGACTGGTCAAAGAGTACAACTCTGTAGTGCTACTCCAAGTCTAACTAACTGTATTTAAAACCTCCTTCCACATCTTTGATAGCTACAGGTCCCCCACCATGAATCACGACAAACACTCTGCCATCTTGGACCTAATTCAGTCACTCACTAGACAGCCAAATACCTTGGTCATGGTTGATTTCAACTATCTTTCCATCATTTTGGAGTCAAATATCTGCACAAACACAGTCACCCTAAGGTTCCTGGACTTTGTTAATACACATGCTGTGTAACAGATATCGAGCACCCCCACAAAGGGCTTGAATGACCTAGACTTAGTACTGACCAACATAGAGGTTCTCTGCACTACTCCTGTGTGTTTGTCCCCTTGGTTGGGTCAGATCACAGTTCAATCTTGTTCACATTCACAATCATAGCCAACACCATCTCGAAAGCAGAAAGGATGAAAGCAAATTATAGGCTCCTAACCGATGCCATAAAGAATTTCAAAGCCCCTGCTAACACAGTCAACAATGACTGCTTTACAGAGGTGTACACAAATGGCCTGTATAAACAGTTATACAAATGTATAGAGTTGGCTGATCATGAGCAGATCAAAACAAGTTCCTCACAGAAAAGCCACCCTGGTGGGCATCAAGCATACATAGGTTATACAAGTGGAAGAAAGTAATATCTAAAAACAAGGGGGGCCTGATTCAGCAGAAGAGGGACACCCTGCACTGTTTGAACAAGGAAATTAGCTAGCTTGAAAAGTCCTCAAAAGCCACATACAAACCTAAAGTAGCATCCCTAGCTAAAGATAATCAGGAGGCATTCTTTAACTATATCGGGAATCTAAAATTGAAGACCCAGCTTTGTGCCCAACTTGTAGTGTATAGTACCACTCATACTTATCCTAAGGACATCCCCAACCTGCTACCAGACAGTGTAGGGCAAGCTTCATCCCCTCCTGTCCCCAGCAGACATACCCCAAAGCATACTTGTCATAAGTCCTCTACCTAGTAACCTGCTATGGACCTCAGGTGACATCTGCCTGGCCTCCAGTGTCTTATCCTGGCCTGATGGGATGGTTGTTTATGCAATAATCTGATATAGCTGATTACATCAGCATTGTCTATAGTATATGGTGATAACAGTGTCCCACATGCTGGTATAAAAGGATCTCTGTAATGTCAACACACACACACACACACACACACACACACACACACACACACACACACACACACACTTTATTGCAGTGAGAACAGAACCCCTACCTAACTGCACACACTACAGAGCACAGTACTATATGCAAGAACCATGGCACGTGATTGGTTTTTATATGTCTGCAGGTCAACTTATAGTGAATGACATTAGCAGGCTATGTGGGAGACAAAATGTTGGGAGGGCTGTATGAAATGGATGTGTGGGCTTCTGCAAGTATGAAAAGACTACCAAGTCATGCCTTTGGAGAAGTAACTGTAAGAGAGCACATCTACTCTGCTGAATAGACACACACACACACACACACACACACACACACACACACACACACACACACACACACACACACACACACACAGTTGACTGCAGTGAGAACAAACCCCTACGTAAGTATACAGACTATAGAACTCACTACTTTACACAAGCAACATGACACAAGTCTGACTTTTACATGGCTGCAGGTGAACTTATGGTAAATAACATCAGCAGGCCATGTGGGGGACAACAGGTTGTGAGGCCTGCATAGGCACATAGAACCACTGATTCATATCAGACCATTAGTCTAGCTGTAGAGTGTGTCCTAGGTGTGTAGAAGCCTAGCTGTGTAAAACCACAAGTACCCTTACTGAGCATAACTGGATGCTTGAGTTTAGCAGAGCAAGGTTGTCAGCACCACCAACTGGCCCTGTCCATGAGGGAGCACACAACATTATATATTACATTTTATAGTGTGGTTGATATCATCATCATCTTCTTTCAGCTGTTCCTGTTAGGGGTTGCCAAAGCTGATCATCTGTTTCCATTTCTTCCTGTCCTCAGCATCTTGCTCTGTCACACCAACCACCTGCATGTCCTCTCTCACCACATCCATAAACCTTATCTTAGGCCTTCCTCTTTTCCTCTTACCTGGCAGCTCCATCCTTAGCATCCTTTTCCCAATATACCCAGCATCCCTCCTCAGCACATGTCCAAACCAACGCAGTCTCGCCTCTCTTGTTTTGTCTCCAAACTGTCCAACCTGAGCTGACCCTCTAATATACTGATTCCTAATCCTGTCCATCCTAGTCACACCCAGTGCAAATCTTAACATCTTTAACTCTGCCACATCCAGCTCTGACTCCTGCCTTCTTATCAATGCCACTGTCTCCAACCCATATAACATAGCTGGTCTCACTACCCTCTTGTAGACCTTCCCTTTCACTCTTACTGGTACCCGTCTGTCACAAATCACTCCTGACACTCTTCTCCACCCATTCCATCCTGCTTTACTCTCTTCTTCAACTCTCTTCCACACTCACCATTACTCTGAGCTGTTGATCCCAAGTACTTAAACTCATCCACCTTTACCAACTCTACTCCCTGCATCCTCACCATTCCTCTACCCTCCCTCTCATTTACACACATATATTCTGTCTTAGCACTGCTGACTTTCATTTCTCTCCTCTCTAGAGCATATCTCCACCTCTTCAGGGTCTCCTTAACCTGGTCCCTACTCTCACTACAGATCACAATGTCATCTGCAAGCATCATAGTCCATGGGGCCTCCTGTCTGATCTCATCTGTCAACCTGTCCATCACCACTGCAAATAAGAAAGGGCTCAGAGCTGATCCTTGATGTAATCCCACCTCCACCTTAAATGTATATGTCACTCACACTGCAGTCCTCACCACTGTCACACTACCCTCGTACATATCCTGTACCACTCTTCCATACTTCTCTGCCACTCCCGACTTCCTCATACAATACCACAGCTCCTCTCTAGGCACCCTGTCATATGCTTTCTCTAAGTCCACAAAGACACATTGCAACTCTTCTGACCTTCTCTGCATTTCTCCAACAACACTCTCAGAGCAAACATTGCATCTGTAGTGCTCTTTCCCGGCATGAAACTATACTGCTGATCACTAATCATCACCTCCCTTCTTAACCTAGCTTCCACTACTCTTTCCCATAATTTCAAGCTGTGACTGATGAATTTTATCCCTCTATAGTTATTGCAGCTCTACACATCACCCTTATTCTTAAAGTTAGGTACCAAAACACTTTTTTTATTTTTATTTTTATTTTTGTCAATATATGATATATGTGTTTAAAAAATACTGAGCCCCAGGGTTGTATTGCTTGGGGGGTGGACAACACATATATGTATTGTGAATATATGACGTATACTGAGAATCTGCTCTGAAAAACTGATCATCTGTACAGAAGATTAGCTGAATTTGGGCTGTCATCTCCAGGGAAAGTGGTGACAACAACATAGTCATATTCTCTAGCCAACTGGACCAAATAAAGTGTGTCAAGTGGACACATCTGTGACATGGAAAGCTATGTATGGGACAATTTTTTTCTTTGGGACAGGTGACCTTTTTTTATCGAGAGAGAAGAGAGGAATGTTGGGGAAGGGACACAGGTATATCTGAGGCAGGTAAGTTGACAAGTTGAGGAAGCAATTGCTACCAGACAGGCCACACAAGACAAGACATAGGGATGGTAAAAAACAAGAAGTGGGGGAACACCATGGTTGGGGTAAGGGTGTGGACAATACAAACCCATGGATGCCTAGCTGGGTGACAGTGATAATTTAGTCCTCACCCACTAGACTGTCATCACTGTTACCTCACTGCATTGATGGCTGCAATGTCTGATGTTTGCATCTCCTTGTGTCTCCAGCCAGCACAGTGTGGAACATAGTCCTACACACCACCTCCAGCAGTTATTCTCAGGTGATAAAATCAACCCCTCTGCCACTGTTCCCAGAGAGAATCACAGGCCTGTCCTTCAGCGCATAAGTATCTGAGGGGCCAGGTAGTGCAGGGGCAGCACAAGGGGTGCTACCAGGTTTCAGTTCTGATGTTCTGGGCCTTTGTGCCATAACCACTGGAATGGGGGCAGGTGGAACCCATGGGCCAGGCCTACCCCACTGTGCTGTGAGGGAAAGAAAATTAAAAAAAAAAGAGAGAAAATAAAGGTTGGCATGAGAGATTGCACAAGTTGTCTTCTTTCCTTGTTTAGGCTGAGGAGGGTGGTCTTCCAGTTCTGGGTTCTCACTTTTTTTTATTAATAGACAGCAGTTTCTTTTGCTTACTGTAAAACCTAGCAATGACAGACTGTCTCTCTTGTCTCTGTCCAGGACAAGATAAAAGTTTCCCACAGGCTGCTTTAAAAGGCTCACTGTAAAGTTCAGCAACAGCTCACACTCACATACATTCACCCCTCCCCATTGAATTGCAATGATAATAGAACCCCTACCTATCTAAATATACACCCTACAGAACACGGTACTTAAGCATGTGCCACAGCTCAAGTCCAACTTGCAGTGTGTCAGACAAGACTTTATAGATAATGACATCAGCAGTGACTGTTGAGGATGAAATAGTGTCCCACAGGCTACTGTAAAAGGCTGGTTAACAAGGTGTACATCCATGGGAGATAGGCATGTTTGTGTACAGGGAAGCAATGCACAAACACAAGCCCCATTGTTAATGTTTGCTAATATACCCTGGTTCCATCTGTACTCCAGGCCAATGTTCTCGATGGCTAAGAGCATTAATTGAATTTATCCATTTTCTAATTTTGGGTGTCTGCTTTCTAGGCAATCTGTTTTTCCCTGTTTCTGCAATGTTGCACATTGTGCAAACAAGATAAGCTTAACCAGACCTTGTTTTGGGACATGGGGCATCACCCAAAAGTGGAATTAAAAGAAGATGAAGAGGAAAATATACAAAAGCCAAGAAGCATAGGCCCAAAATCTGTAAAAGCACAGAAAAAATTGATGGTACACATCACAAAATTTCTACATATGTCAAGATTTGAACCCTCACACCAATATAGCTTCAGAAAACAGGAGGATTCATTTGTCCTCTATGCCAGACAAGCAGTTTTGCATCAACAAAAATGAAGTCATTCTTCACACAACCAACTGCATCAGAATGTACACTAGTATCAAACCATCAGCTGTGATTTGTTCATTTAATTCTCTTTACTATATTTGGATATAAAGCAGTTAGTGATCACACAACCTGTTATAATTATGCTTACAAATACACAACTCCATGTTACTTTTCTATGTTTCTTGATCATTCATCAGTTATTCAATGCATATAGTGTGTAAGCCATTCTATACCATTGGCCTTAACTATTAACTGGGAATAATATGATATGCAGCTGCCAACAAATGAAGTCCAGGTTGGATGGCACAAACTTGCATATACTGTTCTTTTGGGATTAGCATAACTGAGTTACTGTTATGGCAGGAAAAAGGGTACACTCCTCTTTTATGGATGGAACAAAGCTAAGTTACTTTTATGACACAAACAAGTCTGAAGTCTGATGAAACTGCAATGTTTATCATCACTTTCTAACTTCTGTCTTTAATGCTTTACCAGTAAAGATATGGTGCTAAACTGAAGCCATGCAGGGAACATTAGAATTCTTCAGAGGTATGACTGTGTGAATCTTTCACACCTGAGGCCTACTAATTACTAATGGGCAAATATAAGTAAAATAAGTGTCTGGTGTCACATGGAAAGGTACTTTATGTACAAATACAACACTATTTACTTGTTTATTGCACCAAGTTAGGAAATGCAAGGATATGCCATGATATTATTAAAGAATACACTCTAGATACAGGACATACCTTGCAAATGCAGCAGTTGACACACCTTTAGTTCAGGGCTGACTCTGATGCAAGCAGTACGCAGCCAAGAAGGGGTGATAAAAGTTTTGTGAATTGCCTGGCATCGATTTTACGATATGTATGTGAGAAGGAGAAAGGTATTAGGTTGCTAAGTGGTTAGTGAATGCACTATGCATTGACTCTTAGCCAAAGCAAGGGCACACTGAACACATCTATGTCTGCCTACAGGGACAGCAGCTGGGAGTTCCTCCTCTGAGTCCTCCTTTGACTGTGACTGGGGTAACCTAGGCATTGGTGGGTAGATGTGTGCACCTTCCCCTTGCTGATCCTGTTGCAGCTGTTTCCACACGATCAGATTGTGGAGCATAGCACATACTGTGAATATTTGTGTACATGTGCATGGTTTATACTGCAGGGATAGATGTAGGCACCAGAAGTGTGACTTCAGAAGGCCAAACACATGTTCTGTGATGTTTTTAGTTTGAGCATGTGCCTCATTATGGCGTTCTTCTGTGAGTGTGTGCACTTTTGATGGGTGTCATCAGCCACGGTTCCAGGGCATAGCCAGCATCCCCCAGTAATAATTCCCTGGGTATTACACATGACTTGGCAGTTGATGAAGTGGTATCCCTTGTGGTTAATATAGATTCTACCCTGCTCACCAGGTGGTGCTTTAATATGTACATGAGTGCAGTCTATGGCACCCAGTACTTCAGGGTAGTGTGCTACATGGCAAAACAGTTCCATATTGCTGGCCCTGTCTTCAGAAATACGGGTGAAAAATATGTGCTCACTGGCATGTATGAGCATAGCATCCAGAAATTGGTAGAGGATCCTGGAGGCTGATGCCTGTGATACACCCATCATGTCCCATGTTGGACTTTGAAAGGTACCAGTAGCTAATATTCTAAGGGATACACATACCTTAGTTTTTACTGGAATGGATTCCCTTGGTTGTATCTGGCCATGAGTTGATGGCAGCAGAGCTCACAGAATTCTTATAATGTGTCCCTGTCCACCCTGTAGCACTCTACAGTCTAGAGCTCATGTAACTCCTGGAATGTTACCCTGGGCCTGAAACTTTTCTCCTTCTCAGTCTAGGCTTATTATCAACAACACCAGCAGCATTGGGTTCAGGATCTAGCACATGCAGATGTAGAATAGCTGCAGCAGCCTCTAGCATTGTTTCACTTAAAATTTCCTTGTCTCTACTCCAGTGGTATAGAAGGATAAAGGAAAAACCAGGACGGAGACTGCATGGATACTTTATATATTGTTGAATAACTGCACCATGTTGGATTGGTTTATTAACATGCAATTCACCTCCTTATGCTATAACTAGCATCTATTAAACACACCTGTTGCTTGCTCAGTAGTTCTCTATGCACACCTCACAGACCTCTGCCCACCTTCGCATAAATAAGATAAGCACAGGCAAAACTGATATTTCCCCCATTCTCATGATATTGTGCAAACATGGACCATAAAATGTGAAGGAAAGGTTGCACACCCTGTAGCTGAACCCAGGACCATCTATATTCCAGCCCTAACACATACATGTGCTGCCAAAGGAATAGTTACATATAAACACAGAACAACTTGCCATTCATTCCCCTATTTCTCGTGGCTGAGCTAAGTGCTGTATTGCGCAAACAAATAGCAAAGTAAAAAAAAAAGGTAAATCAGACAGAGACTACATATTTTAACAAGCAAATAATGAGGAAGACACGGAACTTGGGGATTGTGCACTGCTTACATGCACTTTCACCCTTTACAGCCCTACATGTTCACCTCTGCAAGTGTAACCTGACACAGCCACCCCGATGTCAGCATTCACTGTTGCCATACACTCAATACAAACACTGAGTAAGTGCCTACATGAGGTGAACATCCCTACACAATTACTCTTGTTTGCGATTCAACAATTCTAATGAGTTTTGACTTCATTTACACCCTCACCATGCTGACAGCCCAGAATCTACACAGTTAGTAACCGTGTAGGCAGAGAAACTGCATGGAAGCCCAATGTTGTAACACAGGAATACTGTAATCCATCAGCTACATCCTGCATATGTTTAGATTACATTATAATGCACTGTTTCATGGAGGTTTACACATTTTAGCAGCCTGCATTACTTACAAGTATATTCTTCATTTGGAGGCGGGGGAGCGAAGCTGCATTTATGTCTTTGCACGTAAAATGGCATTATTATGATTGTCACGCTGATTTTCTGGCATCCACCCTGTGTAATTAGGTCAGAATATGTGTGGTGTTACATGTTAAATGCAGTTCTGTACAAATGTAAGAGCATTTACTTGCTGTTGTTTCCATGTAGACTCCTATCCGTGGCTTTATTTGAAAAGTTTTGCAATACACAGTCAACACTAATATGGAGTCTACACAGTTGCTTTACAGGTTGTTGAATTACTCAACTGTGTTGATTTGCTTCATTAGCATAAAATTCAGCTGACTATGCCGTAATTTGCATGCCATGAAAGTTTCCATATTTGCACATGAGTGCTCGCTGCTGCACACAGCTATGCAAGGTTTACTGAGTCTAAAACTTTTTGCTGTTGTGTGCACATTGCACCATGATCCCCACACAGTAAAAATTATTGTATAAGCTTTATTGAATCCCCTGATTGTGTAAACTAATTATAACATCGCACATGTCAGAGCAATTTGGAAAAGTATATAAAGTTAGGGCAGTAATACCCAATGATCAGCTATTCTGAATGACAGACTTTTCCATTTAACACGATTATCTAATGGGATAAGATTGCATGAGTATCAACACTAGCTAAGCAACATATGTTAGTGGGCACAATGGGTGTCATTGCCTTCCGTGTCCAACACTATTGTCCATTGCTTCACAGGTAGTTATACTATGGCTAACTTTCCATCACATCCACAACCAACACATAGCTGACCTTTACTGTGTGTAGAGAGACAGCATACAGGAGCTTTTAGATGTGTGCCACTCTCATCTAATCACAGGAGTGCATGGAACAGTGATACCAGTGTTGACTAATGTCTGAGTGCTGTTAACCATCCTCAGCACTGGGGCTTTTCAGTGTCTGACAGGGGAACACATTAGGAGTTTCACATCCTCCTACTTGTCAAGCTTACATCATTTCCTTGCTGAGATGCTGCAGCATCTAGAGTAGCATATTTGGTTCCCACAGACAATATAAAAGATAGACATCATTCTGTAGGAATTCTCTCAGGTTTCTGTGGACCATCATCTATGCCATGAACTGCCTGGTGGTGTGCAGTTCACAAGGTATGATTTATAATATTTATGTGCACTACTCAGGCAATTCTCACAATTCCTGCATCTGACACATATGCAACCTGTACCAGTGGTTCATCTGGTATGACTTTCCACAGGGTTACTTTATACTCATGCTGTCCTCACACACTCTCTGATAACCTATAACCATGGATGTAGGCAACAGATTTCTTGTAATGGTGTACACTGTTGTGTTTCACAGGTGATGCAAGACAGACGTTGGAGTCATGGCTTGCAACTCTCATCTGCAAACCTCTTATCATGGGGGAGGTATAATTTAATTCTGTAGTGTTGCAGACTCATAATGTCATTGAGCATGTGTTTGTATTTTGCTTGCATGAAATCATGGTGGACTGCAGTATAATCCAGAAACCAGCAGCAAAATATCTGTGATCTGCACAATGCTACACAACATATGCAACAATAGTACAGGGACACTGTCAGACTGCTTGATAGAGTAGATACAGTAGCAGAAGAAGAGCTAGGTGGGGAGTCATTGGGGTGAAAGAGCTGCAACAGCACCTCATGTGACAGTGAGGGGTGCATACTACATGGCAGCACTGGATCATGCAGACAGAACAGAATAAAACTGATGCATGCAATCACACATCCATGCAGTACAGTACAGTGCATTGTATAGGCATGTTGTGCATCAGACATTACCTAATCCACAAATGTTTCATGGTGGTAAATGCAAAGAAATAGTCATCTGCACAGGTGGAGGTATAGTGAAATTACAGACAACAGCAGCACTAACATATGTGGAATGGACTTTAGTCAGTGGACATGACAGAGATAAATGTTTATATCTGTTTTATAAATTTAAAGTTTTCTGCAGGATTAATCCATGCTTTTGTATTATGCCACATCCCCCCTTGCATATTGACACATTTTTTTAAATCATTATGAACTCAAGTAGGTGTCCTTTATAGATAGCTGATTTAATATTTCTATTTATTTATTTATTCATTGAGTCTATTTCTTAACTCAGATCGACTGGCTGAGCAAGAACCTATTTTCTGCAGAAGCAAAAAGAAAAAAGCACTGAAGCAGTGTTGCAAAGTCAAGAATAATAACAAAAGTGATCATGTGATTGCTTTTAAATACATATATATCTATATCAATCTATATCCACACACACACACACACACACACACATATATATATATATATATATAGACAGATATCAAACTTTCATTGTACAGGCTCTGATGAAGTATGCTTTTATCAGATAAAAGCAGTTAACTATATAAGCAATAACTAATGTGGTGTGATATATTGAAGATTTACCCATGGCTGGTGTGGTTTAACCACAAGGGTGAAGCCCAAGTGATTAAATAAAGCCAGTCATGAGTAAATTTCAATATACCAAACCACGGAGTCGGTTATTGCTATTATACAATGACATTATTTAAGAAAAAAATACTTACTTTTCTTAAATAATGTCTTTGTATAATGGTGCCATACTGTTCTTCTGCAGTTGGTGGTATCCTGCTGCCTTGTTTTGATGTACTACGCATATGCATGGGACTTGCATTCCCATGCACACTCAATACATCAATGCTTTGAAAAGGAAGCAACGGAGAAAAGAAAGTCTCTGTTGCTCTGTTTTTTTTTTTTTTTATTATTAAAAAAAAAAGTTTCAGCTACATTAGGGGTAGGAGAGAGAGACAGAAAGGAGGAAATGCAAAGAAAATCAGGTATGTGTCTTTAGATTTAAATAATGTACCTGATTTTCTTTGTATTTCCTCCCTGCTGCCTCTCTGGTATGCCCATACCCAGAGTCTGGACTATAGATTTTTTTTAAATTTTTTGTTAAAAAAAAAATAAAACTTATGCAATATACGAACAGAAAAAAGTCCGGGTGACCGGACCTTTTTCCGTTGGTATATTCTGGGATTTACAATGGGCATGCTGGTTGGGCTGGCCAATCAGCATGCTCATTTTTGAATATTAATGGCCAGTCATTGTATAATAAAAATTATTTACTGGTTCTATTCAGGTGATGGTTGGATTGTCTCTAGTGTGACATTTGTTTCTACGTGTTTAAAATGAGATGCAGTACACAACAACAAGCACGCAAGTCCATTACATAAATGACAAAAAGCATAAAACAATGAAGTTTACCTCAGGGAAATTCAAAAACTGCACAGATCAAAAGCTTTATTCACACATAGCTGAATTAATTATTGCCTTTGGTCCCCTTATCCACTGGGAAAGAAAGATTATTTTAGAACTGACTGGTGAAGAGATGGTGTCAGTTAGAGAAGTAGATTCGCCATGGATGCAGAATACATTTTAGTACAGTAGTGTGCAACAAATATGAGTGTGCTGAGTGAGTGAATGACTTAATAAGAGTAGAGAAAGCCACCTCATTTTGTAAGCAAGTTCATACTGGGGAAGATAGGACTAATGAAAAGATAACTGTGTTTGAAAGTGTGGAATGCAAATATTATGTTCAAGTCTAGCAAGTAGAGTTTGAAGATAACGAGGCAGAGAGGATAAGAGAAGAAAGAAATAGGAAGATAATAACAGAAGACAAACAAGCGTGTTTATATAATCAGAAACATTAAAGGATCACAGCTGACTTTGTTCTTGATGGGGTCATGCCATAAGGAAACAGATAATAATAATAGTAATAATAATAATAATAATAGTATTAATAATAGTAATAATAATAATAATAATAATAGTAATAATAATAGTAATAATAATAATAATAATAATAGTAATAATAATAGTAATAATAATAATAATAATAATAATAGTAATAATAATAATAATAGTATTAATAATAGTAATAATAATAATAATAATAATAATAATAATAATAATAATATTACTAATAATAGTAATAATAATATTAATAATAATAATAGTAATAATAATAGTAATAATAATAATAAGAAGAAGAAGAAGAAGAAGAAGCAGTAAAAGTTAACAGTGACTTGCAGCCCTGGATATTGAGCTGAGTTTATAATAAAATTCTTACCCAAACAAAAGTGGGGATAAAGCACAACTTGCTATAAAAGGCTATGGTAAAAAAATGTACTGACTAAATTGCAGAGAAGTTGGCCACAAAATGCATAGAAGACAAATATTGTCTAGTAGTGTGAATTATTCTGCTCATACACATCTTGTGATAAAATAATGGTATAGTGAGGAACACTTTCTGTCTATAGAAATTGGAAATAGTTTTTCTATATATTGTCCAAAGCAGAGCATAAAAACATTGCAAATTATTCCGATATATAGAAACTGCAATTAATCAGAGGTGTAATGACATAGTACAGTTAATCTACTAAACTACAGAATGTATTTGCATTGACTGGTGGTTTTATTTATTTATTTATTTAGTTAGTTAGTTATTTGGTTATTTATTTATTTATTAGTGTATACTAGCAAGGTAGAACACTGATCCAAATGATTTTAATGAACAAGTTAAGACATTTAGCTCTACGTATTGCAGTCATAAAGATACTTCAAAAATCCATTGTATAGTGTGGATCACTCTTATTGTCAAAAGCAATCACTTTTTGTGGAACTGGATAAGGCAAATGCTGATGTATCATTTTTTGTTGAAACATCTGAAAAGAGAATGGGCATCTCAGGAAAAATAATGGCAAAGTGTTTTTTTTATCTTTTTGATGTTGGCCTCAGTTGATATTTAACATGTTTTTGACAATATCAGTTCCATCTAGCAGCCATCTATTCCTTATCTGCACTGTGATCCATGATATATCCAATCAGCAGCTTACTTTCTCATCAGGAAGAATGGAGTTGTGGCATTTTGGCATAGGTAGCCAGCTGCAATGAAACTCCTTGGTTGCTTAAATCACAATAAAGGCATCAGGTATTTTTTTTTTTCTTATGGATATCCTAACTACCCATACTGCATGGACACAGTCATGCAATTTGGCCAAAGACTAGAAACAAATGTATACCTCCACATGTCTGTGGGGACTATGCTAGGGTACAGACTATTAGACTCCCAACTATATTGTTTCTTAGATCATCCAGTGCTAACCCCTTGCCTACACTATGAAATGGGTTTCTGGTGAATTGAATCTCTTGAGATAGTAAAAGTGACCAGCCCATAGACATTCACTTTTTTAGCACTGAACTTGAATATTGAACCAGCAATAGTAAAAGAACAGATTACCTTTATCTCAGTAACAAGCTGTTCAGCATTTATACCTGCAATGAAAAAGTTGGCAGAGCTGTTATGTTTCCATGTAAAATGGAACTCTTGATAATGTAGCTATACTATGTGAAAAGAGCTACACATGTAAATAATTTGAAGCAATTAATGTTGCAGGTGAAGCCATTGAACTTATGGCTGTTCATTTAAATGTGATTGGAAACAGTGGATCAATAATGAGGATATTTGTTGAGTACAACATTAGGATACATATTCTAGCAACCACCTAAATGCATATTTTCAGTTGAGCTATGCACCATGCTGCAAATAACTTGGATGAGTACTGCAAAAGTCTTGTATCCTCAAAAATGACAAATCACCTGAGTCATAAGTAAGGCTGCATAATGACTTTCATTCACTAAACGTGAAAAATTATGCATGAAAAAGTAACTAAACAGGGCATGAAGCAAGTGTCCCATTCCAGCCCTGGGAAACAGAATGCTAAGCTGTTTTCTCACATGTTGCAATGGGAATCCAGAGAAAGCAGTCATTTCCCTGAGCTCATCACAACCACAGAAATCCAGTTCAGAACATTCACATCTAGATGAAATTCCCAGATCAGGCAATTATGTTTATGAATGAAGATCTGAGTATCATTTGCCTATTTTATTTTTTCCAAGATAAGAACAGCTTATTTACAAATTGTAATGAAATGCATGTTGCACTGATATAGCAGTGCCTGTTTAGTGGTATTCATTTAAAATTAAGATAAACAGCAAAGGCACTTAGTTCTTAGAGTCAAGCCACACATTTTTCAGATACATTGATTATTCTAATAAGATCATATAGTTTCCTCTATAGTCCATCAAATTATAATGCAACAGGAAAAAAGTACAGTATTACACATGGTTGCTTATAGCTACATTTGTGGATCTCAGCTTAATGTTTACATTAAAGCATTGCCATTTGGCTCACTTGTAACTAACCCCTTTAGATATTCTTTATTGTGTTTCGATATCTATAGCTCAAGCTATACATATTGCTATAGTAATATGTATTTCTGTGTATAGATAAATGTTTTAAACTGAGCTGCACATCATCAGATTGGATTGCTTCAAAACCAATTATCCAAAACCAGCTTAGTAATATTCCTTTCCAATTGACTGGAAGGGGCACTCCCTACAGTGTGCATGCTAAAATGTAATTAACTGGGATCACTGAGCTGAGTCCCCTCAAATCTTTTACAATGAACTGACACTCAACAAAAGTCAGCTTGACAAAATTAATGGGAATACTAAGCACTGCACATTTTCAACATGCCTTTAATAAAAAGAGAGACAAAATAAGCAGACACGGGTTTTGCTTATATACATATAAATGTATTACAAATGTATTTTGTAATGTTTAATTGCTTTATTGTTTTTTTTTTTGTTCTAAATTAGAATATTAAATAATGTTAGTAAAAGTATTTTTAATTTCATTAGTTTGTAATAAAAATATAATTAACTCGTGAATGATGTTTAGTGAACATGGTATGGTGATAGAAAATTAGTGGTAGTTGCTATGACATGATTATAAAAATGGTGAATAAAATGGTATATTGATTTGCAAGCACTGAAAAAGCCTGGTATAGGTAAAACCTGGGCTTCCTTAGTTTGCATCTCTCTCTCTTTAATAAAGCAGTGCTGGAAATTGTCATGCTTGTAGTGCTGAAAGTTTTTTTGGGATTTGTTATTCTTGTTTGCCTCTGTGCACTTAACATGACTCTCCACTTGCAATTTTTGCTTTGTTGC
>NC_056741.1:985394894-985517394 GCF_019279795.1 Protopterus annectens | reverse complement strand
TATATATATATATGTGTGTGTGTGTGTGTGTGTGTGTGTTGTTAATTGGGTAAGTATCCCCACAACTCGGCATTATTGTTAGGCACCAGTTCTTCCCATGTTTTATACAGCATATGCCTTATATAATTCACTCCAAAACCACTCTCACATCTGTACTTTACTATTTGTCATTCTATCATCTCAATCTACAACTGCACAATTTTCTGACAGTTATGCTCTAAAGCAGCCTACTTGTTTAATTCCTCCCCACATGACTGTCAGGTGCAGTCAGGGTTGGTGACAGCATTACCCCCAGCAGGGCTGCATAAGTGCATCCCCCACAGGCTGCAGTGTCGTATGTCGGGAGGTGAGCATTGAATGTGTACATAAGACAATTGCTCTATTGCCACATGTACGACATATCCATCTTATAGACAGGCAATTGCACTGGTACATGACAGTTGGACATGCCTGTATATACAACCATGTCTCACAGGATATGTGAGTTACATGTGTACAACAGTTGTTGTACCATAAGCAAGCTGGAAATCTTGCACAGCCAGTGT
This sequence comes from Protopterus annectens, assembly GCF_019279795.1. Classification (NCBI taxonomy): domain Eukaryota; kingdom Metazoa; phylum Chordata; order Ceratodontiformes; family Protopteridae; genus Protopterus; species Protopterus annectens. Next base: position 985,516,849 of record NC_056741.1, on the reverse strand, counting down.
ACCTGTGGGAAATGGTGTGGAATGGGTGCTATATTAATCAGTAGCTCATGACATGCTCACAAGTTCTGTACAAGTGCCTAGCATGACCATAAAATACAGATAGGGTGTTGGATAATATCAACCCACAAGTGGTGACGACAGTCATAATGTGTGGCACCGCACTATAACCCTGCTGAGTATGGTGTGCATGTCCATGAACCATTATCACTGTAGATGTTAGCAGTACAGATGTACAAGACAGTACGGATGTTTGATTACAAATACCTTTGTATGTCACAGGAGTGTTCTACCAGTGGCCTGTTGACAGACTCACAACTACAAATGCTGCTAGAGTGACATGTGCATATCACACCAGTGCCAGCTACAGTAGAACAGGGTTAATGTGTTGTACTCCACCCTCATTGTAGCCCATACCACACAGACAAATGTTAGGCATCTGTGTATGTAAGGATGTGAATGGCCATGACCTATGAGGAATAGCTGTGTCAGTGTTGTGAACAACATACGGAATGGGCTGTGTGGGTGAGGTGTGTGACATATGTGCACATTCTGATGGATGATATCAGCATTGTCACCGCTAGGTGAACATCCCTGTACCCATTAACTACCACCTAGGCTGTGGTCATCATTATGGATACTGTGTAAGGGATGGTGCTGTGCAGTACACCTCCCTGACTTGGTGACGTCTCCAGGCCCCTTAGGTAGTCATACGAGGTACCCATGTCATGACAGGGTGCCATCCATGAGCACAGAGATCATTGGACAGGCATATACAGCACTGGGGTGACCAATATTGGATCACATATCACCTTTAAGGGGTAATGGCCATGTGTGTATGGGCGATACCAGCCTTCACAATCCTCACCTCCACTATGCAGCATGCTGTCTACCTTGCATAAAGATATCTGCTACATCATGATGATGGACATGCTACATGTCCATATCCTGATCTGTAAGATATACGTCATGGACATCCACCGTCCGAATACTAGGATCGCCACATGCTGGACAGATCCCTGTGCCATACATGTGACATACTCCTGCCAAACCATGCAACCCTGTCCATCAAAGCTGCACATGTCATCCCAGTCATACATGGTATGATGGCCGCATGTTAGATGTAGTATCAACTGTCTGGATCAGTAATGTGGCACTGATGCACCTTGCGGTGACATACTGGCTGTCTGTTACAGCTAGGAAACCTTGCCCATACATGCTATGGTTCATAAGCATCCCTGCAAATGACGTCCGACTAACCATTGTCCCATGTCTATCACATGTGCAACACAGGCGATCCGTGGCAGGATGTTGAACAGCTGTACAGTGCTGTGTAGATGTATATGGCAAAACACATGTATGTACAGGCTTCCATGCGTATGTGTGCATTGTCACTGCTCAAGTCCATTAAGGCTGTGTCTGTGTTGATATGTGACATATACACAGCATCAAGGCCAACAGCAGTACCGTGGACACATCCAGGCATGTGCAGATAGGTAAGAACACCAGTGCAGGCAAATAGACATGCCCACATCAAGACAGCATTCACATGGAGTATGAATACTGTAATGAGGTGACATACATATATGGTGATGATATCCAATGCATAACGGGTGTTACACGTGTGTGACACAAACATGTCAGTCGTGTCAGTGTCATGATGATTTGCAAAGATTACTGTGCAGATGTACTAGATGTCATAGAAATGTATGTGCAGCAGTATCTCTGTACATCTCTGAAACTGTGACCTGTCACCATCATTATGTCTTACAGATAATGCCTCGTACACGCCTTCCAGCGTACAGCCGCCAGGAGGATGATGTCCTCATCCCGTACCTCCATGAGAACTATGAGGTGTTGTTCAGCCATGTGCCACAGCATGCCCAGCAGCGGGACAACCTGTGGCAGGATCTACGCAGGAGAGTGAATGATGTGGGTGGCCATAACTGCACCTACCAGCAGGTACGCAGACATTGCACGGACTTGATATGACATGCAAAACAGTGTGCCACTGCAATCGCCAGGGAACAAGGTGGAACAGGTGGTGGGCCACCAACCCAGCCCCCACTCACACACACCGAGGAGCTACTGGCCAGTCTGGGGACACCCTCAGAACAGCTTCCACACACACTAGCTGCCATCGTGGAGGTGGGTGTCTCCCAACCAATGAGCCTGGAGTTGCCTGGTAAGTCAGTACTGCACATATGGCTATTATATCCCATTTAGTTGCATGTGTCACTGTACATTATGTAAAGTAACAACATATGCAAGGTATGCGGACACACATGCTGCATACTACAGTATGCAATCCTGTGTATGCACACATGTGCATACTATATGCTATTATACAGGCAAATGTGTTAACATGCACAGTGCACCCTGTGGCTGTCAGACAGTCAGGGATAATGTTCATACTACTGTGTCACCCCTATACAGGTCCTCTGGTGTGCCGCACAGACATGAGTCCGTTACAGGTGAGACTGTCATCAGTATCAGGCATGTTAAAGCATAGATCTATTTGCCATGTGGCCAGTTAACAGTTGCACACTTGATGTTCATTCCAGTCACGATATACAGGTCGCATCACCCATCATTCACACAGGCCACCCATGTGCAATATATACAAATGAAATGATACACCGAATTGAAACCACAGTAGTTGTCATTGCTACATGTGTGGTCAGCTGTGCATCCAACGGTGGAGGTGTTCTACAATGGAGGCATATGTAGTATGCATTGGAACAACATGTGTGGTACGCAAACAGTACCACACAGTGAGCTGTGATATGGGCAGCCCACAGGTGTCACCATTGTGTTATATGCCCCTGCATTGGGTGCACACATTGTGATTTGCCATCTGACATGTCCCAGACACATAGTGTTCTGGCTGCAATATTGCCACACTATCCCATGACCCATACCCCACATACCAAACATACAACCCGTTGTCTGCATAGCCCTGTGGATGGTGACATATCTGACATCTATGGGTGTATCTCATATGGGACAACACAGACATGTGCGATAGATGGCCATCACACACATTTGGTCAACACATGTGCACACATGGCCATGGGGGATGGCCAGAGACATGTAGTCACACAGTAGATGTGATGTGTATACACCCTGTTGCACATTGTCCACACATGGTCCAATTATAGCCTTAGTTGACTGATTATACAGTTAATGTGGTACACTGAACATCCTAAAAGCCTGTGTACAGCTAGTGGAGGTGTCAATGAAGTCTACCATATAAGATCTGTTGAACATCATGACTGTGTCATAGCATGACAGTAGTCACCTGTACAGCTTCCACAGACATTGACACCACATCAGGCCACAGATACTGTACATTTCCTTGCTGCTGTAGGACATCACCATTAGCTGTGCACCTCGTGTGTGTGTGGTACAACAATGTCATGTGGGAAATGGTGAATTGACATGTCCACTATGTGTGGACATGGTTGTCAGGCAGCTAAGACCCTGTAGTTGTTGTGCAAGGGTGTCATCTGTAGGTCCTCCAGTGACCTGTCACTTGACACAGCATGGTTTGGTGTGTATACACCTCAGCATCGTGGGTCACAATCTACAGTTATGTCATGGGTATGCATGCAGTTATGGCTATGCAGTGTGTACATATTATGCATTGTACAGCAATATAGATGCCTCATGATGCCATGCAATAGCACAGTGTCTGTACTTCACACTGTATAGCAAAGTAGATGGCTCACACTACCCTTCCATGCTCATGCACATTTGTAAACATGCATTCTATCTGTAGAGCATACAGACAACACCACAATGTGATGCCCATTATGATGCTGTACATGTGTCAGGACACCATTGCGTCAGACGTGTATGCATGTTAATGCACACATCAGCAGATTACATGTCAAGGTCACGTCAGCCATGTGTACTGTTATCCTGTTCTGGTCCACATGGTGTATCATGGGGATGCATGCATAATACCATGATTGTGTGAACTGCATGGCTACTGATATGACACCTGCTTGCTGTAGTGTGTACCCCAGGGAGGTATGCTTACTAACACTATTAATGTCTGAGCTGCATGCCCTCTGCAGTATCACAGGCATGCTGCATGCCATCTGTCAAATCACATGCATGGTGTGCCTGTGTGTTTCTGTGTGTGTGTGTGTGTGTGTGTGTGTGTGTGTGTGTGTGTGTGTGTGTGTGTGTGTGTGTGTCTGTGTCTGTGTGTGTATCTGTGTGTGTGTGTGTGTGTGTGTGTGTGTGTGTGTGTGTGTGTGTGTGTGTGTGTGTGTGTGTGTGTGTGTGTGTGTCTATTGTAATTTAGAGTTTTTCTTTGCATTCACAGGTCATGTAGGTGCATTACCCTCCTGAGGTCCATCTGATGTTAGTGTCCCCACAGATACTAGCAGTGATGAACATATGCATGAGGTACAGGCACGGTTGTCAGGGGCTGAATCTGTGCCAATGGTTGCCATCCCAGCTATGTCCCCCTCATCCCTGCACACAGTTCTGCTGCCAACACATACTGCATCACCAGTGGCCATAGAGGAAGGACAGTCAGCGTCTGTTAGCGTAGAACAGGAATGTGTGGTGGCTACAGAACTACAGAAGGTGTGTCTACACACCATGCTGTCAGTGTAATGACTGCAGATGTGCCACACAGGCATGTGGCCGGTGCTGCTCGTAGGAGGACCTCTGGCAGACATGCACCTGCAGGACAGAGCGCAGCAGCTGGTATCACCAGACGCATGTTCCAGACTGTAATGGCGGCACAGGCACATGCTGAACGGCAGAACAGAGAAGGGCAGAGGCTGCAGAGGGCTGCTATCCATACCCTAAATGACAACATCCAGGCATTGGCAAATGCTCAACAGCAGATTGCTGATGTTCTGGACAGGTGATTGGGTGACATGGTCGGAATCCTTGACCGTGGCATGGCAATCCGCGAGCGTGAGCTGTCTGTGCTGGAACATCTGGTAGGAGTGGGGCGTAGGCCATGTGGACGTAGGCCAGCTACACCACCTAGTGCAGGTCAACGTGAGCATGCCACCTCACATGCCCGCTCCCATAGTGCTGGTAGCAGTAGCAGTGCAGCTGGTGCTGCGCTGTCCACACCAGGACACAGCAGGCCACGTGGACATGGCCCTGGACATTCCCAGTGGGGACACGATTCCAGTGGACATGTGTCATCGGACAGTAGCCAAGCTGTACCTCCGCCTGGTAGTGCCCGTGCAACCCCTGGCAGGCACAGGTCACGTGGCCGTGGCCGAACACAGTGAGCTGTACAACCTGGTCTGTACAATCTGGAGCTATCAATAATACCCCGTGTAGGCCTCACAAAAGGCAGAACTGTGTGCACACATACAGGCACACAGCAAAGACATCTTTAGGGCACCACAACACCCACATGCATACTGAACAGATATGTCCAATCATATCACTGGCCCTTACCTACACACAAGATGTCATCCATTGGTGCAGCCTATGCCCCTGGCAAACATTATCACCCTGTGCATATGATGAAGCCTGTGCCGCATCTCTGTCATCCTCACCATTGGTGCAGGGACATGCTCAAATGGTCTGATGCACAGGGTGTACAGAATAGTGAGAAGTGTATATTACATTAGTTGTGTAAGAATAGTGAGAGAAGTGTATATTACATTAGTTGTGTGTGAATAGTGAGAGACGTGTATATTACATTAGTTGTGTACTGGTGACATGCACCAGACATACCATGTAGTACAGGTTTAGCATACATTGTTATATGTTCACAGTATGTGTCTCGGTAACAACAGTAACAGCATGTTGGTAATGATGCCCTGGTTCCCTCCTTATGGTCGACTTGCATGTGCCTACAGGTAGCACTGTTTGCAGTCTCCCATGTGTAACTGTGGAGTACTCACAGGCACATATGGCAATATCAGCATGCTAGACGTAGCCTCAGCCTGACTGTTGGAAAGTCTAACATAACACAGATGTCCACACATATACTGATCCAGAAGCATGTGGGCAGTTTAATAGGCTACAGTGGCTAGAGACGTGACATCCATACCAGGTCACATCACAGGTATGTTGACATGGTTAAGGGGTTGTACACAGTGGTCTAGCCAATGGTAATGTTAGAGGCAACTTGATAGCATGAGGCCTCACTGTGTAGCAGTAATACCCTGTCACATTACAGGAACATGTTCACACTCACGGGGTCAACAACACTATAATGCACACCCCAAAGTGTTGAGGTGAGGACCCTTGCCTATGTGGTCATCACTGTCACAGTACTGTGAACCCACACAACACGACACAGAGAAAGAACATGTACAGGTAGCCAGTGCGGCTGAGACCGATGGCATCAACAGGGTAGTGGACTGCATCACCATGAGGGGTTAGGGATCCTGTGTGTTCTGTATGGTAGCATACACCCTCACTCCATGCACCAGACAGCCATACATACCTACATACACACACACACTGTGGAGACCACAAATGTCATACACATATGGATAGCTGATGTGTGTGATACACACACCACACCTGCCTACGTCATGCTTTCCACACTGCAGTATGTACAGATCTCTACAACAGTGTACAGGGGTGTGTAACAATTGGGATGTATTCCCCATCATATGTGGCATATATGGTCACACAAGCAAACACACATGACAGTACTGTGAATGATACACCTGCTATATGATGATACGTCTGACAGACATACAGCAGTATTGGCTGCATTATGTGTACCAACACTACCTTCGGCAATTGTGCTGCTATATGCACACGGGAAGATGTAAGTGTTACAGGTGTCAAGTGACGTACTGTTGGTGACACCTGACCGCTGTGTAGGTTTTATGTCTCCACCATCAAGTAACGGTAACATAGCGTACTGTTTGCACATGTAATGGTAGGATGGCATGTGACACACCTGTGAGCCGTCCCCGGCAAACATCCATCTACAGAGGTGGATCACCACTTTATGTACACACATCCATCCATACCTGCTGTACATCCTACCGTACTGTCAGTATGTCACCATATACAGGTGTCAATGATGGGGCTGCATTGCAACTGCATGTTGTAGTTAGGCACAGATTAGTTACTTACATCAGCTACTGCACATGCATGGTAGCTGCATGCACACTACCGATTGTACATGTGTGTTGGTCCTACATGCCTGTCATGTAGCCATGTTTGTATGCATTGCAATTGATGGACATGTGTGTTGACATACATAACACATGGACTGTTGTATGATATGATGGGTGTCATGGGTAACTAGTACAGAGGGAATGTGTCCTCAGTCAACATTGCTTCCTCATGTACTGTTAGCATTCAACAGCCATGGACCCACCTTCCATTTGCGTGCATATGATTGCTGTAGCCACTTGTCTGCACGGAGGACAGCAAAAGCTATGCTATGTACATATGTGTTGTGTGTGTGGTCCATGAACATATCCACTGCAATTACATGTATGACATAACCAAACGTGTGTTCGTTGGTGTACAGCAACAGTCATCTGTCACAGCTGTGTAAGACCCAGGGCACCTGGTATGTGTAGAGCCGACCTGGTTATGTACAGTGGTATCATTGCAATGCATAACACATGATGGAACCCTGTCGGTACATGTGTAGTCTGCGCAGTTGCTGTAGACCCATGTATAGTGCACTGGTCATGAGTCACACGGTGTTGTGTTAATGTATGGCTGTGTATTGCTGGTCCAATGACATGGTGATGTCAGAGGGCTACATTGTAGATTGTGGTGTGTACCTCTGTGATATGCATCTGAGACATCTGTGATAACTCCTGAGTGTGTACTGGTCAATACATGTAAGTGGCCTTCATGTACGTGGGGACAGTAATACCATACTGTGCCCTTCCGTGTTTAGAATCCATGTGCATGCAAGATGGCCCTTTGCAACTGCTAAGTGTGTGAGCATGCCCAGTACGCAGTTGTGTAGATGGACACACAGTACATTCCAAACTGCGCCCTTCCATGTTCAGAATCCGTGTGCATGCAAGACGGCCCTTTGCAACTGCTAAGTGTGTGAGCATGCCCAGTACGCCATTGTGTAGATGGACACACAGTACATTCCAAACTGCGCCCTTCCATTAGAATCCGTGTGCATGCAAGACGGCCCTTTGCAACTGCTAAGTGTGTGAGCATGCCCAGTACACCATTGTGTAGATGGACACACAGTACATTCCAAACAGACATGTGATACTAAGCGTGTGGGCATGGCCATTGACATCCTGTATAGTGATGGTGGTCATCCAGGCAACAGATGTCTATTTTCAATGTCACAGTGGATGCCTACATTGAACACACTGGTTGCTGTCTTGAAGGGTGTACTGTCTGTGGCGCGTCCCGTATCTATGTAGTGTTGCTGTAGTGCTCCATAGATATTTGGTTGCCCCGATCACACCAATGCCGTGTGTTTGTCTATGTCTACCTTGGGACAGTAATATGCTTTCAGACTGCTCACTCTCTATACATTCCCTATTGGCGTCCTTGCCTTTGCGGATGATGTCACCCACCTAGAAGTATGCCTCTGGGAGTGCTGTGCTCAGTAATCTCAGTAGCGCGTTCTGTAAATGCGTAATGCTGTAGTGTGATAAGGTAGTTAGGTGTATGTTCGACTCCCAGCCCTGTCAAATGTGTGTGTGTGTGTGTGTGTGTGTGTGTGTGTGTGTGTGTGTGTGTGTGTGTGTGTGTGTGTGTGTCTGTGTGTGTTACCAGCTGCCTGGGGACACAGTAATGCTTTTAGATGCCTCACACCACATACATTCCCTATCGGCGTCTTTGCCTTTGCGGATGATGTCATCCACCTAGAAGTATGCCTCTGGGAGTGCTGTGTTCAGTAATCTCGGTAGCGCATTCTGTAAATGCATCATGCTGTAGTGTGTTAGGGTAGTTAGGTGTATGTTCGACACCCTGCAATGTGTGTGTGTGTGTGTGTGTGTGTGTGTGTGTGTGTGTGTGTGTGTGTGTGTGTTTGTGCACATGCTCCCGTATGCCTGGGGATGCAGTCTTACTTTTAGACGCCGCACACCACAGCAGTTTGCTACCAACGTCATTGCCTTTGCGGATGATGACACACACCTAGATGACTGCCTCTGGGACTGCTGTGCTTAGTAATCTTGGTAGCACATTCTGTAAATGCGTCATGCTGTAGTGTGTTAGGGTAGTTAGGTGTATGTTCAACTCCCAGCCCTGCCAAGTGTATGTGTGTGTGTGTGTGTGTGTGTGTGTGTGTGTGTGTGTGTGTGTGTGTGTGTGTGTGTGTGTGTGTGTGTGTGTGTTTGCGTGCATGCTCCCGTCCGCCTAGGGACGCAGTCTTACTTTTAGACGCCGCACACCACAGCAGTTTGCTACCGACATCTTTGCCTTTGCGGATGATGACACACACCTAGATGACTGCCTCTGGGACTGCTGTACTTAGTAATCTCAGTAGCGCATTCTGTAAATGCGTCATGCTGTAGTGTGTTAGGGTAGTTAGGTGTATTTTCGACTCCCAGCCCTGCCAAGTGTGTGTGTGTGTGTGTGTTTGCACGCATGCTCCCGTCCTCCTGGGGACGCAGTCTTGCTTTTAGACGCCGCACACCACAGCAGTTTGCTACCGACATCTTTGCCTTTGCGGATGATGACACGCACCTAGATGACTGCCTCTGGGACTGCTGTGCTTAGTAATCTCGGTAGTGCGCTCTGTAAATGCGTTATGCTGTAGTGTGTTAGTGTAGTTAGGTGTATGTTCGACTCCCAGCCCTGCCAAGTGTGTGTGTGTGTGTGTGTGTGTGTGTGTGTGTGTGTGTGTGTGTTTGCGTGCATGCTCCCGTCCGCCTAGGGACGCAGTCTTGCTTTTAGACGCCGCACACCACAGCAGTTTGCTACCGACATCTTTGCCTTTGCGGATGATGACACGCACCTAGATGACTGCATCTGGGACTGCTGTGCTTAGTAATCTCGGTAGCACGTTCTGTAAATGCGTCATGCTGTAGTGTGTTAGGGTAGTTAGGTGTATGTTCGACTCCCAGCCCTGCCAAGTGTGTGTGTGTGTGTGTGTGTGTGTGTGTGTGTGTGTGTGTGTGTGTGTGTGTTTCCAGCTGCATGACAACAGTACATTGCTTTTACAGTATTCACTCTCCATAACATCCATGCAGCGTCTTTGCCTTTGATGCTGCTGTCTGCAGGCTAGACGTGTGCCTGTGTGAATCGTGATCCATTGATCACGGTAGCGCATTTTGTAATTGCGTGATGCTGTCGTGTGGTACAGTGCTTACGTTTATGTTCTGCTCCCAACCCTGCCACATGTGTGTGTGTGTGTGTGTGTGTGTGTATGTATCTATCTACACATATATATATATATATATATATATATATATATAGATACATATATATATATATGTATACGGCTATATATATATATATATATATATATATATAGTATATTGTATATAGATATGTATGTTGGGATTATCACTCTTGACTCTGCTGCATTGTCTGTACGTGAGCACCATGGATGTATGTACATCTGCTATGGCTCTGTGATAGTGCACATACTGTGCTGTAGTGATCGTGGGTTATACATGTGTAGAGACCGGTTATTGTGTTGCTGGGTATTACACGGGCATTGGAAACAATTTAGTGCAGCACCTTTGACTGGTCATATGCAGATCTCGACAACAGTCAGCAGTGGTTATTACATTGGAGTGTGAGTATGGCTCATATCCATCTGTAGTAACTGTCAATTCTATGCACCTCAGGTTAACACTACAGACGCACGTTTATCCACAGGTTGTGGTACAGATCCCAGGACTGTATGTGTAGACATTGACAGGTGCAGGACTGAGTTGTGTTGGATGCATGGAGGGGTGTCCATGGCCAGTAATGGGGATCTCTACAGCCTGGCAGGTACTGTGGTACTGATAGGTGACTGTCCCACAACCTCCTGTATATGGCTGACACATGCTGTACCTGTGTATATGCAGACACACACACTTACCACAAACAGCTACACACTTCCAGGTGTACTTCAGCAGGCATGATGCATTGCAGCTATGATCATCACTGTAGCATAGTTTACAGCACTGTTACTTCTGATGACGTAGTCTCCATCCATGTGCCATTTCACTGATGTGTGTAGTATTGGCATATGTGTTTCTGTGTGTGCAGTACGTGTGTGATGTGTGTAGTACACATGTATGCATGCTTACAAATGCATACACGACATTACACAGGCTTCACCATTTGTACACTAGCTTACTCGTTCTTCCACACGCACACACAGGCTAACACGAGCGCACACATACTTACTCGGGCTTACTGGCGCGCATGGGCGCAGACACACTGTGGGCAGGTTTGCAGGTCACATCGGTGGTATCCTGACGTTCCCTAGGATAGCTCATGACACGTCTCTTCCACTGAGTACTGACAGCACACATGTGACACTGCTCCAGTGAGGTTACAGTGTTTTGTACATATACACTCATGTTGTCACCTATCTTCTACTCTAATAGTCCCCTTAACCTACACTACATGGTAGAGCCTTGGCCCATATGGCATGACATGTTGTGATTCACTATCCTCAGCCTCACTTGCCTCACACTGCCTACAAATGCTTCGTTACATCTCTGACAGAGCGCTTCCACACATATGTACCAGTACGCAGTAGTCATGTTGTCTCCAGCTTGCCATTCATCTGCATGGCGTACTAACATCTAACTAAACCTACATTTTGTATGTATATTATCCATATGTCTTGTTTTGAAGCGCAGCGCGTTCTTGTGGCACTGCGCTACGCTTCCACACCAGGGATCGGGGGAGGACAACTACTGGTTCATTGATATCCAATGGACAAAGCTGCCACTGGCCTTGGACTTGGACATTGGCATGCTTCTTCGACTGTATTCATACTGTATTTGCAGTTGTCATTGCTCCGTTTAGCAACCTGCAAAACATTAGCCGCATAACATCCGGGTACATTTCTGCACATAACTCTGCTCTTGCACGGACAGCTCACTGTTTCATGTATCGCGTATTTACGTAGGGTTACCACCTGTCCCACTTTGCGAGGGACAGTCCCTCTTTGGGCAGTTGTGTCCTGCAAAAAATGTGAAAAAATGGCAAATGTCCTGAGATTTTAGGACAAAATTATTTTCTATATTTTATGTCATAGCTGCATAAAACAGTTATTCTGTATCTGAAACACCTATATGTTATAAGAAACAGAATAAGGAACTAAAATGCTACAAGAATAGACTTTTATTCAGGCAAAAAACTGAAGTTCTGTCCTTTGTACTGGCCGTGGGTATGTTTTACCCTGCAAAATCTGATGTTTGTAGCACAAATGTCCCACTTTGGGCATTTGGAAAGGTGGCAACCCTATCATTACATCATTTGCATAGCTTACACATACAAATGGGGTATGTTGCAAATCCCAACATTGTCTGTGCAATGTTCATGTTACGGGCGGTCTTGCACGCCCCTGCAGGTGTTTGCTGAATAGCCTAGCAGTCATTTTTCCTTGCTGTACTCTCACTCAATCCATACACGCCGGAGGCTTCATGTATCATGGCCTAGGCTTTGCTGTGTGCTATGTCTATTTGTGGTGTATGCATGGCTGTGGGTATGTCCCACTGTCATCATTGGTAAAGGTGACACCCTATAGGTACTTCCTGTAGACTGCTGTGTCATTTGACATGTCAGCACATACCTGCGGATGAACTTCCTACTGCAGCGCTTTTCATATCTTCTGAGTTATCTTGCAGTCGATAATGCTGTTTCCTCAGACATGTATCTGTTTCAGATCATACCTATCAACCTCCTAGTGCAAAACATCTGTACAAAACCTAACATGATGGGGGGACAGATAGGGGCAGATTCTACATATTGCTCTTACAAACGTAGATAGTTGACAGTATTATAGGTTTTGCATTAGTATGACCTTTCTGAGGGATTTGGGGTCTTAAACACATATGTTTATCATTATTTAATGACGTCAGTCCTCGGGTATTTGGCAGACAGGTACAGAATGTGAGAGGAACACACCACACATATGAGACATACATCTGCACATTCGTACAGTTGCGAGGTATGTTTCTGATACTGGACATCAATTTCCTTATGCCAATACACACAATACATGGCGCCATCACAGGCCAGTTACCATTACATTCCTATTGCAGGACACACCCACCCACTGGGTTATATTCCTCACACAGTCCAACAGGTGCTTATCCACACATTATTCCATCATGTACCTTATGTGTACGCCGGTATTTGCACTTTCCATCAGTGGCAGAGCTCACGTCAGTATGGGGAACTGGACACTGTATCGGTGACACTGCATGACACCCTGAGGGACACATGTCTTTTGAGTCTATTAACCTTGCACATTGACTTTCACAGGCCATACATTGTAATTCACATTTGTGGACAAACATGCTTATGACTTGTACATGTTTTGTCATTTGTCCTGACGTCTTTCTTCTCACCTGTCCACCTAGTATCACTAGTTCTGTACATTTCATTAGGATGGGTTACCTTCATACCTCCCACCTGTACACATTATGGGTATACGCCCTGGGGTTTGACCTATGATTCTGTTACATTTGTCATGATAATGTGCCTTTCTGGTAGATTGCTGGCAAGCCATGACGGACTGTGTGGTTAGGTAATCATGACTGACATTCCTATTTCATGATTACTAACTCTCATAACATTTGTATTCCTGACTACGCAATTATTCTATCAATGGTCTGACTTTGTCTGAGGTATATTTAATATAGTCCCTATTTGTCTGTCATGTACTATGCCTTAGTCCAGCTGTCTTATTCTGACATTCTGGTGGGTATGGTTACCATCTTGGTCATACGCGTGTCCATCCATGATAATTGCCTACATGACACTGATATAGGTCCCTACGTCTTCCCCCAATGGTCTACACAATATCCAGTAGATGGGTTGCACCTTTTTGGAGAATGTACGTGTGTGCTATACCCACATAGGTATATTGATCACTCCCATGGGGCGTACCTAATAGATCTGTGCCAACCAACACCTTGGCCCAATTCTGCATACCCATGATTCCCATACCTGACACACCTCCACAGTACCCATTAAACATGTTTAATGTGAGCGATAATAAAGTGTGAGGACACTTCTGAGCACTCCCCACTCTGCGGATATCAGCTCGTACGTCATACATTCAATCAACCCATGTGTTATTACCCTTGCACCTGCTACTGTTGCATGTACACCTATATCGTAGTTGCAGGTGTGACTTCTTTTGCATCAATGATGGTTGGCACTTCGTACAGGATCAATTTTTGGGGTCCTGCAAAGGACACCTATATTCATGTTTAACGTGTAGAACTTGCAGGCCCTGTCACACTGGTACTTTCCGGGCAATGGTTTGGAAACCATCGGTGTATTCTCCTTTCATGCATGTCTGTCTGTCTATCCATATTAGCTATACGTGACCTATTTATATACATGTGTTATATGTACAGGGACATATGTTTGTTGTGTATATATCTATTCATGTATTGTGTGCGTATAGATTTATATATGTACATATATACATATGTCTGTACATTCCTCATCTCGTAATTTGCTTTGGATTATGTCTGTGGATATATGTGTATATATATCTCCATATCATACCTTTCAACTGTACAGATTTCGCTGCATGTACAGCTGTTTGCCTCTTATCTTTGGTCCGTTTTTCATAACCTTGTGTCTATCTGGCAAGTTAGTGGCATATCATTAAAGACTGACGGTGGTAAATAATGACAAACATTTCAGGTTACGACTTCATACCCTTCAGAGAATCCATGCTAGTGACACACCTGTTATTCTATCCACTTTCTATGTTTGTTAGGGCAATATCTGGGGATTGTCCCTATTTGTACCAGTTGTTGTCATGGCTTTGTCCGGTTTCGTACTTTACGGGTTTAACAGGTATGAGCCATGTACATAGAATGTGGGGAAAACACCATTCATTTTCTATTCTATGAGCGGATTACACACCGCAGGCGCACTTGCATATCCTTATTGTGGGTTACATGTGTTTCATAGATAATTGTGCTTCCGTGAACTTTCATAATTTTGACCGTAACAGTTACATATCTGTATTCCAGTTTACGGACTACTGCGAAACACACGTTCACCTTTACATATTTAAATGTGTGTACTGCATGAACGCTTTCAATACACTTTCAGGTTATATGTGCAGTGGTCGTAGGTCAACCGGGACTTCATTCACATTGGCCGGATACTGGAACCACTATTCTATTGGTGTTCTCCCTCACTGATATGCATACCCATAGTACTTAGCTACATCAACATACGCCTCACCACTTCACCTACGACACAGGCATCCATTCTCCTGCTGGGAAAAAGGTGGTACTACATATTACACATTCCCTTTTGCCTACTGCTGTGGACTCCAGCTGCATTGTTAATCACTCCGAGGATATGCAGAACACCAAGGCATATAGTCCAGCCACATACAGGTCTTTGATTGTCAGGGTGTTCATTTTTTCATTGTGTTTAGGCTTGTCCACCTGGTGAACGGAACTTCCCTGGCCGAGGTCAAATGTCAGATGAAGCATATGGACAGGGATTATCTCCCTATTTTGAAGTTTTACCTGTGTTTATAGACACAGGTGTTTGGGCACCTGTCAGCAGCTTATTCTGTTGGCATTACATATTATGGGTGGGGTTGTTATAGTCCATAATCCACGATGAGGGGTGTTCCCATTCACATTTGACTATTACCTGTATACAGTCATATGGGGATTATTATTTTTGGGCATGAAGTGACTACAGGTATGCAGTTGTACATTACACAAGTGTGAAGGGCTATTCCTGTAAATATGTACAGAACATACCACTCAACCTCTTAGAGCACCGAAGCTGCGCAAAACCTACATGATGGGGGGACAATTAGGGACACATTTTAACGATTGCTCTTACAAGAACGTTGATAGAATGCTAGGTTTTGCATTAGCATGACTTTTGTGCAGGTTGTGGAGTCTTATACTCAGGATATTTCTCATTATTTAGTGACGTCAATCCTCAGCTATTTACCACACTGGTGCAGATTGTCAGAGGCACACACCAACACTATGGGGCGAACCTGTGGTCATTCTTAGGGTTGCCACCTTTTCGACTGCACAAAGTGGGACATGTTCTGTAGAGATGTCAGATTTTCCAGGACAAAACATACCTACAGCCATGCATAGTACTGAACTTTTTTGTGCATATAATAGCTTATTCTAGTAACATTTGAATTGCTTATGCTACTTCACATAACATATTGAGGATTCATATATAAAATAACTGTTTTATGCGACTATTAAAGTAAATTAGGAAATAAACTCTCAGGACATTTGCTATGTGTTGATTTTTTTCACAGGACACAACTGCCTACAGAGGGATTGTTACTCGCAAAGTGGGACAGGTGGTGACCCTAGTCATTCTGCGAATATCCGGACAGTTGAGTGGTATGGCACAGACATCTGTAATACGCTGTTGTGTTCTGGCACAGCAGTAGCTCAGCATTAAAGACTGCAGTCGGAATGTGCTGACAGACAGTTGGGTTTCAAACTTCATACTCCAGACATTAATGCCAATGTGCAAACTGTTATTCTATCAAATTCTATGTTTCTAAGAGATATGTTTACAGATTTTCCCTGATTTTGGACCTTTGTCTCACTTATATTCACGGCTCTGTCCAGATATCTTGCTCACACAGGTTGACAGGTATGGTCAGTCACGACTGCACACAGTCGGTGTCCCTCACACTTGATCAGGGTTGACCTGTTTACGTAGTGTCTTCCTCGCCCTCATGCCGTTTTCCACTTTGCAAATGTGTGCATTATATTCGCCCTCCTATTCGTGTCTGGACATGTGCATCACGGGAAGGTATTTTATCCTGGGTGGTAGGTTATGCATGCCCACTTAGGGCTGGACAGTGTCATGGACCTCCACTGCACGTTCTGACTTGTGTCCAGATATCTACTGGATTGGACATCATGTCGTCATACCCATTCTACTATTTACACAAGTTGGTCATCCCATGAGGGATATCCCAAAAATTGGTCAACACCAAAGCAAGTTAGATAACAAAGATTTTTGTGGCTGCAAGAAAATGTGCAGTGGGTTTTACCTGCAGGGGATACATGGTTTGTAATCCTGACACTGCCTAGGGTGACAATACCTACTACATATGCGTAGGGGTCACTGTGTGTAGCTGTTTCTGTAACAAACCAGTGGACCAAGTATGGCTGGATTTGGTGGACATTCTGGTATGGTGGCAGGTTGTGTGTTGTGGAGGGTATGCTGGGTGGGCTATTATGCATCCAGGTGTGTTGCGTTTGTTATGGCCAGTTCCATCAGGACCCATCTGTGGGTATGTGACGGTGCCGTATCTATACATTTGCCTCGCATATTTCCATATTCATATGTTTGTGAGATTGTGTTCTACACTATGGCCTGTCTGCTTGTCTTGCAGCTGTTTCTACATGAGGTTGTGTTTCTTTCCACTTCACCCACCGCCCCCTCATACACCTCTGGTTCACCTTTTCTGCATACAACACAAGTATTGCCTTTGAGGAATTTACCATTAAACACACACCCCTCACACGCAAATTACTCACACCCCATAGAGCACTACTTTGGTTGTTGGCCCATGACACGGCCAGAGTTACACATTGACTACCCTACATGTGTCGGGTACCTTTATGGTTGTGTGGACTACCCTGCCATGTTTGCTTTCCATATGCTATACCTTACGCACATAGGTACACGCCCTTACTTCACTTTCATTACTTGGTTAGTGTATCCGGGTACTACCCGTTCGACTGTGTCACGTACACGTTCGGATTATACAGCTGACTTCCGGATTTTGCCAGCCTATTCTACTCATTGGTAGGATGGCACCTTTTCCTATGTCCAAGCTATTCCTTACACATATCCGACCGTTGTAGACATTGCCTCCCCACAGTCAACGGTTGTGTCTCCACCTTTTCAATTGGCCACAGTGTGACATAGGGTTACCACCTGTCCCACTTTGTGAGGGACAGTCCCTCTTTGGGCAGTTGTGTCTTGACATGTAATTGTCAACATGGCAAATGTCCTGAGATTTTAGGACAAACATATTTCTTATATTTTATGTGATAGTTGCATTAAACAGTTAATTCTGTATCTGAAATACCTGACTGTTATGAGAAACAGAATAAGCAACTAAAATGCTACAGGAATACGCTTTTCTGTAGGCAAAACAGTTATGTTCAGTCCTTTGTACTGGCCGTGGATATGTGTCGGCCTGTACATTCTGATGTCTGTACCAAACATGTCCCACTTTGGCCATTTGTAAGGGTGACAACCCTACTGTGACAGTTGCGGTGAACACAGCATATTTTACAGGCCGACACATACCCAAGGTCAGTTCGGCAGATAGAACTTACAATTCTTGCCTATATCTAAGCTTATTCTTGTAGCATTTTGGTATCTTATTCTGTTTGTTATGACATTTATGTATTATACGTCCAGTGAAATATGTTTAATGCAACTATTGCATGACGTCTACGGAGGAATTATGCCCTATATTCTCTGGATATTTGCCAGTTTTACATGTTTGTGTCAGGACACATCTGCCCACAGAGGGACTGTTGCTCGCAAAGTGGGACAGGTGGTAATCTTGGTCGACGAAACGGATCATACTGTTCCTTTCGGCCTACATGTGTCAGTGTTGTTATGGCTCGTTTATATGCTCCTTCTGTTTCGTTTACATGTGTATGCTATTTCCTATCACATTTGGTATGTGAAATACGGACATACTTTTTGTATGTGATTATTACATGGCTTGTGGGATATGATTCAGACATACGGTCACTACCTATATCTACATTTCTCCTCATGTATTTTGTTATGGACACATCTGCACAGCTATGTTCCCTCCCTCAAATTATGGGTCGGCTGGTGACCCCCCTCTCCATTGGACTGGACGTACCTACTGGTGGCGCGCTAACATCTGATACATTTCACTTCCACATGGTATAGCTATCAACACTATGTTGGACTACAGGCACACGGTTTTCCTGTCATTTGTTCATGGGTAGGGACCCGTTATTCCCTACTGTGCATTTGTGTTTGACTCTTCATTTTCTGTTCGCAGGGACTCTGCTTTGCATATGTTTCAGTCTCCACGGACACTGATAGGTACAATTACTATTGCTGGCGGAATATAATATTCAGCAGTTTAGGTTGCTCCTCAAAAGCCAACATTGACACGCCTTCCTGCGCAACTTCGATACGCCCCTTGCACTCGCGCACGTTTCCTATGCACGTGGCTGTGGCAGCTGCGCACCTTCATTAATATGCATATGGCGCGTCTACTCCACATCTACGCCGCACAGCCGGCGCAAGCCTTACGCCGGACTTGCACCGAGCTTCATGAATCCGGGGAATGTCAAACAGGATAAGTAACGATAGTATACCAACCTACAAGATAAACATAAAATCAACCCAAAACTTTTTCGGTCATCACTAAATAAACTACTTCACCTTGGCAAGACCCCCACTCTCTCTCCAAAAACAGACAATATGACAGATTCTTTCCCCACGCAGTCTAATTCCTACTTTATACAATCAATATTATCTCTCTTAGACACTAACGCATCTGCTCCCTCTCTCTACCCCTGTTCAATCAAAACCACTCACAGCTCTTCAGTTTTAGTCCAGTACCTATATTGCTCATAAGGAAGGTGAAACTTAAACTAAAAATTACTTCCATAGCTGTAGACCAACTGATGGTAGTTGGTCTACCTACCATCAGACTACTTAAAAATGGTTGCAGAAGTTGTTGCTTGCCCTATGTCCAGAGATACGTCCCATCACTGTGGAAAAAATCCTATATCATACCATTGTACAAAGGTGGTACAGACCAATAGTGATTCTCTCCCACTCTCAAAAATATTAGAGAAATGCATTCATATGCAGCCGATGCAATACCTAACCTCAAATAACCTGCTCTTAGAAACAAAACATGGCTTTAGACCCCAGCACAGCACCACTTCTGATCTATTACATTTTACCAGTATAATAACCCAACATAAAAACATTGGTCTGCTTGTGTCCACCATGTTCTTAGACATGTCAAGGGCATTTGATACTGTCTCACATCAACAATTTCTCATTTAACTCTCCTCAATAGGACTTTTACAATAGTCCTTGTTGTGGATTCTTAGTTAGCTATCTGGAAGGCAACAAGCTGTTAAATGGCAACAAACCTACGCCTCCTTTCAACCAGTTACTACAGGTGTATCTCAGGTTTCTATCCTGGGTCCTCTCCTATTTAATATATTTATTAATGACCTTCATGCCTCCACTCACAATGCTAGTTTAGTTCCGTATGCAGATGACTCAACATTAATATGTGTGGCCTCAACAATAAATAAGCTCCAAGACATTACCCCACAAAAAGACGAAAACTAAGTTAATGCTGTTTATCTCAAAAAGTTGCCAAAGTCAAAAGCATTTTTTTACCATAAACTCAGCAAATAATACTGTCATTAAAACTGTAACTCATAGTAAACTTCAAGGTATTATAAATGACAATCTCAAATATGACCAGCATATATTGTACACCATTAAATTTTCTCACCAGAAACTAAGCTCTATTTATAGGATCAATGGATTACTTATAGATACTGGAAGAGAAACTCTAGCCACCACCTTTTTTATTGCTGACTCTCTTATAAGATGCTTCTATCGTAACAAACTTAAATGATAGTCAAAAATAGAAACTTGCCTCCTGCTACAATAAGGTAGCTAAATTTGTCACCACTCTCCCTCATAGAACCCACCATTGTCATAGCTTAAAGCAATCAAACTGGCTTGAACTACATAACTACGTAACATATGCACAACTAACTACAGCATACAAACTTATTCATCATCCAGAAAAATTCCCTGCACTACATAACTTATTACTGACCTACTGCCCAGCAAGGGGCCTTTGCTCTACTAGCAAATTCTTATTACTTACAAATAAGTCAAATTCTTTGCAGGAGACTTGCTCTACTCTCAGTATGTTGCTGAACTCTGGAGTCGTATCCCCAGACAAATAAAACTCTCCCACAAACTCAACAGTTTTAAACCTCTGCTTAAACAACATTAACCAATCCTGGTCCTGCACATGCTCATCTCAAGGTATGACTTTGTGTTCACCATTCACTACTCTCCAAATACTCTCCTTAAACAGAATACACTCACCTCTCACTGAATGATAAAATACAATTTTTGTACATAACTGCTGCCTATACAATCCACTAAGTTGCACGTGGGCTTTCTGTTTAGTAACTTACACCTTTGTAAAATCTTAGAATGTATAAATGTAACTACTGTTTGTGTATAAATGTAACTAGAAATGTAACTTTTCTGTCTGAGCCTCCACTGAAAATGGCTATTACCCAGTTAGACTTCCCCAGTAAACAAAGATAAGTAAATAAATAAATGAACACAAATCACCTATAACAATAGTGCAATCATTTGCTATTAATAATATTAATTTTGCTTTTAACATTTTAATAAAATCCACATTTTGTATTATGCTGCATCACCAGTAAAAGTATGACCCTAAGAGTGACAACTCAACCTCCTTATTGTAGCTACCAGCCGGTGCATTAACTAACGCTTGGTCCTTAGACACCCATACGCTTTGTATCTCAATGGTCCATCCAGTTGACTTACTAAATTAAATATCCTGTAGTTTAGCTATCAAAACTTTGGCCAATAATATAATTAGGAATACCATATACCCAAAGTTCATTAACTTATTAAAAAATCAGATTTGTATCTATTCTAAACTTACCATAGAACCTTCAGCCATCACAGACAAAAATCATATCTCTAATGATTTAAAATCACCCTTAAAGTAGGCATACCAGTCACGCCAAATTAAACTAACACTAAAAGTAGAAATTCTTAGAGAATAATCTATGCCATAGCCAATGGAGAACAATTAACATATTTCTATATTCTTTCATCTCTATGTTAAAACAATAACCTTGCTTAATTACCTATTTAAAAACTTATCCCAATAGATTGTAGGCTTACAGATTCATACTATATGTTCCCTGGCTGCAATTAATTCCAGGTGTTACTTAAAAGTATCAATGTCCCTGAAAGAAGTCATTTCTAAAACATGGAGTTTTTAGCACATATTTACCCCTTGACACTGCTACTACCCCCCCCCCCACACACAAAAACAGAAATACACTTCTAAGCCAATGCATCCAGAATGTTGCAACAAATGTAATACTTATCATGAGTGAATTAAACTTTCAAAATACAATGACTTACAACATAACTCATGTTTTAGTATAACCACAAAATGTAGCCTGATAAAGCCAAACTGTTTTATAGAATGGGTAGCATGACAAACATCCCACTCTGGTCTGGCCTATCCCATTCCATCTGAATGGCATCCCCTCAATGCCCCCTCAGCAAAGCCAGACCACAGTCCAAATGAAGCATTGATGATTGCTTGCTCCTATATTACTGACAGACCGGCTCAGGTAAGGATGACCAGGCTGGAGCATAACCATCCTGCATCCACTTGGCATGCACACACACACACACACACACACACACACACACACACACACACACACACACACACACACACACACACACACACACACAATTTACTGGATGTGCCATTCAATAAGCAATAAAAAGTAAAGGGATGACAACTAACATCAAGTGAATATCTGAAATAGCTAAAAAACTCAGAAACCCTGAGGATATGTGCAACCAGCGATCTAACAGGCACTTAGAAATGTTACTGATATAAAGAGCCTAGTATGGGCTTAAAATGCAGAGCAGAAAGAAACAAATTTCAATTAAACAAATCCAGCATGCATGCCACAGATGAATACTTTTCTCAATGTCCAATAACTCTGAAACCCTATTCAATCTGTAGATTAAAACATTTCATGCTGTCTGAAAGACAGTTCACTTGCCCAGGACAGCCTAGGTATCATCGCTGACCAAGGTAATAAGGTACCACTGCACAAACCCAGCATTACTAGGTCACAGGATTACCCAAATTGCCTTGGTCAGTTAGAAACCTAGGAAACCAAACTACTACAGGATTATCCAAAATAAATGGACACCCCATTCCAGTTAAAGGATACCAGAAGTGCCCTGCAATAAAAGGCTCCAGGATATAACCAAGAAAATGAAGTGACCCAGAACCGGTACGTACGATAATCACTCAACACCAAATAGACTCTTTTATAAATGTTTGAAAAGGTGTTTTGGTAATTTGCCAGTAATACAGAGCTTTGAAACTTCTTGCAAATTAGGGACTATAGATAGTAAATGAATTCTGCTTAATACAGTCTGCAGATCAGGATACCTGTTTTATATCTGAGTAGAAAGTTAAGTAAAGCAGAACTGAGAGAACTGACAAATAGCATTCTTCCCACAAAAGGCTTATCCAAAAAAACAAAAGGAATGACAAGTCAACCTTATGCTCTATGGAGCTGGGGACCCAGTAATTCCACCAATGAAGTTCCCTACTCCTTGCCAATCATGAAGAGGTCCTATATAATATGGATAGGTGGGTCTTGAGCTTCTGGGTCCAACTAATAAAATCTGGTGGCTTATAAATGAGAAATGCTATCAGTAAGCACCAAAGTGTACTTGGTAGTAAAAAAGAAACTTAAGAGAGTGACATTAAATTCAGATGGATCTGAAGGGTTTATTAATCAGGACTTGGACCATAGCCTGACTTCCTGAGCAAAAGAAGACTATCATGTTACATTAATTATCCAGTCAGTTTGTCACTGCTGGCAAATAGGGATATGATCCAAGGAGCTGCTGTGCTTTTCTTTTGGAATCATGAGGATGAGAAAAGCATGGAAAATCACTACCCCTAGAAATAGTTTCCACAAGCTAAGCCCCTCAGCTGCTTTTCCCAATAACTGCAAAAAATCTGTTGCTGACTAAAGGTCATGCCAGAAGGACACCCCATCAACATTGATTAAGAAAAAAGTAGCCACAAGTGAAGATCTGCTTTCAATCAACTTGATTCCACAGTCTCAAAGTATTTAACTTTCTCCATGTAACAAATTAGTTTGAGAAATAGAGGGCACCCTCCCAGGAGTCAATCCTTGAAGGTGAAATTATGGAACCCAAATATTTCCCTAACTGCCTTAAAATCTGTCTTCCTTGCTGATAGAAAATCTCTAAGTGATTCACCAAAACAAACTAATTTGTCCTACAGAAATCAGAAAAATGAGGCCACTACATACAGTTACTGATTCAGAAAGTCCAAAAGCTTGACTGGATCATCCATTTTGCCAGAGACCAGTGATGGCAAATCCATGACAAGCATGTCATAGGTGACACACGACAACGTTTTGGATGACGCACTAGCGTTCACCAACACCCAAGTTACCAAAGAAACTGAATGAGCAAAACTACAAGAAATATATAACCCTACACTTATTTATTAAAACTCAGCATCAGAAAAAGTTCAATAATTGATGTTATTCAAATCAAATGCAATGTGTTCCATATTTTTTTAGTTCAATTTAAAATTACTATTAAAAGTAGGGTAATTTTTTGGTGCAATATTTTAAGCCTAATTATTAGTGCGCATATTTTTTTCTGTATTGTAAGTCACTAATTTTTCTTTTACTTTTATAATACATAGCAGCACACATGATCAGACTGCATTTTCTTAAATAAATGAATACGTAAAGAATTGTATCTCTTTTGTTTGGGTGGTGAGGTGACATGCCAGCAGAGTCAAGATAGGAATTTTCTGAATTTTTGACACTCTGAGCCCAAAAGGTTTGCCATCACTGCCAGAGACCAATGGGATGACTGGTTCCTGGCACAATGCCACAAAGATATTCAAGCCATCCTGAATATCTTACTCCCCTTCCCCTTTAATCTAAAATTATCCAGAAATGTATTGTTCTCTCTATTGCCAGCACTGAAGTATTGCTGTTTTGAAACTTCAAAAGTGATACAAGCCACTGCACAGAGTATATGCACGGCCATGTAAAATAAAACAATTACTGAAGTAACTAGTCTACTTAACACCAAAAGTGTGATAAGAGACCTTGGGACACAGGTGGACAGTAGTCACTCCTTTGATAATCACATCGACACAGTAGTCAGGAAATCCTTCTACGTGGCACACCTTATCACAAAAGGTTTCTCATCCAGGAAAAAAGAGGTAATTGTTCCCCTCTACTCATCACTCATTAGAACCATTATAGAGTACAATGCCCTTTTGGTATGTACCTCACAAGACATCTACAACAACTGGAAAGGTCACAGAAATACCTCACAAAGAATATAACCGCCCTCAAACAGATGCCCTATGCAAACCATCTTAAAAAACTCCAGCTTTACTCTGTCGCATATTGCCTACTCAAAGGCGATCTCTGCCTAACATACATAGTAATGTCAAACCCAGAGCTGTTGGAAATGCTCCACATAAAGAAATCCTAATCCCTCCAAGCTCCATGCTCTAGGGACCTAATCCTTGTCACTACAATAAACATAACATGCTGGAGGGATAGATTCCTGTCCCAGAGACTTCCCATACTCTGGAACAAACTACCTGTCTATATCAAGCAAATCTTGATGACTGGATGGAAGATAGGAAATTCACCATGGGGATCACTTCTGTGGCTCAGCTTGACAGGGGCACAGGAAAATCATTTTCTTGGGTGGCAAAAGCCAGGGTACCGTTTGGCTAGGCTTATATAGGCCCTAGGGCCAATAGCCTAGTACCTACCTGTGAACCTATGAACCTATAAGTGCATGTAAAGAAATTATCCAATACTGTTTGCAATCTGAGCCAAAGGAAACAATTATTCCATATTCAGCTTACACAGCCATGTGACTTAAATCACCAATATATCACTATCACATGCTCTAGAGAATTATGTGGTACCTTTAGTCTCACTGTTTGGGAAGTAGTCATTCACAGCTGGAATGTGTGGAAACAAGAGGGGATGTATAATGCAAAAATCATCATTCCTCTACTTTAGCACCCAACACATTGGGCAAATTCTATGTTATATAAAAAGGGGAAATTGGGTAAGGGGACAAATATTCTACCCTTGCAAATCTCCTTGACTAGCAGCTTTCCCACTTCCCTCTTTGTCTTGATCTGACCATAAAGTCTTATGAAAAAAAAACTTTTGTTAAAGACCACTGATGTCATATAAACTCCAGTGATAAATCCCTGAATAAACTCTTGGACAAACAAAGCAAACTAATACCCTTAAATAGAGGTGATAAACACCTCTACACTAAACCATAAATTAGATTGTGCTACCTGAAACCTGGAAAAAAAAACTACTTTCCTTCAAAATATTTGTTGAAACAATCCATAGTTTGGCCTCAAAGGGAATTATTTGGCCTGTGGCCTATTGACTATCCTTGCCATTGATCATTGAGAGAGCACCTACATACAGCCAAACCTAAGGCCATATACATTTCCCACTGTTAACAGCCAAGCAAGGTGTGTGCTTATGCTCAGTGTGTTCTTCCCTACATCAAGAAGATTCCCTCAATTTGTCAGTCATAATCCCATGCATGTATCAGAATGACACTCATCCATTTAGGCAGCTGAATGGTGACTTTATTTCTGGCCCTACCAAAGCCAAGCTAGAGCATACCTTAGGCAATGGGCTTCTCTCTGCATTAGCAAATAGGTCAATAAGTGCAGAGCTTGGCTGGGTTCTCTCTCGATACTTAATGCAATGTAGTAAATGAAACCAGCTACCCGGTTATCTCAACTTTTTTTTTATTATTATTCAACACTACCAAAATAGAGACAAAATCCATAACACCTGGACCATTTGTATAGGATGTGCTGTACATCGTCAGTATCCACTACATATAAATGTCAACATAAAACTCCAAAACATACCTCTTCCTTAGCTAAAAATGGCATAAGAGCTGCAAGGTTGGACACTGCCAAATAATGCACTGTCCAGTGTATTGATAAAATCCTGACAAAATGCCTCTGTAATTCCCTAGAGATACACATCTACAGCCGAACCCTTTATCTCCTGTAAACTGGTTGGCTATAACAGAGTTAATTACTTGAAGGAGATGTAGAAGGTTGTTCTACTTCATTTGGTTCTGCCAGGTCCTGTCATGATTTGCTCTTCCCTTTTGGAAACCAGCTCTTCTCTAAGACTAAGGAGTCAGTGATTTGCTTATTTGTCTGTTAGTGTAGCTCAAGGGAGGGGGAGAGTTACTTCATGTTTTCAGGCCTTTTATTTGAAAATTCTTCAATTAGGGGTTCTGCTTGAGTCAATAACTCTATTGTGAAGATCACATGTTCTTCAGGGTTGGCATATTCCTAAAATAAATGTCAGAGTTAACCAACAATAAGACATAATGAGTAACCCAAAGATGAGCAATTAACATTAAAGTGGTTAACTGGGTAAATAAGACAAAAAAGACATACTCTCATATGAAAACTATCAACTTAGATTTCCTTGCTATGCGTTGTTGCATCTTTAGCGCTCTCTTTCTCTCTCTATAATAAACCTATCATTAAGAATAGCCTGTAGAAAGACTATGATATATCAGCAAGAGGGAGGGGGAGAGAGAGAGGAAGAGAGAGAAAGTGAGACAAGAAAAATTTAAAAAAACATATCATTGTATAGGACTGGAAAGAAACCTAGGACCTGCTAAAAAAACCTTCCACTCTGTCAAATTTGGGCATTATCAAACATATGATATTATCTTCTGTGAAAGCCTAATATCTAAAACAATGAACACAAAATAATTGCACAGACCACGTGAATGCAAAGAAATATTCAACTTTTCTGCTGAAACTACCAAATGGGGAAAGAAGCTGATGTCATTAATATTAGAAATGTTTATATATATATATATATATATATATATATATATCTGTGTGTGTGTGTGTGTGTGTGTGTGTGTGTGTGTGTGTGTGTGTGTGTGTGTGTGTCTCTGTAGGTTAAATAACTGAAAATATCCATAGCCATTTGGCATAATGTTGATTTTAACATCAAAAATGGCAACAATGACATGCCAGTATGCATGCACCAAGAAACATCCTTGGTGCATACAACATTTTAGTTAAAAAATCAGTCCTCTACCCCCCCCCCCATACACCCTGCTAATTATATATACTAACTCTGAGATCATGCAAACACAAGGTAAGGGTCAATTTCCCAACATCTAGAATTTTTTAGTCTTCCTCAATTCAACTCAAATTTTGCCTAGAATCGGCTCCCACTCCCTCCACACCTAGCATAGCATCTCCCAACTTCACTTTCAATTTCACCCTCCCATTCAGCAGGGACATGTATCACATTTAGGATATCATCTGCAAAAACTGGGACATCATCACCAGTAGCAAAGAACCTACCTCTATCTTAGGAGACCATCCCTACTTTTGTTTCAAAAGAACCAGGACCCTGAAGTCATCATTGGAAGGGCAAGATCCCCATTCCTTCTCCTCCTGCCTGAACCCCCCCACCACCTCTACTGCCCTTCAGATATCCCCTTGCGTCTGTTCATGCATATGGACTCTGCATTTTTGTTCAAACACAATAACCTCTTCATCTCCTTCTCCCACTCATTTAACTGCAACTCAACCACAGTTGTTTATGCCTGCTATTGCACCAATGTCCTCAGTGTTTATGTAGAAACATCCAGAAAACATTAAGGAGCACAATGCAGCAATCCAAAACCTGCACTACAAAAACGCCCTAGCAAAGTACAGTTCAAGCTGTACTGGCTTCTCCCAATTCTTATTTTTTTGTCTTGAAATAAATCAACCACTTCATATGGGATATGGACACCCTCCTTGAAGTGGTAGAACTCAAATGGCAACTTGTATTGAACATGGACACAAATCCTGGCCTCAATGAAAATCTTAACATTAGGAGTGCACTACACAGGTACAGCTACCACACTAGCACACTCTCCACTCTGTTTCCATAACCTTGTCATTCTTCGTCCTTCCTTGGGTAATTTCCAAGTACACCACTATTTAACATAGTCTCAGATCCTTTTGTGATTACTTTTTCAGTGAGCATTTTCCTGCGGCCCCCAGCAATTTTCTTTGATCAGTTCCAGACACTCGAGTCCCCTTTCGGTTTGCTTCCTCAGCGGACATTCTTCATTCACATCCACACTCGTTTTTCATTTTTTCCTTTTTTCTTCCTTACTATTAACTATCCCTTCTCCCATTGGACAACTATTTTAGCAGGCTTTTTACACACCGCACACTGGCTCTCTTCGACCAAGCCCACCATTGGTCCCAAGTGCCCCATCTCTACTCTCACTGGGCACTATCTGCATTGGTCATTTCCACTTCATTAATACATAATTATTAGCTGCTCAGATTCTTTTAATCATTGGTTCTCTTACTCCACTAAAACTCAATAATTGGGTACTTCTTGTAGTTAAAGACTGGCTGCTTAATTTTATACATGTTTAACTATTGGCTACCTTATAATTCCATGTAATTTTCTGTAGTCAAGTTAATAAGAGACACTTCCTTAAACTAATAGTCCTCAAGACAAACACTGACTGCATTAGACAGTGTTAATTAACCTGCATTTTCTGAAGTGAAGGAAGTCTATCACTCTACTGCCAATATTTATTAAGTGTAATCCATTACCTTTTCCTCAAACTACACCAGTTTTAGTAGCATGATCCTCAGACAGCCTCTCATCTAGAAACTCAAATGTTTGTCATCAATTGTCTTAAAACTAGAAAACTTTGCCAGAAAATCACCAACTCAATAATAGGCAGCCCAAAACACAAAGCAAAAAAATTGGCATTTAAAACATTTTCCTACTCTCATAAAGAAGACAAATTGCTCACATTCTGGCACGGTATGCTGAAAGTGATGACCAGAGAGATCCCTAGTCTGCCACCACTGAACCCTAATCCACTAACACCAGCAGTAAAATACAAAAGCAGAGCACCACTGTTACAAATTTCCTTAACACTGGTATTTCCATAGAAGCCAGGTAATGTAACTAACTCCACAAGGAAAAGAATGCAATGGGAGCATACAGCAACAGTAAACTATGCCTGGATGTCTGAGCTTACAGAAGCAATTCTTGTAGTGCTGGTCACACTGAAGCAAAAAGAAAATGCCTACCTCACCAACCTGGCTGCCAACTAGCAGCCAAAATACCATTTTGGTTGTTGCTACACAATCATGACAGACTAATTATCCAAAACTAAAAAAAATTATATAGCAGCTTTAGGCACATCACTGCAAAACTGCCCGATAGCTGCATTATGACAAATGTGTCTGCAGTGCAAATGCCATATTATAAATGTATTTTAACAATACCAACAAAGGAGCAATAACAAAAATTAATTGCCTATATTCTTCATATACAAAAAAATTAATTTTAAGTTAAAGGTCTTAAAGCAGTTTTTCCACCCATGATGGAAATAAAGATGAATAACATGATTTAATTATATTCCCCAGTAAGCTAAAAGTGCAAGTATACTTTGAAGTGACAATATGGAAATCAAAAAACTCTCACTCCTATCTTAAATCATCTTCACATACATACACCATAACATCGCATCACATAATTCATTATACAACAGTTTGAAAATAAACATCAGAGTTTCAAACTGGCAAAAAGCATTCCTGATTATTCACCATTTTAATGTCATATCTCCCCAATAATATACAATTCTTTTTATTCATATAGCCTCAGTGAATATTGAGGAGCCCAAATGGCAATTTTAACTCATCATATCTTCAATTTAACCATCAACAAATAAAAGAAGATCATAGTGAGATAAAATGCATGTTCATTTACGTTCATAGGTAAGTACTAGGCTGGATGTCCTTGGCCATTTTAAGCCTAGCCAATTTCCTGTTTTGTGCTCAAAATAACCTATCCCATTTGGTATAGACTGGCTTATCTATTCCATGACTGATAATTAGGTTTACACTGAAAATCTTGAAACTGCATCGGATGACCGGCATGTGGTCGACTTGCAGTTTTCAAGTCGGCAGAGCGTCAAACCCAAATTGATCAACTACACTACAGTGAATGAGTAGTGTAATTTGACCATTTGGGTTTGACATTGTGCAGGAGTATCGTGGTTCAGTGCGGAACAGGGAATTATCCCATTTACTCACTGAAGTGCGATCTCAGAGTTGGTATATTTAATGTGCAGGGGTGTGGGGGGGGGCATAGCCCCTCACATGGGGGGTGCAAAACAATAGAATTAATGTACTGTTGTCTGTACAATTTAACATTACATTAATGTGCATAGCAGAAGGTGAATGACGTCACCTCCTGCTATGTCGAATACATCGAACCATGATTGTCATTGTATTAATTTTCGCTTTGGTCTACTTTTCAGCATTTCGAGCAGATTCAAAATGCCAATAGTAAACTGATAATTGTATATTACTTCTAATGATAATAACTGAGATCCTATCATTGATAATTGGAGGGGACCCATGCATGGGATAAAACATGAGCTCTAAAACTGATTAATATCTATTAATATATAATATTTAATAGATACAATTGTATCTACAATTGCTACTATAATTGATTTCCTTGCAAGTAATATTACTCAGTATTAATCAATCACCTTCTACAAACCATAAAAGTATTCCAATATATCTTGCCATACCTAAACCAAAACAGAAAATTTGGATCAAATACATCTGCCAAATATCCCCATATCCCCTTAACTATAAAATTATATACCTCAAAGGAATGATCTTTTTAAATCACCAGTAATCCACAAGTTAAAAGTACTAAAATTTCTTTATCAAAGCCACCAAAATATTTAAAATACCCTCCCTCAAATTCTACAGGTTGTCACATCAAGCACTGCTAAGCATGTTGCTGTTTGAAAAGAATATCATGTATATGTAACTATTTCCACTCAGAAAGAAATAACTTACATAAAATGCAACTTTTATTAAATGGAAGTTGTAACAAATATAGTACATAGTACTACATAAGTTAAACATATCTTATATGAAACCAGTCTTCTAACAACTGCATATCTACAAATCATCACAATGAGCTACAAGCTTGAATCTAAAGTTCATACTCATCTGCAGGTTAGCTTCCTGATCTACATCCTTAAATATGTTTTCATTTGTCCATTAGGTAATACAGACAAATTAAACAAAAGTCCCATTCAGTTAACCCTCTTAGTTTTTAAACAACATACATTTTCCTGCTATTGCAATTTCCACATAAAAATTAAAAAAAAAAATTCTTCCCTATAAACCTTCTTCACTCTTGGATTCATTTATATAAAATAAAAATGTTGACAGTGTACTATATACATTGAGCATTTTAAATATATAAACAGTCTCCAAGTAGCATGTATATCTATTGGTCAGTGCAACAACCAATGATTTTAAATATCCATTACTTGTTCCCGATTATATGTAATCTAAACAATCAATAGCGTGTGAAGATTTTTTTTTACTCAAGTAAGTTTTATTTTCAAACAAATTAAATTATTGCAGATACAACATAATCTAAATTCTAATACATAAATAACTATATACACTATTTACATTCGGCCTGCAGGAAAAAATCTGTAAATGATACCAGTTTGAGTCAAAATACATGGATTAACATACAATTAAGTAAACATTTACAGTAATCAGAGAGAGGCACAGACCAGTTGTAGATTTTCAATAAGATTTAGTACCTTTCTCCAAGAATTATTTGTTGATGTGTTAGGATAGATTCTCAGTTCTTTAATCTTCATCTGACTCTGTGCTGTGTCTTTCATTAAAGATAGAAATTATTCCATAGATGGAGGTGAAGAGGAATTCCATTTCCTTGTTATGCACTTTCTAGCAATTACTAGAATGGTTCACAATAAATAAAGATTGTCCCTCTTCAAATGAGGGCCTTCATTTATGTTTAGTAGCACTAAAGCTTTAAATAATATAAACAAATCTGAGAAAAGAGCTTGTAAAAATTATTAATGTCATTCCATAATTGTTTTATACTAGTGCACTCATAAAAAATATGTATCCAGTCTGTCCTGCATGCCTGGGAACATCTCCAACATAAAACATTAGTACAAGTACTAAACTTGGCTAGTTTATCTGACATTAGAAATGTTCTATGTAGACATTTCCAGGTATAAATTCTGCAATGTTGTGACCAAGAGGCTAATTTAACAGAAAGCAAGAAGTTATTTTTAATTTCTGTAGTTAGAGATAATGAATGCCCCTTAGCAACATACTTTCAATATTTTTATTGAGTTTTTTATATGTTATTAATATGTTGTTAATATTTTATTCAAGTTGAACTTGTTATAAACAATTTCATATAAATAGATGACAAACTTTGGTTTTCCTTTGAAAGAGCTATTAATTATTCTGCATAAATCATGGGAATATGACAGAACACTTTGTTTAAGTAGCCAATCTTGTGATGATAGTTTAAATTGCAATACAATGTCTTATCCATCTAGTACTTTATGTTCTTTCATACAATGTTGCCAACATATGAAGTTTTTAGATTCCCAGATATTTAAAATGCTCCTATGCAATTTGTCAGTAACATTTTTGTAATACTAAAGGGAATCAATGTCTCAAACCAAAGCATGATCTCTATATTCATGTTTATAAATTTCCAAAATGTATTAAATATAAAATTAATGGAATTTAATTTTGTAGGTTTTGATATATTATATTATATTATATTATATTATATTATATTATATTATATTATATTATATTATATTATATTATATTATATCCTGAGACATAGGGCATACCATAACTTATTAAATCGAGTATGACTTTCATTTAATAATATGGTTAAATGTAAGCACTTCCAGTTTGCAGTATAATTGTGTTCTACCCAATTTAGAATGGTTCTAATTATACAGGCATTGATATATGTTTCTATATCAGGAAATGTAATTCCTTCCTGTTCCCAGGGTCTAGTATGATGAGTAAAAGCTATTCTGTTTTCATTTGGAAACCATAAAAAATTTAGTAAAAGTGAGTTTATGCTTTTAATAAATTTTCTGCTTGGGATCATACATATAGTTTGTGAGATATATAATATTTTTGGTAAAAGTATATTTTTTATTAGTTGTAATCTGTCCTCAAAGGTTATAAACATTTTATTCCACATGCCCATATGGATTTCAATTATTTTTATAATGTCATTATAATTCATGTTTATTGTTTCTTCAGTAGTGGTGCATAAAAAAATGCCTAAATAATCAAAATTAGATACTGGGTTGCCAATAGTGTGATTTTTGCCAGCTTGTATTTTTTCTTTTTATTCAAAATCTAGAATTTTGATTTTTGTTTATTAAAGTGCAAACCAGAGATTGAATGAAACTTCATTATTAATAGATCTAACTCATTTAGAGTTGTTTTAGAATTAGATAAAGTGAGTAATATGTCATCTGCAAGTAACTTATTTTTGAGGTATACTGATTATATATTTCTATACCTTTTATGTTTGGATCATTGCTTATTAACATGGCAAAAATTTCAATAGCTATCCCCAAAAGAATTGGAGACATGGGACAGTCTTGTTTGGCACCCTTAGTTATAAGGATGGACTCTGAAGTAAATGTGCCTATTTTTATATAGGCTAGATTGTTTTATATATATATATATATATATATATATATATATATATATATATATATACTTTAAAAGTAAAATGAAACAAGGAGGAAAATCAAATAAAGTTAATACTTTAAATAAATAATTTCAATTTGATGAGTCAAATGCTGTTTCTATATCTAAACCAATTATTAGAGCTTCTTGATGTTCTCTTGTGATCTTTATTTTCTTTTATAATTAGAGTAATTAAAGAATGCTACCAGTAAGGTGGTATGATACCCTGTGTCTGTACTTCAATTAGTGTTTTGTGAAAAAAGGAGGTAATAGAAGGTGGAAAAAGCTTATATATTTCTATAATGATACCATCAATACCTGGTGCTTTATTAGACTTACTTTCTTTAATATTGTCTATGGTATTGATATGTTATTTTATTTTGAAGGGATGATTTTAATTTTTCTAGAATTTTCTTAATATTAGAAGTGATTGAATCCAAATATGAGACGCTATCCACTGAAGTGTTTGATTTATAATGTTCAGAGAAATTGTGTTTAAATGCATCAATAGTGTCTCCTATATCAGATTTTGTTGTCTCTTTCATGAAGTATGTTTACAATATCTTTAATCTTTGATTGGCATTTAGCCCTCATTGATAAGTTGTGCAAATGTTTAGGTGAAGTAGCGTAAGAGTTCATTTTTAGTTTTTCTAATAGTTTTATGTGTTAATATTTCAGTATACTTTTTATTTAATTCTTTTTTTTCTTTTTATCAATAGACATGTTTGCTATACTGTTGGAGTTGGTTAATAGCAGTTGAGATTGTATGTTGTTTAGTTCTGATTCCCATTCTTTAAACTTACTTTTGAACCATGTCATAGTTTTATGACATATATAAGACTTTAAGGGGTCCCAGATAATTGTGATATTAAACTCTGGTGTAAAATTAGTTTCAAGAAAAAAATGGAATTCAGAAGCTAACCAAGGTTGAAATTCTTTATGTTTTGTGATGTAGGCTGGGATTCTTATAGAAACAATTAATCCTTTATAGTCAGTTTGAAGCTTCAGAAAAAGTGAATTATGATCTGAAATAGGGCAAGAGAATATGCAGAAGTATGAAATTTTTGTGTTTAAATCTTGTGAAACATATATTTTGTCTATTCTAGTCTGAGTATCAAATCTATAATCTTGATGAGAGAAACATAATGAATTGCTTTGTTTTATAGTAAAAGTGTCAAATAAATTAAGTGATTCAGACCACTTCTTGAAGTGCTTTGCAGTAGAGGTTAGATGCAAAGGCCATTTGTTAGTGGTTTCTGAGCGATCCAAAATGCAATTTAACCCCCCCCAAATATTAAATTTCCTTTATAAGTATTGATATTTAAATCTAAATGATTTTAACAGTTCCCACACCCATGCCTGGAAACCAATATAGATTTACTAAGGTCCAGATTCTAAAATTAAATTTTAATATATCAAAGGATATAA
Organism: Protopterus annectens; assembly: GCF_019279795.1. Taxonomy (NCBI): domain Eukaryota; kingdom Metazoa; phylum Chordata; order Ceratodontiformes; family Protopteridae; genus Protopterus; species Protopterus annectens. The sequence goes on along the minus strand of NC_056741.1, from coordinate 985,480,731 downwards.
GGCCTTTTTTATCTTCATATTTATGAATGCTTTGTGGGTTAACAATAATTTTTTCTACAGTTATCATAACTTCTCTTGTCTTAGATTTATAACAAGAATGGTCTGAAATTAAATAATCATTTGGGTTCCATATATTACTATCTTTAGTATTGAAATGTGTCTCTTGGAGAAAGACCACTTGAGCTTTATCCAGTTTTAAAAATCTTATTAAGTTTGATCTCTTTCTTGAGTTGATGAATCCATTAATGTTTAAAGATAAAAGTGATAAATCCATGTGAGATTTTGAATGAAGTTATAGATCGAATGTAAGTATCTTTTCCTTATCACTCAGTATCTCTCTCTCAAATCATATGTGAGGCAGATATTAATATATGCAGATGTGATTTTCAAACCAGTTTCTTTTACTTTCAAATGCTTAGTGAGTGCTAAAACAGGCCTAGAAAAATACATTTTGAAAAATGTAGTATAAAGCATAGTAAATCTAAGACTAATAACTTTCCCTTTCAACCATGGAATGAATAACATTCTTTTTCCAACTGATAAGCATTGATCCATTGGACTAACTTTCTTTCCTCAAAGAAAATAAACACAGTCCCTATTGAGCTCTAAATAAGAATTACCAGAGACTTTTTAACATATTTTCTGTAAGATGAGATAGCACAAATATAATTTCAGCAATCCATTCTTAAATATACTTAAGTTACAAAGTTCACTACTCTAAACTTGACTTTGTTATTAAAACAAACTGAATGTCATTAGAAATCTTTATGTACACTTTATAAGAAATTGATATTCTATTAGTCAGATATTTCTTCCATTCAAATATATATCTAAACTAAGCATTTCCACTAATTATGTTTGGAATGTGTCACTAGTTCTATCTTATGACTAGATTATATGACAAAATTATAACTTGTTAACTTGTTTTTATGACAACATTATAGCTTGTATTTACAGATCATTATAAATAATTGATCTAAGCATTTTCCTTCATATGTGTTACTCTAAAAGGAACAGATGTACACCTAACATACAGACCTATTGTTTTATCTAAGATATTCAATAGTTAATGAGAACACATAATAAAGAATAAAAATAAAAATAATAATAATGCACATCATTGGTTATAAAAATATATTACCATAAAACACCTTGGGTTTAATATTTCCTGACACAAGTACAACAGAATTAATAATTCCCATAAACTCAGAACTTTCAGCATTAGCTAACTTATATCAAGCATTTTTGTATATTCCCTAACAGTACTGACACTTATTATTTTTCAGTGTAGCAAGGAAACCTAGACATTGGTCCTTTCATAAGTATGTGTTTCTAAACATCAAAATGTTTCTGATCTTTCTTATTCGATAAGTAGTTTTAGTCAGTTTTCCTACATACATAAAGCCTTTATTTCCGAAGGATGATATCACTATATTGCCAGTAGATTACTGCCTAATCAGTTTCTGTTGTCAGCTTTAGTTAATTTGTAATTAATAGGCTGAAACAATTAGGTAGTAATTTTATCATAAGTCAAAGCAAGCAAAACAATGCTAAACTACAATTTAGTTTTCTTGCATATATCCATGTGAAGCATCCATGATGAACAAGGCAAATTAGAAGTTCATTAATTTGGTATAGGATGAGCCTGTCTTGTATAATAATGCCATGAAGTATAGAGCAACTATCCTGAATAAACTCAAAGGAGAAAGGTAGTAACTGAGGATATTTACAATATATGTTGCTATTATCTCATTTATGACTAAATGAGTTCTATATATTGCACAAGAAATGCATAAAATAAAATAAAATAACATATCTACTCCCTTAAAGAAATCTATTAAATTATCAACAGACAGCTTTACCCAGCTATTCTGTTAGATCATACAAGCTTAAAGCAACCAAGTAAACCAGAAGCAATCAGTAATCTTCCTTACTGTGAACACTTATGTTAATAAGTCACTTAACAAAACGTTCAAGAATAGATCATTTGAAAAAAAAAACAATTATATATATATATATATATATATATATATATATATATATATATATATATATATATATTTATATATATATACTGCCACGGTGGTACAGCGGTAGCGCTGTTGCCTCACAGCAAGAGGTTCTCCTGTTCAATTCTCGGCTGGAGTGCCTTATGTGTGGAGTCTGCATGTCCTCCCCATGGTTGAGTGGCCTTTGAAAGACATGCGTGAATAGGTGTGCCTTTGCTGAAGGTTGGGCATTGGGCTGGTAACTCGGCACCATAAAAATCGACTGCTAATCATTAGCGGACCAGAGTTCTGCTGTGGTGACCCCTAACCAGGAAAAGCCAAAAAGACAAACAACAATTATATATATTCCATTGCTTATATTAACTTGATGTGGACTGCGGTTTCACTTACTGCAAAAAATAAATAAAATTAGAATAAGGTGCAACCTTCTGGAATCATGCATTTTACAAGCTTTGACCAAAGAATACAATGATTAATCCCTGTCTTTCATATCAGATATACTGAAATATGTTTCAGACTGGCAGTTTAATAATCCAGTCTATCTTACAATTTACAACTACATACACCTAGTTACTCCAAAACATTTTCTATGCTGCACATGCTACTGTTCATTTTAACTAAGTACAGGATTTCCTATATGCATCACTATAAACTATAATAGAGAACATTCTACAATATAGTTATTATAATTCAGTAAAATGCATAACTGAATCCATTAAATAAGTCATATTTTTAATGTACTGTTTCTTTAAATACAGATAATCATAGAGTAATTGCATAAAGCACCTGTTTATATGGTGTGTTTCTCTGTTCACTTTAAATTTCAAGTCTCTGTTCCTTGTAGTGTATTCAATTAGTTTTCATTTATACAATCTAGTGATAAATGGTTTATGGTGATTAAATTTACTTTCATTAGTGTTTGCCATGCATCTAGATGCTATTTACTTCATAAGGGGACCAAAATATTCACTGTGTGCTTGGGAAGTACATCTGATAAAACGTTTCCCTTACTTCCTTTCAAAACAGTGAAAGAGGTCTCAGCCTAAACTACAGTGAGTAAGTAAAAGAACAGGAACTCATGGGCCCTTGTGAGGTATGTAAAAAGCTTCACTTCTTTGCTAGAAATGGAATCTTTTGATTTTGAATGAAAAGGGAAGAAAAAGGTTGAAAATGAAGTAAATGAAGCTAAATAAAGCAACCCCGCCCTTTTACAGTTATCAGTTCTTAAAGCATGAAAACAGCATAACAATCACTTCTATTTTCTTGAGAGACATATTTTAAGCAGCAGAACATTAAATTAATGTTTAAATTGCAGATTAGTAGTTTGGTGTGTAAGAATATTTTCCTTTCCCCTTTCCAGCATTCCGATTACATATAATAGATGGATTTCTATGTGTTTGATTACCATATTTTAAATTCTCTAAAGGGATCAAACAATAAACTAGATATTTCATAAAAGTGAGAAATTAAAGGCAGTGAGAACAAGCATTATGCTAATCACTGTGATAGATGTTGCTTCTTATGGCAGTGCTTGGTAAAATATAAAGGAACCTTTACTAACATAAAACACGCACACATTCATTTAAAACTATTTAAATAAAACGTTGTTGTTTGGTTATAACTCTTACAGAGTTATTGGCATTTATGTCAGATAACATGGATATAAACATTATTGAGAATTATTGAGAATTTTTTTCAGTATTTAATGCTTAATACTAAATATTAACAAGTTATTTAGAAATGTTAAATGTTAAATACCTGTTTCCAATAATAGTAAGATGAATGCATATGTCCATCATGTAACTAATAACAGGTTTGGATCTTGATATTTGATAATGATGATCAGATCAAGAAGAATTAAATGCAATATATTGTGACATAATAATTAATACATAAATCATTTAGAAGGTGATACTTTAAGAGAATTGACATTATTAACTACTGTGGAGGCTGGCTTTTGTTTCTTCTGTTTAACATCCAACCAAGTATTCTTTTCTGGGGATCTTTTAAAGGAAGGAGTAGAGAAGTCCATTTCCTCTGGTATAGTTATTATGTTGTTTTCTTTGGATGAAATGGGAAGCTTCTTCTATGTTGTTAAAAGTTCTCACTTCATTAGCCAGAGTGATTTAAATTTTTGCTGGATAGGTTAGTTGTGCTTTCGTGTTATTCTGCTTAATTAGTTTTATAAGTGTCCAGCATTTCTTCCTCAAATCAAGCACTCTGCTGGAATAGGCATTGTCATATCTAATCTGATTCTGCTTGTACTTCAAACTACATTTTCTCCAGGCAGTTCTGAGTACTAGCTGTTTGTCTAAATAAGACATGAATTTTATTACAATTGATCTTGGAGCTAATGAAGGTCATGTTGGTATTGGCTTCCCTATTGTTCTGTGTGCTCTTTCAATTCCCCATGAGAAACATTCCTGTAAGTTTAAAATTTCTGGTAAACAAGTATTTAAAAAAGAGATATAAAAACAAAAAACAATAAGGACACAACCACGGCTGCTGCTGCTTCCAGTATAAAAACTTTACTAGTGCACAGACCATACACAAGCGCTTTTACGAAGTTGCTTCATCAGGTGTAATAAAAGTACACTTCAAAAAATACACCCTTTTTAAATACTTAATAAAATCACATGACAACATCCAATTAATAAATTTAAAGAAAAACCTCACTAAAGGATAAAATACATTCCTACAAAGTTGCATAACACACACACACACACATATATATATATATATATATATATATATATATATATATATATATATATATATATGGTAGGGTTTCTGTATTTAAAAAAGAGATAATGTCCTCACCTTCACTTTTTTCAGATAATCCAAAAATTGTAATATTTGCCCTTTCTCTGTTTTCCAAATTGTCTGTTTTGTTGAATAACCAAGTATTTTGCTTGAGAAAGAATTCATTTTGAGTTTCATCTTCTGTTAATCTCCCATCTATATCAGTTAAGGATGTCTGTATGTCATTTATTTTTAACTGATGTTGTTAGACCATTTCTTTAAGGGCATATGTTAGCTTCTGGTAGCTTTCTTTGAGATTTTCTAGGTTTCCTTTGAAGTTATAAATTTTAGACACAGTTCCTGTAATGTGGTAGACACCAGCTGCAGTTCTTTCTTCAGAGAAGTTTCAGAGTGTGAGTTCTTAACGCTGCTCATTTTATCACAGTATTTGACAGGAAATATCTATAAAATTTCACCAAAGTCACGGGTTCTAAGTATTAGATTATTGTCAGTGAAATTTGATAAGTTTTGGTAAGAAAGAATAATTACTTTCCTGTTTTTTGTAATAGTTTGTGAGAGCTCTGAAAATATGCTGCTTTCAGTAGAGCACCTTTGGTCAGCCCCCATGTGAAGAAATTCTGAGTGATACTTCTCAACAGAACAGTGTGCAAACCAGTTTCATTCAGTTAACCATAAACATTTTATACAAGGTATATTTTTCATTTCAATCCAAATTTCCACATTCAAAGTAGAAAAAAGCATCCCTCTCAACCATTTTGACTCTTTCGCTCATCTTCATTCACCACCCTTTTTTATTCAAGCTGTGACTTCTTTCCAAGTTGTAGATTGAAAAATGTAGTTCTCTAGTTCAAAATCCTGTATTGAGTTATATCCATAACATCCACAGTTGGCTCTGAGTTTGTAAACATCTGCCAGGAAAACTTTTGGAGAAGTGGATTTCTAATGGTAAGGTATTACTGCATAATAAATATTACATTTAATAGAGCATATAGGATGAATGCTATGATATATATGTGTGTGTGTGTGTGTGTGTGTGTGTGTGTGTGTGTGTGTGTGTGTGTGTGTGTGTGTGTGTATAGCATTTATCTTCCTTGGTTTGCCTGGCAAATGCTCTATTGACCACACTGTCTTGTGCCAGTTTTCATCTTTCTGTCATTGGTGAACATAGTCCTCACATGTTACGGCTGAAGAAAGATTATTCATCAAACCCACAAGTGGAAGATTTGCACTGACCAAAGGTAGTTTTCAAACAATCTTGAGACCAAATATCCTCTTTTTTATAATCTAAAAAGAAAAAAATCAATGCAATTGAATGTCATGAAATCTTGCTTGTATTCCTGCTAAGAAAGCCTTGCAGTATCATTCCTAATGCTGTTTTATGCCACAAATAACTAAGTTAAAGGGTAGGATTGTTTTCATAGTCTTTTCTTATATTAATAGCAGAAAAATACTGTTTTATTACAGGTGCTAATGCCTGACTGTGAATAGGTTTGCACCTTTTGTTGTGGCTAAAACGGGAGTAAACCCACATTCCTGACATCACCCATAATTCTGCCCATCCACAACACTCTCCCAAATGAAGCCACACCCATTTGTGATGTCACCAAGACATCAATGGATGGGAACGCCCTCTTTTTTCGGTTCCTGATGCCTGCTTTCAACTGAGTTATTATGCTTTTCTGTAAAAAAAGCATAGCAAATCAGTTGAAAGCAGGCTGTGAAACACTTTAAAACTTTGATACAATGTTTTACAAGTATCTAATATTTTAACTCTGGACCACAATAAAGGCTATATGTATTCTGCCTGTCCAGAGATCAACTTGTTTGTGTGTGTGTGTGTGTGTGTGTGTGTGTGTGTGTGTGTGTGTGTGTGTGTGTGTGTGTGTGTGTGTGTGTGTGTGTGTGTGTGTGTGTGTGTGTGTGTGTCTAGGTATAAGTATATGACAGTTAGCATGCACAGCTAAGTCTGCAAGCTGCCAATGAGCATCATCCTCTAATCCATGGTTTGATATCTTCAGCCTCTGTTTGCTTACTGTGTAACTCTCAGTAAGTCACTTAACTAGACAGTGCTCCCAAGTTGACTCTTAACAGAAGGTGGTGTCTAGAAAATTTACTCAATGAACAAATTAATAAAATAAAATTATATAAATATACTGAGAGGTAGACCGAGAGATACAAAATTGTCTTTTACCCAGCTCATCCATCTCTTAGATTTAGTAACATGAATTATAACTTCAACTAATGAGGTTGCAGTATGATGTCATACAGGCAAAGTAGTGATAAATAAAATGTATCACCATCTTAGCATTCTTGCCAATTTCAAATCATATAATCATCAACCTTCCCCGTCAGAAAAAGTAGACTTATAAAGTAAACTACCAAACTAGAGATCAATAATTACCCTAATAAACAACAGTCCTTATAGTATATTTGAACCACAAGCCCAGTACATACATAAACCAAATGACCATGATTAACATCCCTCAGGCAACCTATATATATAGATAAATATATACACACACACACACATATATATATATATATATATATATATATATATATATATATATATATACATATACAGCTATGTATAAAACTAGGTGCAATATAAAAAAACACAAAAAATCAGTTTTGAATTAAAGCCCTCGGCTTTTCCCACTCCACCATTGTGCGGATTAGTGATATGAAAGCATTTTAAAAAAGTACACTTATAAAGCATTTAAAGTCATTTTATATTCCAACAAAGAGCGAAAGTAACACTTTCAAAGGCCAAGACCAAATGTGTATGTGCTACTAACAAGGAAATAAGAACAATACAGAAAAAAATGCATACCATATTTAACTCAATTTCTTTCTGGTAAAAAAAAAATGTTTATTACTGACTCATGTAACCCACTGCCACACAGAAAATGAAAATGAACTTCTTTGCTCATATTTACCTCAAGTTCTTCACTTTCTTTCCTAACTTTATTACTTGAAATCATATGAATGGATTTACTAAGTTAATTGATTCCTACAAACTGAATGTTGCTATTCTTTGAATTTTAGACATTGTATACCTGCTGAAAGCCAGTAAAATAACTGTAATGTTGAGGCTAAGTGCCAGCTTTCCAGTAAAAATGGCATACTATAACCTCTTTAGCTTCTTCTCAGCTCTTTAGTATGGTTTCTGGTGCTGAATCTCCATTGAAATTTAATTATTTAAATAATAAAGCTTCTATTGGACTGATACAGTTGCAAACCATGAACTGTGCTGTTTAATAATGGAACTAACCTTAGGATTTCAGTGTTAAGCTACGGTTTTAATCCCACATAAAACATCAGCATGCAGTTATAATTTATATGACTTTACTCAGCTAATCTCCCAACCTACTCATACAAACAACTCTCACACATCTAGTACTCTTATTGACTGGGTACTTGTACCTAATCGAAATATCATAACCCTGAAACTTTACCAAGCACCCTGAGTGATCACTCCCTATAAAAGTGCTTAGGTTCACTCCCCACTTCTCAAAACTTCCTAGATTTATCACTTGTCGCAAAATCTCTAACCTCCATCCAGAAACCTTTAATGCCCTCCTCTCTAAAGTAGACTGGAAATTCCTTACCCAAATCCCACTAGAAGAAGCAGTCCTAGCTTTCAACTCCACCTTCGTTAGCATCTTAGACTCACTTTCTCCCCCTCGCAAAGTCCAAATTAAGTCCACCATATCTCCATGGCTTTCAAAAGTCATTCATACCCTTATGATAACTAGAGACAAATTATGGAAAAAATGGTCACAAACTAAGCTCCCTTCAGACTTGCAAACATATAAAGAACTCAGAAATCTGACAAAAAAACACATAAGCAAATATAAAAAGGACTTCTATAACAAACCTCCCACAGCCCTAAAATCTAATCCTAAATAATTCTGGAACTCTAGTAACCAATTACTAAATACCGATAATCTTAGCTCCCCTAATCCATGCCCAGACAAGACATCTGAAGAAACTGCCACTATCTTCAATACCTATTTTTCGATTCAAAATCTAAGCTATTGAACCCTAACCCAAACTCCTCTACTACTATCTTCTTCACCTTTTCTGAACCTAATCCTATCTCCTCAAATACCTTCTCCCTCAAACCTGTGCCTACTAGCTACATCAAAACTCAACTCTCTAAATTATAACCATGCTCAGCATCAGCTGACATTATTCCTTCCACTTTTCTTCTATTAGCAGCTAACTCTCTTGCTCTCCCTGTATCTATCCTAATCAATCGCTCTGTCTCTGAATCTAAAGTCCCTTCCATCTGGAAACAATGCTGCACTCTGCCTATACACAAAGGAGGTAACTTTTCATATCTCCAACTTTAGACCTAGCACTATCACTATCCCCTCTCTGTAAAGTACTAGAAAAATTTATTCATAAACAAGTTATGCAGTATCTAATACAGGACAATCTGCTTACACCCACTCAACATGGCTTCAGACCCTAACATAGCACCACTACAGCTCTATTATCCTTCCTCAACACTGTCTCTATAGCCATAAAAGACCATAAACTTATTTATTGCCTATTCTTGGAGCTCTCAAAAGCTTCTGACAATGTCTCACACACTCTTCTGCTACACAAACTGCATAACTTCAACTTCTCCTCTGTTCTCCTCTACTGTTGCATGGTTCTCCAGCTACCTCACTGATTATCAGTGAAGTGGCACTCTGCACTCTCCCCTCCTCTCCCTGTAAAAATCAGTGTACCACAAGGGTCTATCCTGTGGCCTTTACGTTTTAATATCTTTGCTAATAAGCTCTATACCTCCTGTCCTCCATCATCTTTAGTGCAATACTCAGATGACTCTCCAGTCATCACCACAGCCAACTCTCCTTCTAAGCTCTTCTCAGATACTCAGACATCTTTTAACTTAGTCGAAACATGGCTCTTCAACAACCAGCTCATCCTTAACCCTAAAAAAATAAAGCTGTTACTCCTCCTACCTACAAAGTTCAACAATATTAAACCCTCCTTCTCCATACACTCCCTTAATAACACTCACATTCAGGTAAAATCCAGCACTAAACTCTAAGGCATAGCCATCGATGATCAGCTTAAATTTGACTTGCATGCTAATAACTGTATCAAAAAGATTCATTCAAAACTAGAGGTCCTTTGCCATAACAAGAAATTCCTTACATCTGAAGCCAAGATTACCCTCTCTCTTACCTACCTTCTACCCAGTCTAATGTACAATTCTAAAATTCTCACAAATCTTAACTCAACATTCCTGACCAACTCGAATCTACCTACAACAAGGTTGCTAGATTTGCTGCCCAACAAAGCTACAAATCCCATCACTGTCTCTCTCTCTCTAAAACACCTAAACTGGCTTGAATTACCCCACCAGCTTCTTCTCTCTCAGCTCCAGATCATCCATTCCATCCTATACCAGCCTTCTTACTGCCCAGCACTATCCCTTCTCATCTCCCATTATTCTCCCTCCAGACCTCTCTGAAGCTCTAACCAAGACCTACTACAAATCTACAAACCCAAGTCTAAACTTGGATGCAACATGTACAGCTATCACCCCACTATTGCTTAGAATAGGCTCCCACTAGAAATCAGGACCCTTACACATCCTAAACAATTTAAGACAGCCACCAAAAAGCACTTTAAAAGCCACTGGTCCTGCCACTGCACTCTCCCTCCTTAAACATCCCCTACTTCTCATACCTTAATCTACTTTCTGCCCTTAACTCACTCTTCTCACTAGCTCTAATCTTCCTTGACTCCTCTTTCTACTGTCTTCTAAAATCTATTAAGCAAATCACATCAGAGAAACATTCCATTGTAATTGTCTTGCCTTCATGCAACTACATTATGATAAAACTGGGTTTTTGTAACCACTTACCCCAAAAACCTGTATTCATCTTAATGACATATTTCTTTTTATATATCTTGAAATAGTTTTGTTATACTCCTGATTATTGACACTGTATAACATTGTATTGCTACTTAATGCTTTGTAATAATTCTGTAACATTGCTGTTTAATGCTAATTTATAATGAAAATTGTTTAATATGTTGGAGCTTTTCTCCCCGGACCTCAGCTGAAAAAGGGTTCTTCAGCTCAGTCGGACAAACCTGGTCAAAAATGTAAAATAAAATAAAATAAATAAATATATAAATAATACAATTGCTCAAGATCCAAATGCTTGAAGACAAGTTCATTGGTACCAGAGACTTGAGTGTCTCATAGTTTGTGCAGCCAGTATATTTAAATTTGAGTATGAGTTCAGCCAACTGGCTGCAGAAAGCAGATACTCAAGTGCTAGGGAAGGACATCAGGAAATACTCACAGTCTAGGTACATTGAGAAGGGAAACAACAAAAGAGACTTTAACTTTTGGGAAGGGATCAGGGATTTAGGTTTAGGAAGCAATCAGATAATTAGGTTTAGGGAGGGTAGTGGGGTTTATATTTAGAGAGTGGTCAGGAGATTAGGTTTAGGTGGGGAGGGAGACTGTAGATTTAGAGAGTGATCATAAGGTTAGATTTAGGGAGTGGATGGGGTATTTTAGGTTTAGTGAATGATCAGAAGTATAGTTTTAGAGAGGGTAGGGAAATTTTAGGTTTAGAGAAGATCGACAAATTACGTTTAGGGAGGGGAGGGAAGAATTATTTTAGGTTTAGTGGGAAGTGAGGAGTTTAGATGCAGGGAATAGTTGGTGGGTTTTAGGATTAGCATCAGGGTTCTGTTAGGGCTAGATGGTGTGGTGAGATGGGGCTTTTGGAGGGACATTTAGCTAAGGGAGTATTTGCTAACCCGCATAGAACATTGATTTCCACTGACCTTTTTCAGACTCATTCTAGAAGCTCTGTCTGGTTAAGTGGCCTGCTCAGAGTCACACCGTTGGGCAATGCTGCCTGCAAGAATCAAACCTGGCATCACTGGAAACAGCTCATTGACAGCTCCTTCATCCTTTGCACCAACTGCCAGACACTTGTTTAGTTTAAATAATATCTGTCCTCTTTGACAAGGACACTCTCAGTACATGTTTTGTTGGTTAAAATTGAATACTGTGATCTTTTGTAGATTGTGTGACAATATATATGTCACCTATCTGGTAAATGTTCAGTTATTATATGTCTTATGTGCAGGCAATATATTCTGCCTGATGGAACACATTTCAGTATGACAGTCCTCTGAGCTGTGGAATCAATCATTGCCTTAATAATTACAGTGTGCTTGCTTTATTGTTTTTGGAATAATTATCAGTTTGCAAGTTTGACCTCTGTTGCCTTTTATTTGTCTGACAGAAAAGTGACTCAGACCTTTAAAAGCTATTGCATACTCCTGCACCTCTAACTTCAAACAATTTAGTTCCAACAACAGCCCTTCCACAACTGCATTCTTCAATTCTACCTCAGCTCTCCTCCCCAGTGAGCCTTAGCTCTAACAAAATAGCTAATTCCCTGCCTGCACAGCTGCTTTAGCCAAATTAAACACAATGGTTGGTATTAGCAATTTGGAGGCACCAGCAAATATCAGTTTAGGCTCCCCTGGACACTTCCAGTCTATATATCAGCTTGTGACTGCATCCACCTCTTAAGCAACCTTTTAATTCATGTTTTAGGAGTGGAAGCACATACAGAACTGTAGCTTTAATGCTCTTGCAGTTTGACAGGCCAGAGTACCTCCCTATGTTGGCCCATCTCACAAAGGGACACTGACAGTGACTGACATTTAGTTGCAATGATGAGACATTGCAGCAACCCTATGTACAGAGCTGGCCTTGAAATGATGCACTAGGTGAAAGATTCCATGGGGACTTCCATGGTCTGTTGCACCCCCCCCCCAATACACACACACACACACACACACACACACACACACACACACACACACACACTTCCTCCTGGGCTTCCCCCATTTGCCCGTCCAGGTCTCTCACACCATTAGTATTACTTTTTTTCTCATATTTGCCTTACTTTTCAGCTTTTCAGCTTTTTCAAGAAGCAATGGCTTTTTTATACTCTGAAGTGCATTTACAGTGTTTTTTACAACTTTTTCATCTAGTGGTGGCTTCAGCTAAAATTATAATTAAAGAAATAAATTTAGTGTTGGTCTTCAACTTTACATTTCCTCTCAACCTTTTAACAAGTTACCTGGCCAAGACAGCACAGTAGTAACTAATAAGGAAATAACTCACCTAAGCCTGGGGTCTAGGGGCTGCCAGGCCCCCAGAAGCCATAGGGTTATTGATGCTCAGGTGCATTTTTGGAACATTTTCCCAAACTTTTGACTTAGTAATGGCCTGAACAAAAATCATAAGTAAGAAAAGAATTTTGATCTCATTTATTTATTTTTTACTTTCAAGGAAGACATGAATTATGCCCAAAGCTTAATGTTCAAAATTCCAAAATAGCAGTTTACAAGAAGCTAACAAGTCAAAGCTTGACAGTATATACAAAACCCTATCTGAGAATACTGCCTGTCTCTCCTCCCCCTCCAAAAAAAAAAAAGAAGACATTCATCATCTGTAAATCCATTTGGTATTAACTAGGATGAAAGCAGAGGCTGAATTGACCACAGTCAAGTATTTCAAGTAATTCCTCCCATAAATATGCATAGTATGCCTTCTCACCCCTCAACAATACCCCAGTGGCAGACATCTGTTGATGTCCCTGAATGTAATTGTGAGGAAATGAACAACTAATGACCACAGAAATGCATTCCAAATCATGGCTCTTAGACAGTACACTGCCCCTACACAAGCTATACCTTCTTTGAACACCTTTGAGATCTCTGAACAAAAGTAAATAATGAGCACACTATCTCCACCCTCAGCATAAGCTATAATAACCTGCTGTACACACCTCTGAAGTGTCATTGGTAAAACGAAGCAGAATACCTTGGAGAAAACAAGGCTGTGCTTGGTAAACCAGCTTATAGTTAACAGCTGAAAAATCATTTAGATTGTTTAAAAGAGTGAGACATTTCACTGATCTTTTGTTTTATTACGGTTTGATGTAATCCAGACTTGTGTCTATAACAGAGGCATGACCAGTTTTCATTCTTTAAGGATGAGCTCTACTTTTCACATGTGCCTGTACTCAGGATCTAAATTGCTCTATTATAGAGCCTCAAAATTCCATAAGAATGAATTTGATACAGAATTCATACTCAAGATTTACATGGATGCAAAGCTTCCAACAACTCCGTATGGATTCATTTATGACCTGTACATACATCGATCTGACATTACTCTACTTCAGGGGGATAAGGGAATTTCCTCACATCCCAGTTCTAGTGCATTTTCACTCTAGTGCTGTTCATACTTGTAGCATTCATAGCACATATGAACACCTCAAAACCAGGATAACCTATATCCCTAAATGTGAGCAAGTACATTTTCATTCCTTATACCTCCTTACTCTCCCTTCTTGAATGCTCTCTAATTCTCTTCTCTGACTTATTCTCTAAATGTACCATAACCCTGTTTTCCCTCACTTTGTTTTGCATTCCTATTTGTATTAGACTAACTTACCTTTAATGTCTCTACAAACTGTTTACATTTTTCTGTTGTTTTAAAATGTCTTTAAATATTAAATGTTTGTCGTATACCTTATATCAACTTATAATTGACATTTTTATATTATGTCTAATTTGTTATAATTAGATAAACTGCAGATTTTTTGTTTTATTTTTGAAGATTGTAAATTTATTTGGAGCTTCCCCCAGGCATCCGCTGAAAATGGGCTTCTACCTGGTCAGACTTTCCCAGTAATCAAATGCCAATAAATAAATAAATAGTACATATTAATTATACAATGACCCCCCCATTAATATTCCAAAACATGCATGCTGATTGGCCTGCGTGCCCATTGTAAATCCAACAATATACCAACGGAAAAAGGTCCAGTCGCCCAGACTTTTTTCCGTTGGTATAAAGTGCTCAAAACATTTTTTTTTAACAAATAAAAAAAAAAAAAAGAAAAAAACGGAGCAACGGAGACTTTCTTTTCTCCATTGCTTCTGTTTCAAAGCATTGATGTACTGGGTATGTGTGGGAAGTCCCATACGCATGCTCAATACATCAAAACAAGGAAGCAGTGTACCACAACCAGCGGAAGAACAGTAATGCGCCATTATACAAAGACATTATTTAAAAAAAGTAAGTATATTTTTCTTAAATAATGTCATTGTATAATAGCAATAACCAACTCCATGGTTGTGGTATATTGAAATTTGCCCACAGTTGGCTTTATTTTTATCACTCCGGCTTCGCCCTCGTGATATAACCACACCAACCATGGGTAAATCGTCAATATACCACACCACGTCATCGGTTATTGCTTAAGTAATAAGGGCGGAAACAACCAGAGACCAGCTTGTAAAATACAGTACCGAGCTCACTGATACATAGTAAATTCATGGAATAATCGGAATTAGACACCTTCTACCTCAGAAGGAACGACATCTGCCTTAAATAACCTGAAGAGAAAAAACATGAGTCATCAAGTTTAATGTCTGCAGAGAAAAAAAAAGATGTTTCCAAAGTCAGGCAGAATTTCAAACAATTTATCCTATATTTTAAGGAATGTTGTGTGGTTATTTTCCACATTTGCCATGCTGGCCTTCTCATCAGCACAGATGAGTAATACTAATGAAATACTGGAAGCTTCATTTAAGTAGACTGCACTTGATATTGTTTTCGGGCATGCTGTGTTTGCTTTTCAGTATATATACAGGCTGAACATAAAAACAGCACCCACCCCACTAAACAGAAAGTCAAAACTGTTAATAAATATGTAAGCAGAAGAGACTGCCTAGAAGTTTAGTGTGACATGTATTACATTATGTTTTGTTTTTGGTTGAATAGTCAGAACAAGGAAATTGCACCCCAAGTAAAATTTCAAAACTTTAAATAGACACGTCCACAAAAGTAACCACTTAAAAGTCTAATGAAGTTGATCACTTTAACTTTGACCCTGTGGATTGCATGCCAAGTCTCAAAAATGCACCCTATTAATAAGTTGCGCATAAGAATTAAATACATTTCCTGCATTGACAGTCCTGTCTGTAATTGCTGTCTTTAATAAACCAGCCATATGATGTTGTTAGGGATCATATTATTTCCCTTACACAAACTTAGCATTTCATAAATCAAATAATGTATCCCCAGACAAAATGTATAATTCAACCCTCATTAACTCATCATAGTGTTTTAGTTTCTTTTACAGATTATTAAACATGTTTAGCTCAGAGCAATACATAGTTGTCTTACAGTACATTAAGCAAGCAATAATGCCCAACAGCTTGTGTGTTATTGTGGAAATAACACCCGTCCAAGGGTGTTCTGATGCCCAACACCACAGGCAGATGTCCTCTACACCTCTAGAAGGACATTATTTCCTGAATAACACACACCCTGGGGGGGGCACTATTGCACTTGGAGAATGGGCTGTCTGTAAAATTATTGTGCTTTACTTTTTTATTTATTTATTTTTATTACTATATTATATTTTTTTACATTTTTGATGCAAAATAGTTCCGCCACTTAATGTTTCAAAGCTGCTGTAGTATACTACTTATTATATTACTTATATATATATATATATATATATATATATATATATATATATATATTTTTTTTTTTTTTTTTATTACCCCCCCACACACACACACACACACACACACTTTCAACCATCTTCTTCAGCAAATTAACTGATCATTTCTTAGAAACCTCCCACTTGATCAGGCAGTCCTTTACTTCAACAATACCTTTCTTAAAATACTTAACAATCTAGCACCCAGAAGAAAAATAAGAGCAAAAACTGGGCACATATCTTGGCTATCTAAAGATACCCAAGCACTGCTGAAGCAAAGAGACGGCATGATCCACTTACCATACTACCAAAAATAACATGGACCACACAACATATCAGCAGCTACGTAACCAGACCAAGAGACAGATAAAAATAGACAAGCAAAACTATTCCCTTTCAGATCAGCAAATCCACCAATTTAACCCCAGAAAATTTTGGCAAAACATTAACATTCTTCTCAACCCAGGCTATATCCCTCCCCCCACCAACTCCAAGGTTTCAGACCCCAATAGCTACACAATTTAATAATCACTTCATTAACTCAATCACATCTCTTCTTGGTAATCTGACTAATCAACCTCTCACTGTACCACTTTCCTGTTCTGACCCCCCCATCCCCTTGTCTTTCACCCCAATTCAAACAAACTACATAAAATCTCTCCTTTCCAAACTCAAACCCTTCTGTCTAGCAGCTGACAAATTACCTAATGAATTCCTTAAAATTGCTGCCCCCTCAATCGCCTATCCCTTATCAGTCCTAATCAACCATTCTAAATCTGAAAAATATGTATCCCATTTATGGAAAATATCCCACATTATTTCCCTACACAAAGTCAGCCCCTCTAAGGATCTATCTAACTACCATCCCATAGCCATACTCTCCCCTTTAGCAAAAAAATCTTAGAAAAATGCATTCACTCCCAACTCCTTGCCCACCTCCTTAATCACAAACTCCTCTCCCCCACACAACATGTCTTTAGACCAAAACATAGCACCAGTACTCCCCTGCTATCTTTCGCAAACACCATTCAAGATCTTATAAACAGAGGCCAAATGGTCTCCTCCATATTCCTTGACATCTCAAAAGCCTTTGACACCATCTCCCACCAGATTCTACTAAATAAACTATCATCTCATGGCCTCATGGTTCCATAGTTATCTCTCTAACCATCAGCAAGCCACCAAATGAGAGAACACCCTGTCTTCCCTTCTACCCATCACTGTTGGTGTACCCCAAGGATCCATACTTGGCCCCCTTCTCTTTACAATTTTTACTAACAACCTCAGCTCTTCAGCTCAACTAGCCTCCATAGTCAAATACACCAACGACTCTACATTAATCTGCACAACCCCCACCCCCAGGACCTACAAACAAAAATGCAAAAGTCTTTCCAGCACATAGAAAACTACCTCACTAGCCATCAACTCATACTTAACCTCAGCAAAACCAAGTTAATTGTCTTCAATTACAATAAACCCAAAACATGTCTGACTCCACTTTCTATCCTTTCCACAAATGGAACCAAAATAGATCCCACCAGCCAAGCCAAACTTCTAGGTGTCACAATCAATGATAACCTAAGGTTTGACACCCACATCTCCCTCACCATCAAAAAAGTCCACTCCAAATTTGGCACCCTTTACAGAATTAAACCTTACCTTCCAGACAAAGCCAAACTAGCCACTGCCCACACACATCTACTCTCCACCCTACTCTATGGCTCCCTAGTATTTACAAACATTCATAAATCTGACCTAAATAATCTAAAATCATGCTACAACAAAATTGCCAAGTTTGCCACAGGCCACCCTTCCAGAACCCACCACTGCTCTGTACTCTCCCAACATAAATGGTTAGAACTACCAAACCTTCTAACATTTAACTAACTGTTTATAGCCCACTATATAATTCACAAACATAACAACTGCCTGGCACTCACAAATCTAGTCCAACCCAACAGCAATCCTAGAACTCTAAGATCCTCAAATAAACTATTGTTAAAGATTACCCAAGCCCACAACACACAGGGCACCACCCTTTTTTTCCCATAAAATTGCCAAACTGTGGAACACTCTTCCTCAACCTATGGCAAATACTCCAACATTCATGAGGTTAAAAATCTCCTTAAGGAACATCTAGCAAAACACTGGCTCTGCTCCTGCCATACTCCTGGTTAAGCTACCTACTGCTCCCTTACATTACCCTAAACTAGCCCATTCTCACAGCTACAACTATTAACTGCTGAAGGCTATCTTGATTCTACACTCAGCTTCTGTTAATGTATACAATGACTTGCAACAAACCAAACATTTAGGAGTAAGGGATTAAAAATTAAAGTAAATATCTGCAAATTTTTAAAAATTTTATATTTTGGATGGTAAATGTCTCCTCCAACACCATTTACATATACTACAGCAAGTTTGAAACATTAGGTGGAGGAACTATTTTACATAAAAATATGTATAAAAAAATAACACAACAATTAAAAAAAAGTAAGTAAAATACAAACATCTTACAAATAGCCCATTCTCTAAGCACAATAATGCCCTCCAGAGTGTGTGTCATTGTGGAAATAACACTCTTCCATGGTCCAGCCTCAGAACACTCCTGGGCAGTAGTTCGTTCCACAATAACACATTCTTTTTGGAACATTATTGTTTGCTTAACACAATGAACTCACATGATTCAGTTGTGTTAACTAGGAAATTTAGTCATAGAAATACATTTTTTTAGATCTTTTGCTTAATTTATTGTGAAAAAATAATAACAGTATTCATCATTTATTCTGAAATAAAATAGTTCCCAGTAAGATGATGTCAGGTGCAAACATTTCATTATTTTTTTAACGTCTGTAACAGCACCCCTTTCCCAACATGCTTATAAAACTGCAAGTTTTGTTTGAAAACTGACAAAGAATTAATGCTTGAGAATTTGCTAAATGATACTTCTAATGCCACTAACCCCTAACTGCAGGAATATTTGAATTTGCCTATCAGGCAAAGCAAAATTGAAATGAAATACAAAGTATAAAAATGTGATTTGGGCTCCAGTTCTAAATAACAACAGAAGAGGAATTGGATGTTGTTCCGGAATTCTTAGTACAGACGTCAATAGGTCATTTCAGAGATGCCATGGTACTTTGCTTCATTGTCAGTCACATTTCAAATCCAACTACATGAGGTGATGTCTTGTGTATGTGTGTGTGTGTGTGTGTGTGTGTGTGTGTGTGTGTGTGTGTGTGTGTGTGTGTGTGTGCGCGTGTCTGTGCGTGTCTGTGCATGTGTGCGCGTGTGCGCATGTGCGCATGTGTGCGTGTGTGTGTGTGTGTGTGTGTGTGTGTGTGTGTGTGTGTGTGTAAGTGCATGTGTCTAGTTACCCTCCCCACCAAAAATGTGTGCAGTCTTTTTAGATTTATTAGTTTACAGTTTGCTGCAGCTTTACTCTAAAACTGTTGCATGTCCTGCATAGTCTTTCTCATACAGTACTTCCACATTAAAGAATCACAATTTATATCTATGTATTTATCTATATATCATGATTTATACTTTTGCTGCTTCTTTAAATAAAAAAAACAACTAACTGCAAGTTATATGTTTTCCATTTTTCACATATATATTCACAACAAATGAAACTTTTTGGATGAAATTTTAAAAGTCATATAACACACTTTTAATTTTTTTTAGCTCCTCCTAGAACTGTAACACTTTCAAGATTTCCAACAAGGGAGGTGAAGACTGGAGAAAAAGTTCACCTAATCTGTAGTGTGCCAGCTAGTATGAAAGCGCTAAGTTACTGCTGGTACAAGCTAGAGAACAGGATCTGGCAAAGGTATAAAATGGGAAAAGTATTGCGGGATACCTTCCAAAATAATGATCTTAGATATGCCTGTCGTGTCACAACTTCTGAAGGGTATGCAATGTCGCCATCTGCTTCCCTGAATGCTTTCTGTAAGTATGAACATATTACATGTTACCGATCATGGGCAGTCATCTCATTTTTAAAATGGACAATTGATTTGATTCATTGCTAGAAAAGGATGCATGCAATCGTTAGGTGTTGTGTTAAGTGACGTCAATATTTTGGCATACAGTGTTTTTTCAGAACAATATCTTAGAAAATCACAAATGGTACAAGTGTAGCACATGAAATGGAAAAATGAATCGCACTAGTATAAAATGAAGGTACTTTTCTAAGAATTAATTTTGTAATGAATGGTGTTTTGCACATTGTTAAAACATTAGCATTTTTAGAATGGTGGTGTGAAACACCTTTGGCCAGATTTTAAAAGAGTTGTTCTCAATGTAAGTCTGCCATTATTTCAGAAGTCCTGCTCTCAGTTTACTTTGTTGTAAGTCCTATTAAAGAGGTTTTCTACAGTGATCGGATTCCAAGACACCTACTCTCAGCCTGCTCTCAAGGGCAAGTCTGTTGCAACAACTGGGGCTGTTATCTGGAATTAAACGGTAAACGAGTGTCCAGCACTTAATATAAATATCAGCCTAAACATAAGTACTATGCTAAGTCAGCAACAAAGAGTTTATTTTTTAATGCACTTAGTTTCTTAACAGAGTTAGAATTTTACTAAAATTACATTTTTAGGGGGGCTGGGGATTGGCATAATGGTTAAGATGTTTGCCTCACAGAGACAAAAATATAGGGTTTGATTCCCTCCCTTGAAGAGAAATTGGCTAAGTCTAAAATGGCCTGCAAGGACAAATTGCCTATTACTTACCTATGAACCAACGTAGGGTATTGAACAATTGACTCTCTGATCTGTGTAGTTATAAGCCAGTATATGAATACAGATTTGTAAAATCTTGTATCATGACTGGCTGTCTGATCTGTGTAGTTTTAAAGCAGTATATGAATGCAGATTTGTACAACTTTGTATTATGACTGGCTATCTGATCTGAATATTTATAAACCAGTATATCAAAGCCAATTTATAGTCTTGCATTACTGAGATAGTGCTGATGCAACACAACAACCTCTGTAATATATGAGTATCTGTTAAGACATGGACGTTTTGTTGAACATACCAAGAAAAACAAATCAAAGAACCTTCTTAAAAGACAATTACATTTTTACAAAATGCACATTCCACTCATTACCAACATTTTGCACTATTGATTAATTTCTGGTGATTCACCTCACTTTCATGAATCATTAAACAGTAGTGTTTAATGCCTAATAGTGACGAACTGATCTGTACTTCAGCTAAACTTTGTCTTCTATAACAAGGGTGAAATGAGTGTTAGAATAATAATATTAAAGTCAGTGCCACAGCTGTACTTGGAAGACTTTGGAGTTAAAGTTTTTCCTAACATAAAATGTGTTATGAATGCATAGTATGTCTGTGTGAAATTATGTCTGTGTATTTTATTGCAAGATATGTGTGTGTGTGTGTGTGTGTGTGTGTGTGTGTGTGTGTGTGTGTGTGTGTGTGTGTGTGTGCGTGTAACATGAGTGTACATGTGTTTGACTTTGTGTTTCTGTTTGTCTGTCCTTGTGGTGATTCACATTAATCTAACCAGAACATTCAAAGTAGATTTAATAGAAAACACTTTTTACTTCTTGTGTTTCATTTAGTGTCAGACAAATCATATTATGTATCTGGTACTTTGTGCATGTGGAAATGATTATGTGGAGAAATAATGGGATTTTAAAGCTTATATTATAACTAGAACTTTAGTAAAAATGTTAAAGCAATAAGGACTCTGCATGTTTTGCTTTATAAGTTTCAACAGAATTTATGTTAGGAAAGTTGAGGTAAATTGAGAATATTACTAGCAAATATGAGAATAAATGTTCATATTCAGAAGTTTGGTTATTTCAGTACTTAACGTTTCTTTTGAATTAAACTTGCATGAAGGACTGGTAAAAAAATGAAGTGTTATTTGTCTACCACTAACTGGCTAAAAGCTGTTAATACAATTGTATCTTCCATTAAAATAATGTTGGTATGCAGAAACTTATAGTGTGCTAATTATCCATTAAAGAGTATGTTCATTATTTATAAAAAAATTATAAATGTATATATAAGTGAAGTGTAATGTAATGTGGACTGGACACACTAAATTGTCCATAGGTGTGAGTGTGCTTGCAAATGTGTAACGCAGAAAAAGTATCGCATGCAGGGCTAAACACCCAGCAGTGCAAAACTTGGGTCTAGATGATTATCACTGTTGAAGTGACATCCATACCTTATGCACAAAACTGGGAAAAAGCAGTTGTGGATGAATGGATGGATATAAGTGCAATGTAACTTTGGCAACAGTAAGAATGTTATTGAAGTACAATTTTATAGCTGTTAAATGAGATACATTTATTGTTTATGATGTCATCGTATGTGTTCTTAAAATATAATATAATGAGTCTTTCCACACTGAAGATTTCATCTGATAAAAAAGTTCTGGTAATAGTCCACTATATTTTTCCCATGAGCATAAAAATTATGGAAAATTCTGCAATAAAACTAAATGGTTGCAATGCAAAATCAACAAATTATTAAACCAAAATAAAAGAACCTAGAAAACTCTTAAAATTTATCCAAACCAATCTAACAAAGTTAAGGTCAACAATAATAAGGCCTTCTACAACCACATCTAAAAACTGAACAGGAAGAAATAATGATATAAAGCATGACAACAAAACAAAATCATAAATATAGATCATACTGGTAATTAGATTTGGAGCAAATTGTAGGACAAAGTGGAGGATACTCATCCACTTCTCTTCCTTGTAACATGATCCACTCCAAAATTATATTCAAAGCGATCACTTTTGCTCTTAGCAAGGTCAGAGTCATCAGTTCCATGAGAAGAGATGAGATGCCAGAAAGCCCAATGTGTGCAGTTAAAATAGTCATGTGTTCTTCCTTATGCACTTTCTTAAAGAAATTCTAAAAGCCAGTACATTCCTCATATCTGAAAGCAGACTATTGTCATCCAGATCTGTAAGGGAGACCTTTCTACAGACAAAATAATTAAAGCATGATCAGCCTCATGGTCATGTTAGGAAAAATGATGGAAAGAATCACCATGGGAATTATTAAAGCAGACATAGTAGGTCTCTTTTTTCCATGAACTAATCCAGGGCACTGCTGTCAAAGATACCTCATGAATGCTTAATCATGTAAATTTTTTTGTGAATGTGACCATAGCCCTGCATGAAAGTTCAGCTATCCATGTAGCTTACCTCAATTTGACTAAAGTGTTCAGTATTATACCTCATCATTGAATTAAATATAAGCTCAGTGATCTAAATTTAAATGAAACTGCATTCTTTTGAGATCAAAACTGCTAACCAGTGGCAGCTGGTGACTTCAAATCAAAGGGGAGCTGCAGGAGACAGATGAATGAGTGGGGCCAATGGGAAGGTCGGAAGGGGCTTGGCCAACTAGAAAGGGGCTCAAAATCACAAAAACTGGGACTTTAATTAAATATGCTGCCCTGGGTGCCAAACCATTATTATGAGACTCCAATCAAGATAAAATGAGTGGAGAAGAAAAAAAGATATTTCAATGCATTGGCTACATGACAGCTTACTTAATATCTAGATGGAAACAAAAAGGTTGTGAGGCATGAAAAAATAAATTACGTTTTAAATGCATTACTGGAATGCCAGTCAAAATCAAATATAAAAAAAAAAACTAGCAACACTCAACTCAAACCACTTCTCCTTGCACTGCAGGTCTAATTATATTTTTTATTCAGCTTTATAAAAGTACCAAGTAACATGCTGAAAGTAGAAATCTGTGTGATGCCCCCACTTGTAAAAATGTTTCTTATCCAAAACAGTCCTGCTGCCTGACAACCATCTACTTGTTTCATGGGGAAAACATGATCAAAGTAAAAAATAAACAGCAAACAAGAAACAAGTTCAAGATAAATTGCTTAAAGGATTGCTGCACAGGTTATGGACCACACAAGATAGATTGGCATTCTGTTTAGTTTACGGGTAAAGCCTGCTAAGGTGATTGCAAGTCTCCAACAAATGTAATGACTTCTGAAAATACTGTAATCATATCCTTTATTACAAATACTCCCATATGCATTTCAGTACCTAAGGCTTATATGTTATCCAGTTATGTACATATTCTGTGCATGGCAACAACAACAAGGCTTTCAATGTTGATAATTCTTTAACAGTATGCTTATTAAAGCTTACTTGCGTCTTACACTCTCAGACAAGCTTACCTGATGGTCATTAAAGCATTGCTAAGTAAACACAGAGCAACAGGCACTGCAACAACATGAATTTCTGAATAATAAGAAGCATAAATCAACAGTATAAAAATATGACAGAAAACCAGAATGTTTTGCAAAATCAATGACAGAAGAATAGCCAGTGTAGCACTTGTGTCTACCTTGGATGAGGAGATACTCTGCACACTTACACTGCATAACTGGACACATCCATAGTCACTACATGGGGGAGTGAGGTACAAGTATGTCACAATTTGAACTGCCTCTGGTTGACGGTGATGGCCCTGACACATTTGTCATACTCTCAACCTCAAAGTAAGAAATCTGGACAAAGCAATAATTTAATAAAAGTGGCACAAGTCACAAAGGCCCAAAAATAAGGAAAATTTTTAAATATTCCTCTTACAAACTTAGAAAGTTAATAAAATAGTAGGTATTGCATTAGTATGCATTTTCTGAAGGTTATGAAATCTGAAACTCAAATGTCTGCCATTATTTTCTAACTTTAATCTTTAATGATTTGCCACTAATTTGCTAGAAAAAACACAATTTTAGGAAAAACGGACCAAAAATGTGATGTGAAAAGTTCTGACAAAATAAAACATGACATAACTCCTCAAAAAAGAAAGCAATATGCTCAACATGTTTTAGATAAAAAGTAAAGAAAATATGTTTCCCTGTGGAATTCAAAGCATTCCGACCCCATCTAGGGTGTTGCACATACTCCTTTACATAATCAGCTGTCAGGCTACACAGCTCTTCATTTTAAAGGGAACCCTGAGAGGTAGCAAGTGCAGCTGTCCATTTCAACATGAGACAATGCAATCTTTTATGAGATGAACATTTTAGCTCAATGTAATTATCACACCCATAAGCATTGCATATTTCAGTATCAGGTAAGAATGATATTCATTAGTACTAAACATTCCAGTAAAACATGATAATCATGTCTACAAACAGTGGATATTCGTACAACAGATTTGGATCACGTCTATACATGTGTTTCCCATACTGGTGATACATTGTTATTGTATCCATATGTTACACAAGTCAGGAGCATATCAGACTGTATTCTGATGGTTCATGTCTCTGTCTACTGCCAAACACTGCTCAAACTTATGTCATATCCATCTGAAGTCCTGATCTAACCCCCACCAGACCAGATCACGTTCTGATATATTATGCATCACAGCATTATACTAAGATCAACCACATTACAGATGTCCTTTTCAGTATTACACTGGAATCCTGTCTATGTACCCTAAATATCCAACCATCACACTAGATTTGCTATGCTAAGTCGCAGTGGTGCAGTGGTAGTGTTGTCGCTTCACAGCAAGAGGTTCTCCAATTCGATTCTCGGCTGGACCGGCTTCTGTGTGGCGTCTGCATGTCCTCCCTGTGGTCGAGTAGCATTCGAAAGACATGTGTGACTGAGTGTGCCTTCAGTGAAGGTTGGGCATTGAGCTGGCACCTCAGCACCGTGAAAATCTACTGCCAATCATTAGCAGACCAGAGTTCTGCTGTGGCGACCCCTAACCGGGAAAAGCCGAAGGAACAACAACAACACTAGATTTGCTATGCTAGGATAATATTTATGTCCACAGCATGTTCAAGAGCTGTACTAGCTCATATCTAGGTATACCACTCATCCAGATACAGCACTTGTTCACCAACATGCGTACTATCCGTCACAATACCGCATTAATAGTCATACACGTTAGTTGCCAATACAAAAACAATGAGCTCACTTATACATTTTACTTTTCAGCATCATACTAGACCTATATCTGGCTAGCTTAGGACACCACATATAATATCATCACCATGTACACTAATATAATTTTTATATTGGCGTTGAAAACAATGAGGACAGAAAACTTTCCAAAAGAAAAGGATTAGATAGTTATGAAAAGAAATCTGCTGTGGAGTGCTGCAACCCCCTCCCCAAAAAAAGACAAATCTGTGGTTATTATCACAACAAAGGTATGAACTTACAAGTGACTCACTCACTACAACAGCAAAGGAATGCACAGTTGTCTTAACTTCCCCAGGCTGTGAACTATCCAGATGCTAGTTTGCACTTTGAGGCCAAGAATGGTGCATTCTTTTGTTGTATAGGATTTTACAGCATATTGTTCTGTGACAAATCCACAGCAAAGCTACTGCATTTTTAAAATGTACACAGCTTTGTAGACTGCATATGCCTCCTGACTCCCATGAACCTATGAACTTAATGGGTAAGGTAGTAAACTATGAATAATTTGCAGAAACCTATATGTAATTCTGACAGATTCTACTTGTATATTGTTTTATGATGAGCAAGGCAGTTAACCAGACTAAAGCTGACAATATGCCCTTTTAAACTGACATTCAAATATGGCATGCTTATTCAATTATTAAATATCAAAGAAATCAACAAATAGTGAAATATTATATCAGTATTAATATGTGACTCTGATGTCTTTTAAAGTACTTATATGTAGTCTGAAGCATTTATCCCCGGGCCTCCGCTGAAAACAGGCTCTGTGGAACCTAGTCAGACTTTCCCGTTCAACAAATGATAAATAAATAATAAAAACAAAAATAGTCAAGTATATGAATAATTATTGCCTAAGTACACTTGAAAACCCTACACTAGTAATTAGCTGTCAAGTGACTTGTTTATTTGGAGTTTTCAGCTTCCTCTTTCAAAATAAAAATAACATGGTACTTTTTGAGTAAATTGATGATCAACATTCACCTTGCACATTACAGCAGAAAAATACACAAAGATATATTATCAATCAAATTTGTACAACAACAGCAGAAGTAACAGAGAGCCGAGGTTTTGCCATAGCAATACCATTAGCCCAGATCGTCAGAGGGTTTGGTTGCTAACAGCAGTAAGCATTTATTTGGGTGGCACTGGATGATTACCTTGAATCTTCCTGACAGAAGTAGAACTGTAGAAGTTTAGTTATATTTGAAGATTTTATTTTGTCTGATCCCTGATCGAAGTTTGAAGTTACGAACTCCGTGGTCTGACCAGGCAAAAACTTACTGTCTGCTCTGCTGCTACTGACTATTTCTCGCTCTTCCCAGCATGCAAAGTACAGGAAGAGAGTGAGAACCAATCATTAGCCATCCAGCCATCCACGTCACCTACATGACTGGGGACATGGCAGTCCGATCTCCTTCCAATTTACTGCGGTTGTAAACTGCATAGACTTCTGGGCATCACACACTGATGCCTTCTCTCCTTAATCTGGACTGCTTTTACAGCAGTCCAGATTTACAGAGAGTCAGAAACTATTTTTTTAACCCAGAACTCGCCGAGCATGTGTAGTTCGAGTTCCGGGACTTTAACAGAGTGTCAGCGAGTCAGTCAGACTCACAGCCAGCCAGTATAAATAATGTAGAATACAAAAATAAAAAAATTAAAAAAATGTATATATATATATATATATATATATATATATATATATATATATATATTGTTTTTAAATGTTCTTGCCTTTTCTTTTCACAGCTGGGGGGCTGCAGCCCTGCAGTCCAATACCACGAGCCGCCACTGCTGCTAACGTGTATAGCAGTATACCACATGACAGGATTATATGGAAACTCAGATATCTACATTTAAATGAAACAGTTTTAATTAGTATTCACAACTGGTTATCTGGTTTTACATAACAGTCTAAGGTAGAAGGACTGTTATCCTCAGCACCCATACATTCGTGAAGCCCATCAAGGCTCTGTACTGGAGCCAGTCCAATTTGGCATAGTTTTTTTCATCTGAGTATAGTTTTTATCAGAATTATGAACCCATACGTCAATGTATGTTACTGCCATTGAAAATTAGTCACCATTTTTGAGTGTTTATCCTCATAGGTTTTGCTCATATAGCTGCATTCTCATTACCAGCTAACCTGTTTGTTACTTAATTCCTTTATTCACCCATGTTGGGGGTCCAGTATAGCCACAAATAAAGCCATAAATGTAGCAACAAAATTGGCTGGTAAGATGGTGAAAGTGTATTACTAGTGTTCTGGAATAACGAAAGAAGTAATAACCAGCTTCAAATGATACTACTAAAAGAGAAAATTTACAAAAACAAAAAAAAATCACCCTGCGATTCAAGACCATGCCTAGTATAATCACATCGTGCCTCCTAAAGGTACAACTCATAGCATGATGTGGCCCATGGTTCAACATCAATTAATTACCCAAAATTTGGAGCTCAGCTTTTTGCTAATTAGTAAGCCCACTCATGTTAGTAACAGGACCAGTGGTGAAAGACAATTTGCATTTCTGGCTAGGAGTATAATGAGAAAATTTGTTGATTAGAAAAAATGTACACACCTTAGCATATGCATATATACTAATATGCAAGAAGCCAGGAAAACAAAGTATGCTATGGTAAAGGTGATACTGCAATGATTTAAGGTTATAAACATGTATAAAACTGTAGGAAAAAGGTCAACAAGCAGACAATACACAAGGATAACAAGAAAGTTAATGACGGGAGAAGGAAGAGTGAAAGAGGCTACAACTGTTTTTTTTTTTTTTATTTTTTGAAGAAGGGAAGCATGGAGGGGAAGGTGAAGATATGATAAGAGGTTGATAGTTAGAAACAGGGGTAAACACAGAAACATGTAACATAGACAAAGTGATAATAGGGGAGGGCGGTCACACTGAACATGGAGGAGAACAATGGATTTCAGAAGCTCACAAGCAATGGGAGGACACTGGTGGTTTTAAGAAGTGGACAAGTCACAAATTGTCTGCAAAATGTGAGCAATAGAAATGTAAGTTCTCCCAAAGAGAGTGAGATCTTGTTGCAGGTCCATCATCTCCATTTCCAGTGGATAATCATCCTTTAATAGTCTGCCCAGTCCTATCACAATCATTCCTGGTGGGATGTGAGAAATAATATAAATGCTATCAATTGTCATGGCAGCCATCAACATGATACATGCTGCCAAGTAGCAAGCTGACCATCTAGCACAGGGACTTACAGTGACAGGAGGCAATCTGTTGGCCAAACTGAAATTAACAGAAAAGGAACACTTCACTGCCTCTTAACATGGGAGTCTGAGTCCTCCATGGACCACCATGGAGCCCTGAACATTGCAGCAGAACTACAGAATTCTCAGAGAATCTTCACTGGACATGCCACAGGTGTGTTTTTCTGTTATTTATTAGGTAACCCCATATTGGGTAAATGTGTACTGTTCTGCAGACTACATGTCCTATCAATACGTTACATTGAAAAGTCAGGACTTCAGGGTACAAGGCCACTAGTACAAGATAAGTTATTCTTATGTTCTGCTACCATATGTAGAAGTTATCTTTCATTTATTCAGTATGGTGATGAGTCTTATTAACTGTGGGTATTTCCCTCTGGTGTCTTCTCAGGTAACATTTTATCAAAGTCATCTGCTGAAAGCTGATTTGAGCAGTCCTTTGGTGGTTTGAAGTCCCAGAAACATTGGTGGAACTAGTGGTAGCTATGCACAAGGACCTAATGACTGAAATACAAAAAGTGATTGGTCTCACAGAGGGGTTCCCAGTGGAAGTGGGTGTGCATCAGGGTTCAGCTCAGAGCCTTCTGCTGTTCATACTGGTGATGGACTGTATTACTAAACAGGTTAGAGGTGACAGATCAACAAAGTTGCTGTATGCAGATGATGTGGCATTACAGACAGACTCTGAGAAAAAAAACTTCAGAAAAAGATAGTACAAAACTAAAGGTGCATGGGATGAAACTGAGTACAGATAAGACAGTTGCAATGTCAGGAAATGGGGAACATCAGAAGAAGCTGAGAAATGATATAGAAGTTAAAATAGTGGAACAGGTTAACGGCTTCAAGTATCTGAAAGGGGTGGTTGAGCAGAGGGGAAGTCTGGATGAAGAAGTCAAAGCAAGAATCATAGGAGCTGCAGCCAAACCGCACAGAGTGTCAGGTGTAGTGTATCAGAGAAGAATACCAAAGAAGTTGAAATGTAAGGTGTACAAAACAGTGGTATGACCTGTACTACTGTATGGTAAAGAAACATAGGCAGTAAAGGCAGAACAGGTGAGAAAGCTAGCAGTGATGTAGACGAAGTGCCTGAAATGGGTGATAGGATGCACATGGTGGGACAGACAAAGAAGTAAGTGAGGTCATAAGAGCAGAAGTCAAAGTAGCTCAGATTGCAGAAAAGGTCAAAGACAACAGATTACAGTGCTTTGGGCATGTTTATTTATATTTGTTTATTGTCATTTGTTAACCAGGTTGGTCCAGCTGAGCCAAAGGCCCATTTTCAGTGGAGACCCGAGGAGAAAAGGCCCAATTACATATGCAAGACTATCAAAAGAGAAATAAGCAATTGCAAATACAGAGTTAAAAATATCAAATTTACATAGGATTTTGACTACTATAGGAATAATGACAATGGACATAAATGAAAGAGATGCACAATATTGAAAAGAACAGAATTGATTGAATACAATAGCAGTTGATGTATTTCTTGAATAGGAGTATTTACAAGAGCAGATTGTTGGATATTCTAAAATAAAGTTTTGGAAGAGTAAGAATAGTAGAAAGCAGGTAGAAAAAGAGACAGAGAAGCTGAATCGATCAAAAATGGAATGAAGGAAGAAATCAGTCAGAAGTCGGGCAGGTGCTTGACAAGGGCAAGACCAGGTGTTGAGAAAATAATGTTTGAGTTCTTGTTTGAATTGCAGTTTATGTGGGATGCTTCTTATTTTCAGAGGAAGGGAATTCCGGATGTGAGCTACAGAGTACTTAAACAGGGTTTTGCTGATATTTTTTGATGGCTTATAGATGCCGAGAAGGTTTTTGTCAGATGTGCGAAGCTGATGGTGGGGGTTATAGTGGGACAGAATGTTAGAGATGGTGGGACAGAAAGTGGGATTATATAGAACTGAGTGTGTGATGTGCAATTGAGAAAGAGACAATTGTTTGTGGAATTCAAGCCATTGTAATGATTTAAGGGCAAGGCAGTGGTGAGATTTACTAGATAGATTAGAGGCAAATATGGCTACTTTATTTTATGTTTGCTCTAGTTTGGAGAGAAGTGAAGATTGTAGGTTGGTGAAAACTGGAGCAGCATACAGAAGACAGGGTAATAGGAGAGACATGGCTAGGGAGGGTTTGGAGGAAGAGGGGAGTAGTTTGTGATTCCGATAAAGGAGAACAAGTTTCTGGTGTTTTTTTTTCTTTTATGGAATGATGGATGTGTATGTCAAATTTTAGTTCATCATCAATTATAATGCCTAGTAATTTTGTATGAGGTTTGGGTCTGATGATGGTATTATTATGGGAGGTAATAGAGAAAGTGGGTTTGTTTGGTGCCATTTTTGGGGGGGAGAAAAAGTAAAAGTTTTGTCTTTTTAGGGTTCAGAATCAGTTGATTGTTGGTGAGCCAGGTTTCAATGGATGTGAAAGTGTCCTGGTTAAGGGCAAGGAGTTTAGGGATACCATGGCCAGTGGTAATAAGGATGGAGTCGTCAGCATATTGTAAGAGAGTGGAGAGGTTAGAGGCAGAAGATAGATTGTTGGTAAAAATATTGAATAGAAGAGGTCCTAATATTGAGCCTTGGGGTACACCATTGTTGACAGGAAGGAATGGGGAGGTGACAGTTTTCCAGTGTATGAATTGTTTTCTATTAGCTAAGTAGCTGGAAAACCAGCATAGAGATGGGGCAGAGAGATGAAGGTCATGTAGTTTATTGATTAGTTTAGAGTGAGAGACAGTATTGAAATCTTTGCAGAGGTCAAGGAAGACAGGAAACTAGTAAGTTGTAGTCACGGGCTTCTGATACTGTTTGGGTAAATGAGAGGAGAGCTGTAGAAGTACTATGTTGAGGTCTGAAGCCATGTTGGGTGGGAGTAAGAAGGTTATAAGCAAGTAGGTGTTTCAGTAGTTGAGAGTGGATGCACTTTTCAAGAATTTTGGAAAGAGGGATAGTATAGCAATAGGATGATAGTTGGAGGGGTCAGTGGAGTAAGTGATCGTTTTGTTAATCCCCCTAACAAAACGGACAAGTTACCATCAGCTGATACAGCTAATCCACTTGTGATGACGTCATCCCTAGCTGCCAGAGTCAACGACAGTAAAGATACTCCCATCCTAGACGTACACAACTCGGCGATGGCTTCTAAACCCAATTCTTTGGTCGTGGAAGCACAGGTTCATGCCGAATGCATTACCAACAGTCTCACAGAGATTTCGACCAACATTCCTTGCTCTAAGAGCCAAGAAGTGCGTAAGAAACAAATCACTCTTGATCCCTTTGTTATTCAATCGGAAGATGATCTTTTTGCTTTGGGCGACGGCTCGCCTTCTTTTCCCCTGCCATTCAGACCCTTCGAGAGGAGAACTTGGTCCCCACAGGGCAGAGCTGTAAAAAGGAAAAGCATAGAAGACAACTTTGCACACAACAAAAAGGTACCAAAATCGAAGACCTGAATGGACCTTTTAAGGACACTGATACTGATGAATGTTTAGTTGTTAATGTTTCTAAATATATTTTAGACAAGGATGAAATGTCGGTTTTAAACAGGGGACTAGGATTTATTCCTTCTGATTGTACTGACATTACTGGTATCATTGCAGATGTCAAAATGTTCACTAGGAACATAGCTCTTAAGATGCTTTATGGGCAGGAAGGGACAGGAACTAACAGTAACCATTTTACATTAAAAAGCCTTCCACCTTTGTTCCTCAACAACATCCATTGTTAGATGCCTTTGAGCAAGCAGTAGAAAGGGACTTATTTGAATTATACAATAGTGAGACTAAGTGTGAGTTTTTTAATTTAACTTTTGATGAGAGGAATGCCCTACACAGGTTAAAAAATAATGAAACCATTGTAATTAGGCAAGCGGACAAAGGTGGTGCCGTTGTCGTTATGGATAGTTTTTACTACTGTAATGCAATGGAGAATATGCTTAATGACGTTGAGACCTATTTACCCTTATCTAACCTTAAACTTAATAATTTAATCAAAGATGTTCATGCCAGCCTATATGACTTGATGCTGACTGAAACCATTGACAATGACTTATACACATACTTGATGGTAGACAAACCGTTGGTGCCCTCTTTTAGAGGTTTACCTAAAATTCATAAGAACACAACTAACCCACCGCTGCGACCTATAGTGTCCAGCCGTGGTTGGTTGACTGAACCTTCTTCTATATATTTAGACAAGGCGTTTAAACCCTTACTTCTTGAGGTTAAACATGTTTTAAGGGACACTACGGATTTTCTTGAGAAACTAGCCAATCATGGTCAATCTTGTTCTTTTGTAAGAATGATATATTGGTTACATTAGACGTGAAGTCTCTTTTTACATCCATCCCGAATACTACTGGCATGGATTTTGTTAGGGCCATGTTGGTGTATTATAAATTATCTGAACGTGTAATTTTTAGATACATGTCACTTTTGGAGATCATTTTAGAAAATAATGTCCTTTGCTATCGAGACAATTATTTTCTACAAACAAAAGGGGTAGCAATGGGTACCCCTTGTGCCAACGCCTATGCTAATTTGGTGTTGGCACAATGGGAAAAATGCTTTGTTTTGAATGAAGATTCAGTTTTTGTTGACCGTCTTGTATTTTATAACAGATTTGTAGATGATGTGTTTTTGTTGTGGAGGGGAACTGTTGAACAGCTTTTGAATTTCGTAGCATACCTCAATAGTACCAAGAATTTCCTTAGTTTTGAATGTACTTATTCTTTAAACACCATTGATTTTTTGGATGTTAGAATAATCAATACCCATCAGGGCTTTGATACTGAACTTTATAGGAAGGAATGTTGGAGAAACAACCTGTTACATCGTGAGAGTATGCATCCTCGGCACATATACAACAACATTATTACCAATCAAATGGTCAGGATCTCCAAACTAACATCTCAGACGACAGCTTATAATGAACACAAACAGACACTTACTAGGAACTTTTTATCTAGAGGTTACAACATGAGACATGTATCCGAAGCCATTTCTTTAGGTGACTCACACAGATTATCTGATGGAGCACCTTTGATCAATAGAACACATAGACGTTCTCATTCTGTCAATAGGAGGATTAATGATAACCATAATAGGATTATTATTCCCTTCACCAATAGAAATAATAGCATCCTGAATGTATTCAAGAAGCATTGAAGTATTTTAATGGCAGATGACACGATTAGTTCTTTAGTTGACGTAAGACCTAGGGTGGCATATAGGAACATGCCTTCATTGAACAGGCTGTTATGTTATGATCGCTGTCACTCTGATGCGCCTCAGAGCAATAGAATAGGCACCTTTCCATGCCATATGTGCAATCAATGTAAGTATGTATCTACTACTGACACTTTTACTCATCCTATAACTAACAAGAGGTACTTATTTAGACAACATGCCACTTGTAAGTCTTTGTGTCTAGTATATGTAGCAACGTGCAAAGCTTGCACGATGTTCTATGTGGGGATGACCACAAGGTCATTACGAGAGCGCATCAGAGAGCATGTTTATGCAATTAGCAAGTGCAATATTGTCAATGCACTTGCGAAACATATATCAGAGCTAGGCAATACACATGGTTTCAGTTTTCAAGTGTTAGAATTGGTTAACACAGGGAAGAGGCCAGGCAACATAAAAAATAGGATTGAGGAAAGGGAGAGCCACTGGATAATGAGGTTACAAGCCCATAGGTTTGGGCTTAATGAGAAGTTATCTATTAAGCCTTTCTTAACTTCCAGGTCCTTAAAGCATTAACATTAATTAAGCTTTTAATTGTTTTATTGAATGTTGTGATGTCACTACCTGTTTTTTGTATAAAGGGAGGGGGTTTTATACTGCATTTATATCTGATGAAGCGTTGAGAAGCAACGCAAAAGCGCTTATACCACTGCAGTCTGTTTATCTGTTGTTCAATAAAGCGTGGACTTTTGGTTTTACCTGAAGATTTTGGAGTTTTATTCGGTTTGGCTTACATGGTGCACTCTTTATTGTTATTTCACTTGGGTCAGTGGAGTTACCTACTTTGTGCAGAAGGATTGTGAAAAAGGATTTCCACAAGTCTGGAATGAGAGATTCAGTGATGGAACGATTAATAAGGATAGAGATCGGAAAAGCGATAGCACTGGCAACAATTTTAAGGAAGTAAGAAGGTAAATTGTCAACAGAAGGAGAGCAGAGTTTGAGTTTAGTTAGTTGATTCTTGATAAAGTAAGTAGGAAATGGATGAAGGGAGAATGTAATAGAGGAAAGAGGTCTGGGCTGAGAGGATAGAGAGGTAGCAGAAGAGCTATTTGGTGTTAGTTTTTGGATCATTTCAATAAAGTAATTGTTTAACAGAGAAGCAGTTTCTGAGGCAGTATTAAGAGGGAATGGGTTAGGGGTAGGAGGATTACTTGGGTGGAGGATTTTGCTAATGCTAGACCAGAATTTTTTGGGGTTGTTTTGTGGGCTATTTTGATAGGAGGCAAAAAATGTTTTTGTCTGTTATAACAAGTTTTTTACACTTGTTCCTAAGTTCTTTGTAGTGTTGGAGTAAGGGGGGAGTTTTATTTTTGGCCCAGATTTTCCAAGTAGCATCCCTCTGATGCATGATAGAGTGTGTCTGCTTGGATAGCCAGGGGGCATGTTTAGCTTTTACCCTGATTATCCTGAAAGGTGCTATAAAGTTTATTACGTCTAAAAATAGAGTATTGAAAGAGGTTACAGCATCATTAAGGGAGAGCTTATTAAGGAAGGACCAGTTAATGTTGGATAAAGTAAAGATTAAATAGTCAGGGTTGATGTTAGTCAGGTCATGGCATTCTCTGTAAAAGTGTTCATTGGCAAGGTGCTGGGAGTATCTATGATTACAGACAGGGGAATGGTCACTTAGGGAATTTGGGAGAATGCCAGGGTTATGGTAAAGATGAGGATCTGAAGAAAGGATCCAGTCTATTATAGATCATGAAGTATAGTTACTATTGTACCTACTGGGAGAAAATATGAGATGGTGAAAGCCATAAAGATTAAGACTATGGGTATGAAAGAGGGAAGAGAGAGTTGCCCTGTCTATGTTCATGTCACCAAGTATGATAGATTTGTAGGTAACATTTAGGGTAAGCCAAGAGAGGTAGTTCTCAAGGATAGGGACAATGTCCACTGGAAGAATGTAAATGGATACAATGGCAAATTTCTTATAGGTATTGAGGTGGGAATTTACTATTAGAATTTCTGCAGGAGTGAAGCTAGGTATGGAAAGTGAAAGTGGAGAGAGAGTAAGCTGGTCAGAGTAGAGGATAGCAACACCTCCTCCTTTTTTATTTGTTCTGTCTGCCTGGCAGATATTATAGCCTGCGGGAAGGATTTCTGAGTTTGCAATGTGAGGTTGTAACCAGGTTTCAGAGAGGGTTAGGATGTGGGGGAGTAGAGGTCAATCCATGAATGCAGGTCTGTAGTTTTATTAACAATGCTTTGGATGTTGAGTGAAAAGATAGGGATTTAGAAGATGGACTGGGCTGTGGGGAGTTGTTGAGGAGGTTAGGGTGGGGTGCATGCTTGTGAGGGGCGGTGATGGGTGGTCCAGGTTTAGGGTGGATGTCACCATCCAGGTGTAGTGAGTCAAAGAAATCAAGAAGTATGGAGAGTAGTATAAGTGTATGTGGATTTATAGTCTTTATACTTGTGGGTAGGGTGTTGCTATGATACACCTTAATGGAAAAGAGGGAGGTAGGGGAGATTAAAGATAGGTGAGGGGAGATACTGAGTGTGTGGGTGTAGTTATGTGGTGGGATATTATTAGAGACAGTTGGTGAAGATAATATATATTACAGAGGAATGTGATATGAAATAGTGTTAGTAGGAGGAAGCGGATAAGAAGGTGATGAAGTAACACAGTAGGGTAGAATAGGCTGAGTATATGTAAGGGTAGTTGGGTGTAGAAGGTATAATGAGTAAGATGAGAGACTGATTGAGAAGGGGGCTTAGTCAGATGTTATTATAATGAGAAGGTAGATAAGGTGGGAGGGGTTGAGGAGAGGTGAAGATATAGTGACGAAAATGTATTGGTGGCGGCAAGGAAGTAGTTTAATAGATAGGGTATGGGGATTGGATAGTAGAGAAGGAGGAGGAGAAATAGAGAAGTACAAAGGAATTGACAGTGGGGGTGAGTGGGAATGGGGTAGAGTAGGGGAGCGGAGTGAAGCTGAGTGTGGCGAGGGTGAGTGGAGCAGGTTGACCCAGCAAGGTGAACATTGAGGAGGAGGAAAAACAAAACAATCAGTAAGGTAAGTTGAGTACGTAGGTGACACAGGGGAGTCTATAGCTAGCTGATAAGAAACTTATGCCAGTACATATGAGAGGGAAACTTTATATTTAATTGTATTTCTCTGGTAATTTATTTTATTTTCTTCCTACCCTTTTAACTTGTGAGCAGGAGCCAATGATGATGGCAAGTACTGTGCCAAATAAAAGTTATAGTTGGGGGGAGGATAGGACTGATATACAAGCCAAGCAGTTTGGAATAATTTGCAAAGCACATTTATGGAAATATAGCCATTCCAGCTGTTTTGCGAGCTGGACAGCTGACTAAAACCTAGTGCGATACTGCCATCTAGTGGCAGGAAGGAGATAGGAGAAAATTAAAAAGAAGACTATGGGACCAGTTATAATAGGGATTGGGGGGAGCTCGGCATGTGTGCTAGCCACTAAGTTGCTAACACTACTAGAAACAATGAATAAGTCTGTAACTGGTGTCACAATAGGCAAGCTTGTGCAGAAAAGTAGAAGACAATCTGGTGAAGGTTTGGGACAGATGGGAACAAAGGAAGAAAAAACAAAGGCATCTAGCAAAGGAGTGGCTAGATTATGTGAGAGAAGACCTGCAAAAGTCAGGCATGAGATTCAAAGAAGGTAGGAGTGTGGCATTGAACAGACAGAGACAGATGGTGACAGCAGACATGACACTCTAACCCCATTTAGAAAATGGGAAAAAAGGAGGTTGATGATGATGACCTATCATGGATATACTGCTGCTTGACATTGAAGATGGTTCAGACAGCAACAATAGCAGCAATTAAAATTTGACAGGGCCGGGGGGGGGGGGGTGCCATATCAGTGATGAATACAGGAAATATAGAATTCACCCCAGTCAGTGGACATAGTTTCAGTGCCTGTGGAAGTCACTCCAGAGACACAAGAAGATAATAAATTACAGCAAGTTGCAGGCAGGTGTACCTGAGAAGAGATGTCTGCACTGATGCACAGGCCCCCCTTGGTTGCAGCCAATCCTATTGGGTAGGGAGAAGACAGGAATGGTTATTTTAAATGTAATACGTATCAACCACCACCTGAGCTGTCTCAATGTTCTGCTAGTCTTCCAGGACATCATAGAAGGGCAAGCTAATGACCCCTCCATCCTTGCTGATTTTTCCAGCTTGTGCTACAGGACCAGAGGCACACCATATCACATGTGTGTAACATGATGGATATGTTCCATAGTCAACAGGCTGTGTGCGAGGCATACTTTCCATGGTCACTTCACCTCTGTCTCCAGTGTTGATGCCTGCCATGGAAGGAGGTGGCCAAGGTCAAGTACACAGAGTGCCACCATTTACATCTCACCATCCAGTGTGTAGGTGAGCAGGTCAAGACACAGACTTCCATGGTGGACAATTGCTTGTATTCACACAGCACACCTTCCTCTAGGCAAGGGCTGAATAGTGCCTATGATGCTCAGAGGCATGCATGGAATACACAAACATCTTCTGTGGTGGCCTTGGACCTGCCTATAGAAGCTTATCATAATGATGTAATACCTGCTTAGACTGTGCCCCAGCAGATCCACAAATATACATTTACAAAGCTCACATGCACATACACACATTGCAATAGTAATTGCACCTCCTTCCTTACCTAGTGTATACTAGGCCTTCCCCTACATCAGACACAACAATAACCAAATTAATGTCAGTCATATCACCACACACACAATTTACTGTGAATGACACTTGACATTGTATCTTTTTCCACTGTATAATGATGATAATAATTGTGTTTTGTTATTTGGATAGCCTATGACTGATATACAATGTGACCAGTGAATGCATGGATGAGCACAGCTTGGGTGCAGGTTTGCATGCACCATTTTTAATGCCATTTTTAATGTATAATGTTTTATTCTGGCCAACATT
The DNA here is from genome assembly GCF_019279795.1 of Protopterus annectens. Taxonomy (NCBI): domain Eukaryota; kingdom Metazoa; phylum Chordata; order Ceratodontiformes; family Protopteridae; genus Protopterus; species Protopterus annectens. The sequence goes on along the minus strand of NC_056741.1, from coordinate 985,440,981 downwards.
TATTAACTAACCATTGCCCCTTAGCTACTGCCAAGGTGCACTGCTCCCACCTTATAGGTTCATAGGTAAGTACTAGGCTATCTGCCCGATGGCATTTACATGCCTAGCCAGAGTGTGTCGGCTTTCGCTGCCCCATTGATTAATTAACTGATCCTCTGTCAAGCAGAGCCAATGAAGTGATCCCAGGGGTGTATTTTCTGTTACCCATTCACTCGTCAAGGTTTCTCTTGAAGAGCGTTAGTGAGGGGCTCTGCTTGATGTAATTTGGAATTTTGTTACAAAGCATGGGGAGTCTCTGTGACAGGAATCTGTCCCTCCAGCATGTTCTAATTATTGTTGTGGCAAGGTTTAGCTCACTAGAGCACGTGGCACGCAGTGACTTGGATTTCTTTAGGTGTAGCATGTCCATCAATTCTGAGTTGGACATGGCTTTGTAAGTCAGGCAGAGATCACCTCTGTGTAAGTGATATGCCACTGAGTACAGCCAGAATTTTTTCAGTTGGGCTGCATAAGACATATGTTTGAGACCAGTAATCCTCTTGGTGAGGTACTTTTGTAGTCTTTCCGGCTGTTGAAAGTGTCTTGTGAGGTACTTCCCAAATGGGGCATTGTACTCTGTGATGGGTCTAATGAGTGATGAGTAGAGGGGCACTGTAACCTCTTTATTTCTAGATGCAAACCCTTTAGTAATTAGATGGGCCACATAGAAGGATTTCCTTACCACTTTGGCAATATGATTGTCAAAGGAGAAATTACTATCTACCTGGGTCCCCAGATCTCTTATTACCTCTTCTGTATTAAGGGGGCTGCCACCTATGTGGTAATTCGTGGGTGTTTTGTTTTTCCCAAACAGGATTACTATGCATTTTTTGGCATTTAGCTTGAGGCCATGACTTTGACACCAGGTGTCCATCTCAGTAAGGCCCTTTTGGAGGATGTCCGTGTCAGTCAGAGAGTCAATTATGGCTCTCGGTTTGCAGTCATCGGCGAACTTGGTTAGCCATAGTCCTCCTGTGTTTGCTGTACTTCTGAGAAGTATATGCCAAACAGTAGGGGTCCCAGGACCGAGCCTTGCAGGACACCACTTGTGACTGGTTTAGAGTCAGACCTGGAGCCCACTATTCTTACCGTGTGAGTTCTGTCTGTAAGCCAGTTGACAACGCATCTCATGACGTAGGGGTATATGTTCAGGCTGGTGAGTTTTTCTGTAATACCCGAGTCAGGAATGGTGTCAAAAGCCTTGACAAGGTCAAGGTAGGCTGTGTGAACAACCTTTCCCTCATTTATGGCCTTGGTGACTTGTCTCGAAGAAGTCAACCTGGTTTAGTAGGCATGATCTGCCCTTAACAAAGCCGAACTGGGTCGGATCAAGTGTTTGGAGGTTCCCAATGTCTTTGTTAATGAGTTCCATGATGATGCACTCCATAACCTTGCAGACCAGGCTAGTCAGTTATGGGGTGATAGTTACCAGGGTCAGTTGTGGTCCCTCCTTTGTACACAGGAATAACCGTTGCTATGTGCCATTCTATGGGCACATAGCCTGGGGAGAGGCTGAGGTTGAACAGCGTGTTTAGGTGGGGGGTTATTTTGTTCTGTAGTTCATGCAAGATGCAGCCTGGGACACCACCTGGTCCCATTGAGGCTGTGTTTTTGGCTTTTGAAATGGCTGTTTTCACCTGTGCTTCTGTCATTTTTGGGACACTACACTTTTCCGGTATTGTTGTGGGTCCTTTTGGAGGTGAGAGGGGGGTGAAGTTTGCACTGAATCTACTTTCCAGGATGTTGGCAATATCAGTAGGTTCAGTATATTTTGTGCGATTTTGCACTAGTTCAGTGCATATCTGCGAGTTGCCACTTAGATTCTTAACATAGCTAAAGAAGGCTTTGTGGTTATCTTTTGAATCCTTGACTATTTTTCTTTCGAAGTTAGCCTTGGATGATTTCATGAGGGACCTCAGTTTCTTACTGATACTGATCAGGGATGTCTTTCCTTCTTGGGATTTGCTTTTTTTCCTGAACTAGTTTCCTCTTTCTATTGTATAGCCTGTTTATTGCAGGGGTCCACCAAACTGGTTTCCTTCTCATAGAAAGGTGAGTCTTGGTTTTGCTAGGAATGGCACGATCCATGCATCCTTGTAGGTGGCTCATAGAGTGCATTTGTAAAGGTTTCTGCATCTTGGGCAGCATTATCCTTTAGCATGGGGCTGTGAAACTTACCACTTCTGTCTTAAGTAAGGTGAAGTTTGCTTTAGAAAATTTTTTTACTGTGGTTTCCTTAGTTGGGGGTGGTGGTGGGGTGTGGACATCCAGAGTGATTAGTTTATGGTCTGATCTAACCAATGACAGGTTGACCTCTGGTGTGGAACACCTGTCGCCCATGTTGGTGATGACCAGGTCGAATATGTTTTCACCTCTAGTAGGGGAGTTTACCAGCTGATCCAGGGTGTTTGAGTTGATGAATTCCAGGAAGTGCTGGGCCTGGGAATTTGTACTTGAGTAGTTTTCCCAGTGAATGGTAGGGCAATTGAAATCACCCAATATCAGGGTGTTTGGTAGGACCTTCATGTTTTCCAGTGTCTCCAGAAAGGTGGAGTGGTGGTCCTGGGTCATGGAGGGTGATCTGTAGCAAGTCACAATTTGCATTGCAGATTTGCCCAATGTTAGTTGCACATGGATGATCTCAGAGATATCATGCTGCACTACTAACCTGGAGGTGTAGGTATCCTTGATGAATATGGATACACCCCCTCCTTTTGTGTTTTTGTCCGTGTTCTGTGGCCGAAAAGTGTGGTATGAGTTGTAGCCCGGTAGTGCTGGGGTGCTCTCTGGAGCCTTGAACCAGGTTTCAGTTACTGCACAGATGTTGGCATTCTCCATACTGAGGAGTGCTTCGAGTGTGTGCATTTTGAGATTTAAACTCCTGGCATTGAGTAGCATAACCCTCAGTTTTTTAATTGTGCTGTTTATAGAGGTTGGGTTTGACTTTTGAGCCTTGCCTAAGAAAGGCAATATGGGGGCAGCAAGAGCCTTGGCCAGTATTCAAAACCCAAGGGGTGACAGGTGCAAGCCATCTCTTGCGAAGCAATGTGGCTTGTCAAGCATGTCGTCCCAGGCTGACAGACACTGGATCCCCTTTGAATGACACCAGAAGCTTAGCCAATTATTGAAATTGATAATTTTTTCTTTATACTGAGGTATCATTCTTGGTGAGGGCAGGATGCTACTCAGGGTCAGGGTCATATGAGCCTGGGTTACATGATCAGAGAGCTCTTCCATGTCTCTTTTCATGTAGTCCATGGAGGTACGTCTCAGGTCATTCACACCAACATGAACAATGACAGAGTCATATTTGTACTTGTTCTGGAGTGACCTGAGTGCTTGTGTTATGTGGCAGATTCTGGCTCCCAGCAGGCAGCTAACAGTAACCTTCTGCTTGTCCAGCCTAGTGAGTGGGACATCAGTGTGCCTGACTATAGAGTCACCTATTACTAGTGTGTTAGGTATGTTATTTTGCCTTAAGTGCTGTGATTGTGCAGCACACTGATTTTGTGTTTTATGTGCTGTCTGGTTTGTGACTGGAAGTGCAGGTTGTTTGGGTGTTTGCTTTGGAGGTCTCTGATGCTTTTGCAGGTTTTTATTTAAAGCTTCCGAGTATGATTTTGTGTATTTATGTGTACTTTTTTGCCAGTGCTGTTTTAGTAGGTCTGTGTGCGGCTGGAGTTGTGGTGCAAGTGTTAACCTTCTCTTCTTGTCTGTCTGTTGCAGTCTTAGGTGGAGACAGCTTAGCTTCCAGTTTGGCTGTATAATTGCATCTCTTGCATATGTTAGTGTTTTGTGGTAGGAGGAGAGGGTTGTCTGTGTACATGAGGCAGTTGTAACATTGCCTCAGGATACCCAGATTCACCAGCTGGACTGGAGAGTGCACCTGAAGTTGCCCTTTGGTCATGCCTGAATAGTAGGGTGAGCTGCTTAGTTGCTTGGTTGGTGAGAGGTTAATAAAGAGCCTTGCCCTGCTGGGCAGTCAGTGTCAGGGTATATTAGTGTTTGCTATTAGGTCTGAGCAAGTGCTGGGCTGTAAGATGCTTTTTGAGTGCTTAGGTTGAGAGTTAGACTAGTTTCAAGAGAAAAACCGAAGAGGAGACTTAGTGGAGCCGGGAATAATTTAACCGTAGCTAACCGACACTGCACGGTGTGCAAAGCCGTGCAAATGCAGTTTTTATAGTAGGAAAATGAAAGAGATAGAAATTAGCCCAAAATGGCCAACAAACTACTAACTTCTTGGCTGGAACCACTCCTCCAGGGACAGGTAGGTTGCTCAAAGCTCCCCTCTCTCACAGGTGAACAGAGAAACTTCCTTCTATCCAAGTAAGGTATGGGCAACTCAGAAACTAGTATCACAGCCCTGAATTCAGCACTAGCTTGAAAACTGGACTATACTAGCTTAGAAAGGTGGGAAACAAGGATTTTTGGGTTTATTTTTTTTTTTTAGATAAGGCAAAAGCAGTAAAAAATACACTTAAAACAGCTTTAAGCGACTACAAATGATCAGAAAAGGCTATTGCACTTTAGTGTGTAGCCTACAACAGTTAAACAAATTATTTAAACAAAAAACAACTTTTTTAAAAGTGCAGGCAGTCAAACAAGTACAATATGTGGAAAAAAAACAAGCTTTTAAATCATAATAAATGCTGGAAAGTACAGAAAACTAATACTTAATCACTCCAAAGTATCTCTCCTAAGCTAGAAGGCTTGTATCAGTTTAAGGCTTTCTAGTGCTACCCAGTAGGTTAGTTACAGGAAAGATGGGAAACAAGCGCAGATGTGGTCTTTTAAATCAGAAAGTTGAAAGAGATGGACAAACTGTTCAAATGGTCAATAAACTACAATTTCTGGGCTAAGAACCTCTCATCTCATGGTAGAGAGGCTACCTAGTGCTTACCACTCCCACTGATAAGCTAGAAGGCTTTCCTCCAACACAGAAAGGCTTGCAGGGCACCTTCATCTGGCATAGCCTTCCCCAGCTACTGGCCCCTTTGCAGGGTCTTCATAGGCCTCCTCATCCACTTACCTTTGTCCTGGAACATCTGCCACCCAAATGGGTACTCCTTGCTGCAACTGTTTTCTCAAGGTTATGTTATGTGACATAGCATAGTCTGAAAATTATTCTAGTACATGTGCCAGGGTCATACTGCATAACAGCACCAAATATAGCCAGACAGTGAAAGCAAAACATTAGCAGGCCAAACTTGTTTAATAATTACCTGGTTTTGTGAAAGGGTAGTATTAAAAGACCAAATCACAAGCAGTGTTGTGTGAATGGAGACATAATATAGTACTTCTGAATATGCTGTGCATTTCTGTAAAAGCTGACGATGCAAAACATGAGGTGCTGTAGTTATCAGCTGACACCAATTTTACCATTTTCTTTATCAAAAACATTTTTATTTTGTTTTATTATAAACACACGGAAACATACATATAACAAATACAATTAAACAATAAAAAAATATTTACAATATTTACATTCATCCATGATAATCATTTTATCCATGAGAAATTATCAGTGTTTGTTCAAAAGGTTTTCCAATTTTTGCCATGCTATTTTTGTATGGGTAATGTTATGAGTTCCATAACAAATGGTTTGCAGTTCTTTTTTGCAAACAACTTTTGCTAAATTAATAAAATCTTTAAACATCAAATCTTGTTTACTTTTCCAGTTCAAAGTATTAACTTTTCTGGCAATTGCAAGAATTGACCAGAGTAACTGAATCTGAGATTTGAGTATTACATTAGGTATAGTAACACTGAATAGGATTAATGTGTTAGAAATATGACAGTTGTCAGACCCAGAAGCACTTATAAAATATCTGAAGTCTTTCCAGTACTAAACATTTCTACATTCAATGAACATGTGAACCCAGTTAGCTTCTAGCAATTCATCACACTTCCAACATTTACTTTCACTGTTTTTGAGAATAAGATTTATTTTATCTGGGGTATAGAAATTCCTATTCATAAATATCCATGTGTACAAAATCCAATATAATGAAGAAGAGGTACCGTACATAGATTTCAATAACAATTTTTTTGATTCATCAGATATTTGTTCTCCATTAATCTTTACATAATAATTCCAAAAAGCTGAGTCAAACTTTAGAGTGTCTTCTCTTAGTATCTTATAGATAGGTGAGATACTTAATTTTTGATAATCTGTCTTTTCAAGACACCTAATAAAAAGCTGGATCAAACTAGGTATAGATTCAGTCTCTAGGTTAATTAATACTCTCATTTTGTTTTCTATAAACTGCCGTAATGAGTGTATAAACAACCTGCTGTCTTGACTATTATCAGATCTACATAAAAGAGATTTTAGTGTTCTAATACTCTTATTTTCAATAAACTGATGCCAGAATATCAAGTTATTTTCCTTTAATTTTGCATTGCATTGATATTGAAGGAGTCTAGGCAATCAGGGGAGTATGCTATAGGGAATATAAGAAATAGGAATTGTTTAATGTTGTATATACAATCAATTATATTTTTAAAGTTATTAAGTATTTGATTAATGCCATAAGACAAATGATCAAACTTCTTATTAAACAAAATTCATGTAAAAGCCAATGAACTCTACTTATTCCATGTTGTTCCTTAAATTAATTTTCTATAGTTCTGACATCAGTTGCATGAATCTCATGATCCAATGTAATATTACATTAATTATAACTGATTTAGAATAAAGATCTAAGCTAGGGAATGCTATCCCATTACTGCTCCAAGCTCTAATGTGCCTTTTATATGCAATCCTAGGTTTTAAGGGGAACCATAAAAATTTAAATAGCATGGAATCTAATTTTTTAAATAGGTTTTTGGGAGGGTGTAGTATCAATGACTGTATATAAAACAAAATTTTATGTAAAATTATCATTTTAATTAAAAAGAGCCTATCCTCCATTGTGAAGAACATTTTATTCCATCTTTTGATTAGTTCACTAATGGTGGTTATTACATTATTGTAGTTTAGTTTAACAGACTCTTTCCATGTACTGCAAAGATTGGATAAAAACACAGAAACAGGATGAGGTGTGGTAAAAGAAGATACATAAACCAAAAAAATAATAACAAATACCACATTGACATGGCTGAGTACTGAAAAATGTTGATTCAAAATAAAATAAAATGTTAAAAGTAAGTGCTTTCATGATTACATCGCTTCATCAGACTGAAAACTGAATAAAACAGCACTCAATTTAAACTAAGACTAAACAATGAATTCCTAAAATCAATTAAGCCATTTAGAATAAAAAGGTGTAGTCAGAGGAAAAACTGCACAGAAGTTCAAGTTGCAAAGCCTATAAAGTAAAATACTGGAAATTACACTAGCAAGAAAATATAAAATATTATGTGCATATATATGATATTGTACAGAAATGAAAGCTAATATTTGAATGGACATGCTTTCAGAAAAGGTTTGAGGCTAGATACCCCATTTAAACCAGATGATTTATCTGCATTAAACAGTAAAATCCATTTTTGTTCTGCAACTTCTGCACGATTAACATCACCCCTTCTAATTCCCACATCCAATACATGCAGAACTAAGAAATTAAAATTACGTCCTGGGCCATGCTGAATGATGTGCTGTGCATTGGTCTCTCTTTTGTTTCTAATATGCCTGTTGTTGTTGTTTGTCTTTCGGCTTTTTCCCAGTAAGGGGTCACCACAGCGGAACTCAGGTCCGCTAATGATTGGCAGTAGATTTTTACAAAATGCTTAGGTGCCAGCTCAATGCCCAACCTTCAACAAAGGCACGCCCATTTACGCACACATGTCTTTCGAACACTACTCAACTGCAGGGAGAAGATGTAGACTTCACACAGTAGGCACTCCCAAGCCAAGAATCGAACAGGAGAACCTCTTGCTGTGAGGTAACAACACTACCGCTGTACCACCACAGAATATCTCTGCAATGTTCCAAAATTCTATCTTTCAAAGATCTATTAGTCATGCCTATATAAAAGGCATGACAAACCTGACAGCTACTAAAATAAATGATGCTGGTAGTTTTGCAGTCAGCATAGAAGTCTAACTCGATTTTAAGATTCACATAGGGATGTATATACACTGAACCTGTAAGAATATGCTTACTCACTGCACAAGATCTACAGGCAAAAGTGCCCTTCCTGCTGGATCAAACAGTTCCATTGTGATGCTGTGATCTATAACACAAATGGTTCTTAAGTGACTGGTTGCTTTTAAAAGTAAAGTGTGGTGTAGTATCTAGGATACCCTTCAGTTCTGCCATACATAAAATATTCCACTTCTTATTTATAATGTTGCAGTAATTATTAATGTCACTGGAATAGGATAAGGGTACCCCCAAAGTATCAGTCATAGCAGATAACACCTGTGGACTATGGGGTGCCTCTGAATTATCATATTATAATTCTTTCCATGTACTCTTTATACTGACACCTAAATATTCTAATACATCATTTTCCCAATTAAACATGCTATTCTCTTTTAGGTTTTTGTTGATATTTTTGTTAATTAGTAATGCTTTGGATTTATTATGATTAAATTTAAGCCCTGAAATTCTTTCAAACTTGCTTAAGATATTTATAACATCATGCAAAGACCCATCTATATCACCCAACATTAACAACATATCATCAGCAAATAACTATATCTTAGGACAATAGTCTTTATTAACTTGAAAGCCTTTTATATTTTGCTTATTTCTGATATATGTAGTAAAAGGTTCCATTGAAAGAGCAAACAATAATGGTGATAAAGGACAACCTTGTCTAGTTCCCTTGAGGATTTCTAGTGGTGAGGATAGACATGATCCGATTTTCACATAAGCTTGTGCCCCACTATAAATTTTCATGAATAAGTTGACAAAATCTGAGGAGAATTCAAAACCAATCAGGATTCTTTGTAGATAAGACCATTTAATAGAATCAAAAGCCTTTTCTATGTCTAGGCTGATAATAGTTGTTTTTTGTATTTGCATGCTATGTCTATTAATGATAGTAATTTAATAATGTTATCTTTTCTATGAAGAATGAACCCTGTCTGATCATAATGTATTAGATTAGGTAATATTTTCTTTATCCTATTAGCTAATATTGTCATGAAAAGTTTATAATCGGTGTTTAGTAATGAAATTGGCCTATATGAATTACAAGATTTTGGGTCCTTACCTTGTTTTAATATGAGGAGATTGAATATTTCCACGATGAGGGTGTTATACATTTTTGCTTAACCATAGTAAAGGTACTCATCGTTTTCTTTATTATATAGTCAGGCAAAATCTTATACAGTTCAAAAATTATTCCATCCAGTCCTGGAGCTTTATTATCTTTTAAATATTTTATTTGCCCTTTCACTTCTGTTAATGTTATTTGTTTATTTAATATGTTATTTTGTTGCATTGACACCTTAGTAGTTACATTTTCTTGAATAAAAATATTTATTATATTATGTCTCCAAAAGTCATGTGTTTTATTTATATCTTTATAGTAGTTTTTGAACACTTCTAATATGCCCATTAAGTTAGATGTACTCTTAACTGAATCATCACTTTTATATTTAATCTCAGTAACAAGATTTTGATTGTTTATTGTTTTGGATTTTACCACTATTTTATGTAGATATTTGGAATTTACAGCATAAGATTGTAATTTCAAGTTTTCTAGGTTTGTGGCTACCTTATGATTCAAAACTTCTATGTATTTTTTATTTAACTTAGTAATTTCATTATGTGCTACTTTGTTATTTGGTTTTGCATCCATTTTTATCTTGTCTATGTTTTTTTGTAAGTCTAAAATTTCTTTGTCCCACTCTTTCCTTTTTTTGAGGTACCAAGATTTTATTCTACTATATATATAAACTTTAAAGGTGTCCCATAGTATAGTATCAGTCACTTCACCATTATCATTTGTTTCCATAAACATGTCTATTTCTTTCATTATCCAGTCCCTAAAGTCTTTTAACTTAGTTATGTAATGAATTCTCTGTAGAAATCTTAAATCATCTGTATGCATAGTTAATGTAAAGTTTATAGCATTATGGTCTGAAAGTTGACAAGTCATTATAGATATGTCACTTATTTTAGAGTATATATTATTTGATACAAAGACCTTATCAATGTTTATTTGTGTACCAAACCAATATGAATAGTGAGTATAGAATAAGCAATAATGTTCTCTTAGACCATGGGCAGGATTCACGAAGCCTCCGTGTAAGAGTTATAACTCTTACACGGAGGCTGCAGTTAAACGGAGTGATGTCAGCATGCTCTGCATATTCATGAGAGCATGCTGAATCACACCTAAGGCTAACACGGTCCGTGTAAGACAGTAGGGGCGTGTCCGTAGGCCGAGCCCTGTAAGCGGACACACCCCCCAGAAGAGTAAAAGTGCCCAAAGTAAACACCCACGACAGAGTCCATGGAAATGTCAATAAACACAACACAACACATGCCCCCACAGACTATGAACAGAAAATATATAAATGAACATGTTATAAATTTTTTTTAAATCGTAAAGATGTTTGCCCGTGAGTGCGCTCATTTGCGCGGGAGTGCCCGTAGTTAGCAGTCAGTGGGAAAGCATATAAGAACTAAATATGCAAATTAAGCCAAGAAGCAATAGCGTAGCGGTAGAGATGTCAGCTAAAGAGCAGGCATTCATGGTTCGAGCCCCCACAACACCAAATTTTATTTTTAGCAAAATAAGCACGAAACAAGTCCCTGACAAACATGTACACATATAAAATCACATTTTATGTAAAATGTAATGAAATAGTCCATTTATTTTGAAGAAATGTGAGGTAGCAAAACAATAAAAAATGCCAGATGTGCCTATAGCTGAGCTACAGTTTAACAGGGTGAGTGTATCTGCCCGTAGGTGAGCAGTGGTTTAACTGGTGCAAAATGAGTGCCCGTAGCTGAGCAGTGGTTTAACAGGTGCATATTGAGTGCCCATAGGTGAGCAGTGGTTTAACACGCTGAAACTGTTTGCCCCTAGCTGAGCTGAGCGTGATATGCATGCTGACAGCCAAATGAGGCGTAAGACAGCGCGCACCATGCCAACAAGCTAACCGACGGGCAACGTTGAGCAAGCTGTAACAAAACTGCCTTTACACAGACACACCCCCTAGCCTGTCTAGACAGTCATAAAATATAAAAAACGATGGCCAGGTTTGAACCCAGGATACTATGCACCGGAGTCAAGGTACTGAACCACTAAGCCATGACAGCTATACTCAAAAATGCAATAATAGCAAATATATAGGAATGAATAGAAAGTGGAGCATGACAAAGCAGGTTTTGTGAAGTGGATAACATTCCAAAATGGCCAATCACAGATAAGTGTGGGAAAAACGGCATATATAAGCCCCATAAGTGGGAATACACAGCATAAACGATTGTAGAACTGACTTGCAGCCAGAATGTCAGGTGTAGGTGAGGGTAGTTGCTTTTGAGCACAGAGGTGGGGTGTTGAGGAGTCCAGATACATGGTCTGGCTCCTAGTCCACAATCATGAAGCCCAACTCATGCAGGGCCAGGTCCTGTGGGGAGCATATAGGGCTGAGGCATGGGACCGGTTGGCTCATGATCTCACCAGTGCCACAGGGATTCCAAGGACTGGTGAGCAGGTCCGTCACCACCATGCGGACCTGAAGAGATGCAAGCAGGACCAATTGAACCTTTGGATACAGGAGGCCCGGCAAATGCCCAACGCCCCACTACTGAGTAAATTACATTTAATTATGTATGTAAGAAATTAAATTAGCTGATAATATGGATGTGTATTCCAATATTACTTCATTTATATTACAGCTGCAGGTGTCTGTTCTGCGAACCGCAGAGCCTATGGCAATAGGCTGGTGCAGTTGCGCCTCCAGGCAGGTCAGTAATCCACCCCCAGTAACTGTAAAGAAATATCAAAGTATGACAGTTAGCAAAAGAGTGCAGTGTAGTCACTAAGTAATAAAATGTGCAAGTAACAGTGTAAAAGTGTTTGCAAGTATTGCTTGATTACAAAAGTGTGCTGCAGTTTGTAATCCAAACAGAAAAATGAAAATGTCTCAAATAAAGTCTGAAATAAAGATGCCCCACCTGTAATATAATAGTGCATAACCTGCAGCTGGCTGAAAAGTACAGCTGCAGAAGATGAGCAAATCACATGTGTGAAATATATCCCTGTTGAAATACTGAAACATGACAGAAGTGAGACTGCTGGAAAGGATTGTAATAACTACAGGTAAAACATGTCAATAAAGCCTAGAAGTAAGTACCATCCTGAATAGTAAAATGAAAACAAGTGAGAGGGTGTGAGAAAGAGTTATGAATCCACCAATAAAGTAGTAATAACCCCTGAATAAAGTATACTGCAGTCAGTACAGAATGAAATGAATGTGACAAGTAGAACCAAACTGCGAAATGTGTCCAAAGTGTTGCTGCAGCTGGAATGTGTATCCCAAAATCTGGATATGTTGCTTTTAGTCTGCAATATGCAGATAGTATGATTGTCTGAAATATCAAACATCTACAGTTGTCTATAGCTATATAAAGCAAATGTAGCAGGATGATGTAGCTGAACAAAGCCAGATATGAACGTGTATGAATAACAATAAAATGTATATTGATGTAGCAGTAACAGTCCTATCACCAAAGTGAAGTAGTTATCATATAGGAAACTGTAGTTAGAACAGTAGTGTGTATATATCTGTAGCTATTAGAAATGTACAGCATATGTATTGGTATTCGAAGGTGTTAATAATATTTTCTTCACCCCACCCTATAACCACATATAATCCATTCCATGTGAAATTGGTATGTGCAATCACAATTAACACCCCTGGACATTTGTCCTGATGGGTCATAAATATTTGCATGTCCGTTGATGCATCTGCCCTGTTCATACATCTAAACCTGATGGCCTGTTGCCATCAATCAACCCTGCATGTTGTTGGACTGTGTATTGCTGTTCAAATTATGCATGTGTTATGCTCGCTGTTCAATGGTGTGAATATCTGGGTGTTTGGTTAATGGGAATACTAATGCATGCTGTTACAACTAATTGTGAATGGTATTGTATGTTACTAACCCAAACTGTCATGACATAATGCAAAACATAGAACGACAGGGAAGGCGGGTTCCAGCAGACCCACCTCTCCCACCTCAGCTGGCGAGTGCACCTGGCAGCAGTGCCCAGTCTGGACCCTCGTCCGGTGGCCCTGTGCCACCTGCGGGTGGAAGCACTGCAGGGGATGGGGCCCGTCCCCCCTCTGCAAGCGTGGCCAGAGGAGAACCACCACTCACCCTCCGTAGTGTCCGGACTGTGGTGCGTAGGGAGATCGGGACTCTGTTCTTGAGCCCCTACACCAGCTTGAGGCACAGGTGGCACAACTTATGGGCATGCCTGTTGCCCGGCCTACACAGCCCCCAGCACAGCCCCATCCTGGGCAGTGAAGGAACAGTGGCAACTGCCCATGGGTGGGGATATCAGTTCCACTGTTGCCATCTGTGGGCTCATGGGCTCTGGATATCCAAACCTCCGTCCCGTCAATTGTGTAACCCCCCCCCACACGTGTCATACACTGCCCCTGTATGCATCTTGTTTGTCTTGTCTGTTGACCTACCCAACCTACCTCCCCAGCTATACCGGCTTCCTTCACCTGACATACCACACTCACCTGAAAAAAAAAAAAAAAAGGGCACTCTGTACCCACAAAAAAATTACGCCCCATACATAGCTGCCCATTCTGCACATATGTCTGCCGGACATGGAAACTATCAATTACAATTGGCTGTACAACAAGTATTATTGTTGTCCTTACACCTCTCTCAGGGGTGGAAGGTATCAAATGTCACACCAAATTACAAACATATGCACAGCTGTTGCTGATGAAGAAATGGGCAGCTATGGGCCTTACCTACATCCCTCCTGCAAAACCCAAGCTTGTTTCCCTACTGTCTTACCCTCTTTGTGACCCCTTTTTCACCACTTTCCTGTCTCCCCATTTTCATTTCTTTCAAAGAAAATAGCGCGGGTGTGCGCAAGAGTAAGCACGTTTAAGCGGCTGTAAGCGGGTGTGCGCGTGTGTGTGCAGAGCTAAATGCCAGTGCGCATGCGTGAGCTCCACGCAAACCAGCGCTAACCTGGTTACAACTGCTTAAAAGTGCCTTAGTCACTTTGATTGACAGGTCCTGTAGTCAGTTCAGAAGCAAAATAAAATCCCAATGGCAGTCCTGAACCCAGGACCTTGGAAACAGTAGTCTGCATGATTTACCACTAAGCCATGACTGTTATACAAGAGCATTGTGCTAAAATAAATATATCATGTAATAGTAGGAATGAATGTAAAGGGAATATAGGATGTGTAGTACACAAAGCATGTCATTTAGAATTACTGTCAAAACTAGTGGATTTCCATAATAGTAGTGTGTGAACAGAAACAGCCATGCTAGTTGGTAGCTAGTAGGTAATAATGTCACTGTAGCACCTTGCAAGCCACACACATACTCACAGCAGGATAATCACTGCCCATACCCCACAACCTCTTACAGGAACACATCCGGACCAAGTAATAAAATATGTGGAGCAAAGGGCCAAAACCAGGGACACATTACAAATAATGTTACAACAAACTCAGACAGTTCAGAGAGTAACAGGTTCTGCATTTTGTGGGATGTTTGGAAGGGTATGAAGTCTGAAACTTGAATGTTTGTCACTATATTCTGACTTGAGCCCAGAGTGATTTGCCAGAAAAAGCTGTGCATAAGATATTGACCAAAATATGAGGCGGAAATGTGGACAACCTGCAAATATTTGTACACATGAGAGGTCTGACACCACCATATTTGAATAGTTAAGAGCCTAGACATAGCAACAGTGAATGAGTTACAGGGATGCCCCACAGACTCCATGTGAAATGTACAAACAGTAGGCAGAAAGGTGTTACAACGCATGCAATGGTAACTATGGAGTCCTAAAAGTATGCACCACTTGCATGGCAGAAAAAGTGTAGTAATACATATGCTCATGCTATCCCACAGTCATAAGTGCAGCATACCAGACAATTTAATGTGTGTACCCCACTGATATGTACCATTCCATGAGGCAGATAACAGATGCACCTGAGAGTCTCTGGGGCCTGCTCAGCAGCATACACAAACACCCTAATAGATGTCAAGGCCCACACCATGGCCAGATCATACTGCATGCTGTAACACCCTAGCAGATATAGCAAGCATTCCAAGGTGTGAATGTACATGGAAAATAGGAAAGCCACAGCAGCACACTACAGTCAGGACACCTAGCAGGCATACAAGTAGTGACTGTAAAGGGCAAATACTGAAGCCATAGCAACAAAGTGCAAGCAAAAGTGCAAGGGAAGCTCACACACACACATTAACAGTAGTAGTAGTCGTAGGTGTCAGTGTACATACACAGTTAGTACAGGAAACTGGAGAAATGAATGGAGGAATGTTAATCTACAACACAGCTGGAAATATGAGAGAGATACCAACCTTTACACTCACAGACCATTGTCCACAGCATACCAGCATGGTCCCTGCCCTTACAATCTGAAAGGGCTACGCCTACCTCACATACCTTTTTATAGCACTGTTCAAAAATCACAGTGAGAACTGCAATCAGTACACAACTGGCTGCATGCAATTAGCAAATGCTGGCTAACAATTGGTGCAGATGCCATCACATGGACATATGCAAATACCTACAAAAGTATGCTGTACTCCTAGTCCACACATGCAATACTTTCATTGCACCCTGAGGAGGAAGTGAGAGACAGACAGAGAGAAAGAGAGAGACAGAGAAAAATGAAATTAAACAGACACAAACAAAACTGTTCAGCAACAGCCACCTGAAAGCTGACAACTGGCAAGTGGAGCAGCAGGACACAAAACCAGACAGCAACACAAGCAGCTGTGACAAACACAGGTAATGTAAAGTAATACTATAAAGGTCTACATACTGTGAACCCTCCATATGTGTCATTGGTCTGTATCCATATGTATATGAAGATGTGCAAAGGGCAGGGGACATACAGCAACTATCAGTGAAGGCTGTACATACATTTGTATGTGAGAGCATCTATGTGCACATATCAATGTAGGTTGACTGTAGGTTGTAGTGCAATGTACAAAGTAGGTTTCACAGTTATGTATGTTTAGCAGTATGTTAGTGTGTGTATACAGTATGATAGACAAACATGTTGATATACCTGTCTATCATATGGATACGTATGTATGTCAAAATATGTATGTATGTATGTAAATATATATATATATATATATATATATATATATATATATATATATATATATATATATAATATGCATATATGTATACATACATAGAGATGTAGGAATACATAGACAGATGTAGATAGATAGAATATATACAAACATATATATGTAATACACACATACATAGATATATATAGATACATATACATAGACAGACTGATCTGACTATCTGCAGGTATGACTGTATATGACGACCTCAACACCCCCTGTCCCACCCCCTCTGTCACTCTCACCCCCTCTGTGTGTCCCCCTCTCCATATCTATAGCAATATATGTACATCAATATATATATGTGTGTATATGTATACAGACATATATATATGTGTGTATATGTATACAGACATATATATATATATATATATATATATATATATATATGTATATATACATATAGATATATCTATATACATATATATATATATATATATATATATAGAGAGAGAGAGAGAGAGATGTATATATATTCTGAGTGAGGCACATGTGTACAGATGTATTGCAACAGGTGCCTGGTGACAAAGGCATGGAGTGAACACCAGTGTAAAAACTGGAGTACCATACCCCATTTCAAATCACCTACACCAGTAACCACCAGATATGTGATTGGCTGCCCACCACTGCATGTGTCAGGGGTGAACAGGGTCATAAATGTGTACAATAGTCCCCCCAATGATATTCACAGTGGCACACTATTCCTGGAATACCTGACATGGTATGTGTCAGCAGAAATGGTGTGTCAGCTATGGACATGTACGTCAGTGTACCCCTCCACAACACATAATGGATGCCATGGTATGTACATCACATGACAGCTACAGATATGGAGAAGGACACAGTGATATGTACAACACTGTGACAATGCACTCAAACACATTACCAATGCACAGTGACTGACAACACCACAGAGTACACACATACTACCCACATAGAGGTTACCACTCCTGGATTTACATACGTAAGTCACACCCATGACAGATGTCCAACAACCATAGTAACACCTCACACCATCCACAACATAAATGACTGCTGTGTGCCGTCCATGCCACTGCAATAGAGAGCACATGTGGAGGTAAAGGTTCCTACCCACAGATAAGACATACCCTGCAATAAACCACACAGTGTTAAGAAGCAAGACTCCCCATGAGTACATGTCACACATACCCCTGCTGAATGTTAGTCAGATAGGTAATATGCCAAATGATTCACCCTGTGTAACTGTGTGACAGCAGCAGGTACCATCACACCACATGTGTCACAATGGTCAGGGTAGCAGAACAGTATGCTGCTGTAGTCCCAGGGGCAATAGCATATTGTATAGTATTGTATCGTAATGTATTGTATTGTGTTGTATTGTATTGGTATGTTGAGGTGCCTCCTTCGTGGAGTGGAACCACTGCTGCTGTGTGCCAGTGTACATGTACATATCCTGTTGTCAGGCTAGTGTTACATAGCACTTCTATATGTGTGTTTAGCTCCTGTCAGAGTTCATGTAGCATGCAACCGGGGATACCATCAGGTCCCAGTCATGTTGTGTATTCTGCTTTCCTGAGGGCGGCTCTCACCTGGACATCTGTGATGACAGGGAGGTTACAGTCAGCTGGGATAACTATGTCTTATTTTGGGGGAGAGGGAGGGGTGACACCTGCACTGAACCTGTCTGCCACAATGTTGTCAATATCTGTGGTTCCAATGAAATATTTGTTGTTGTGTATTAACTATGAGCATAGAGGAGGGATTCTGACCAGGTTGCTAAGATAACTGAACAAGGCCTTCTGGTTATCTGTAGTGTCCCTCTTGATTTCCCTCTCAAAGTTGCCCATGGATGTTTGTATGAGGGAAAATAGATCCTTACTAGTGCTGCTCAGACATGCCTTCCCTTTATGGAATTCTTCTCTGTCTTGCAGTAGCTTCCATCTTTTGTAATACAATCTGTCTATGGCTGGGGTCCACCAGACAGGATGCTGTCCCTTTGTGGAGAGTGTCTTGGTCATATATGGGATTGCATGATCCATACATTCTCGGAGATGTCCGTAGAAAACATTTGTGTAGAGGTCAGCATTGTGGGTTGTGTCTTCCACTGGACCAGTGGCCTGAAAGGATACCATGTCACTGTTACAAAGTGTAAAGTTTGCATCTGCAATGTTATTCACTATAGTCGTTTGTGCTGGTGGTGGAGGTGGGATATGTATATCTAGGGCAATTAGTGTGTGGTCAGCTCACAGTAGTTGATGATGTAGGCCATACAGTACCTAGATACAAACCCCCAGATTGAGGAGGTGCTCTGGACCTGAATCAGTGTTCTGACTGCTGAGGTTTGGTAGTATGTCATATGGAGTGTGCCAGGTACTGTTGCACATTTGCTGGCTGAGCACTGATACCTGGCCATTTACATGTGTATCCACCAATAGACAGACAGATGCTATATATGTGAGATATGTTGTATCATAACAGTTGAGTAGCATGTGTAGTATGTGTGCCAAAGTCTGCTTACATATATTGCTGATATCAGGTTATTTTCTTTTTCAGGTACATGGCTCACCCGCGAAATCCCTCTTACTCCGCAGCTGAGGATGAGGAGATACACCAAAGCCTGGTGCGGGATTATGCAATACTCTTTTCCCGCACCAGCCAGAATCAGCAGGAGAGGGCTGCACTGTGGCAAGACCTGGTCCGTCGGGTAAATGACATAGGCACGCATAATAGGACATATGAGCAGGTACGACATCACTGCAGTGATTTAATCAGAAATGTCCATCAGCGTGCATCGGATATCCACAGGCAACAGGTCGCCACAGGTGGTGGGGTGGCTACACAGCCCCCACTCACCAGACTGGAGGGACTACTCATGAGTGTAGTGGCTCCAGTCCGCCAGCAACAACAACAGCAGCAGACATGCATTATGATGGAGGCTGGAGCCACACAGCAGCAAGACTATGAGCGTGCAGGTAATATGCCATATGTATAGTTGACTGTTGTGTACACTGGTAGTTAATGCATGTGTGAGGTGTGTCCTTGGTTTGTAGCTGTCATTATAGTATTTAATGTGCAAGTGTGATATCCTCAATATTAGCAGTTGACCTGTGAAAGGCGACTGTTGTACTACTGACCTGTATCATACTCAGTAACAATGGCACAGTTGTGCCCACTGACATTAGTTTCCTCACTTCTGCAGGTCCCTCCGGTGTAACAGCAATGCAGCCTATCCATGCTGGTGAGTGTGTATTAACAATACCTGTAATAGTCTTGATAGTAATAGTAATATTAGGCTCACTTAGTAGTGCTCCTTGTATGCATGCAGGTGTGTCTGTGTGTGTGTGTTGATATCACGCATACTGAGTAGTGTACAATTGTGTGCAATTGTGTGCATGTGTATGTGTGCATGTGTGCATGTGTGCACCTGTGCATGTGTGCATGTGTGCACGTGTGCATGTGTGCATGTGTGCATTTGTGCACATGTGCACTTGTGCATGTGTGCACCTGCGCATGTGTGCATGTGTGCATGTGTGCACCTGTGCATGTGTGCATGTGTGCATGTGTGCATGTGTGCATGTGTGCATGTGTGCACGTGCTCATGTGTGCATGTGTGCATGTGTACACGCGTGCATGTGCACATGTGTGCATGTGTGCACCTGTGCATGTGTGCATGTTTGCACCTGTGCATGTGTGCACCTGTGCATGTGTGCATGTGCGCATGTGCGCATGTGTACATGTGTGCATGTCTGGACCTGTGCATGTGTGGATGTGTGCATCACTGGTAATGTGTAGACATTGTAAACTGTGTTTCCTCTTTCCCTCCCACAGGTTCTGGTGCTGCTCTGGTGTCATGCAGCAGGGAACCTGAATCAGGTGCCATGGATAATGATAATGATGACATCTGTGTAATGGCACAGGAAGGTATGCCAGGGTCCATCATTGGTCAGCCGATTGACAGTACACAGCTGTCAACCCCATCAATGCGCACAGTTATCCTGCCAATACACCCTTTGTCACCAATGTCCCTAGGTGATGGACAGCATACAGTGGGCATTGACCAGGGTAATGTGGTATCTGTGGCACATGCCTCCCCACACAGCAGCCATGGGCATGGCCCTGAGATGGTATCACACAGACAGATGTCCAGGGGTTCTCGTGGTAGCATCCTTGGGCGTACTGCCCCTGTCAGACTTGCCCACAGAGGTCTTACAACCTCAGCTATGTTTCGGGCTGTCATGCAGGCACAGTCACGTATGGAACGATACACCAGACAGAGTCTGAGGGAGCTGACAGCATGTCGCACAGCCATGACTGACAGTATGCGTGACATTGCGGCTGCCATCCGTAATTTCACCGATGTCATAGACAGACATTGTTGGGACATATTAGATCGGTTCCACAACTACATGTCCATGAGCCAGGGCGATGGTGGACTGTTGAGGCGTCGACGTGGGCATATGCCAGCAACAGCAGCAGCTGGCAGTCGTCGCAGATGACAACAGGGCCATGGCCGCCCCATAGTGCCAGCAGCAGCCCCAGCAATGCTGGGTCTGTGCTGTCATCAGACCGCCCCAGGAGACCACGTGCACGTGGCTCTGGCCAGGCCCGACAGGGATCTGTGTCCAGTCAATGAACACCTGCTTCTGATGACAGTAGCCAGTCTGGGTTGGTACCGGATATGGTCCGTAGCACCCCTGCAAGGCACAGGTACCGTGTCCGTGGCCAGAGACACTGATCTGTATGACCTGGCAGGTACAGTCTGTGGCTGTCCACAAACACCAGTATATGGCAGCCATGAGGTGGAACTGTGTGCATCCATACACACATGCGAATTGACAACACCTAGGGCTACCGCATACATGCACACACTGCATCAACATTGCCCCACCTTGTACTGCTGTCCCTCACCAACACACATACACATACATGTCAATCGTTGGTATCGGTAGCCGACTCAGGCATACCAAGTTCACACCCTGTGCATATGATGAAACTGTGCCACCTCCTGCAATCTGTAACATCAGTGCAGGTACAGGTTAACATGTTGCTGATGCACAGGGTGACTACATAGATGTGTAGTAATAGTATCATGTTGTTAACAGTACTGTGTGCTGGAATAATTGTGGGTATATCACAGCATGCCTGATGCGGTAAGGGTGTGATTGTCATGTACTGTTGTCTACACCCATGGTAAGTACCATAGTGTATCATCTGCACATGTTGGCATACTGGTGGTAAGGATGTCAACAGAAGGCTACATACATAGGTAGAATAGGGGATAAGGTAATGAATGTATTAATATGCAATGATGGACATGTAAACTGCAAGTAGCATGTTGCCCACACTGGACTCAGCAATGCGGATGTTTGAGGATGTTGATATGTGTGCAGTACTACACGACTGGTACAGGACACACAGGAGCACCCTAGCACTGCAAGCTCACATCTCATACCATGCTAGACAGCCCCAACACACAAAACTAACTGTCACAGGAGGGAGAGTCCCCATACATGTCAGGGATACTGTGGTGGCAGGCCAGGTAGCATACATCCTACTAAGTATGGAACCACTGAGTGAAGGCTCAGTGTCTGTTATTTGACATGTGTATTACTGCAGGTATGAGCACATGGTTTTCCATCCAGTTATTGTACATCCTGACAGTACATGGTCTGTACACTTGTGTGTGCTGAGACTGGACCCTAGCCATCTGACCTGTGTATTTCCATGTACATGTGCATAGTGCCTGCATATTTGCAGTGTTACCTACTGGAAGTGGCACAGCTTATTTGTTGTACAATGGACTGCATGCAGCCCTGCTTACTGTAGCTTTGTTTGCATGCATGTTTGCTTGCAATTACCCTGGAATACTGATCCCACCTGCAATCCATAGTTACAGAGCTTCTGTGGACTCCTAGTGACATCTGCATAGCTTACTATATGTATGTCCATGTCTCACTTGACAGAATGTCACTGTTTGTCCTGTTCACATGTACGTTGCCTGTGACACATTGCATATGACTTACCTGGCATTTGTCCACGTGAGCAGTCATATATGCTACTGCTAACTAATCACAGGCACTACACCCTCACATATTCACCTTCTGTTGAACCATCTGCTTCACTAGGAATGGCTTGCACCTGTCACCCCTGGGCTTTCGGATATTGACAAAGGCTCTTGCTACCCCCATAGTGCCTATGTTAGGCAAGGCTCAAATGACAAACCCACCTTCATAGGTACCACAAGGGATAAGAAAGTAAGAGTAATGCTACCCAATTCCAGAAGTCTAAACCTCAAGATGCATGCACTCAAAACTCTCCTTAGCATGGAGAACATCAATATCTGTGCAGTAACAGATGCCTGGTTCAGGGCTCCTGAGAGCACCACAGCACTACCAGGTTATACCTCATGCCATGCTTTTCAGCCCCAGAACTTGGAACAAACCAC
Source organism: Protopterus annectens (assembly GCF_019279795.1). NCBI lineage: Eukaryota > Metazoa > Chordata > Ceratodontiformes > Protopteridae > Protopterus > Protopterus annectens. The sequence continues at coordinate 985,418,224 of NC_056741.1, read as the reverse complement.
AAATGGAGGGGGAGTATTGATATTCATCAAAGATACCCACACCTCCAGGTTGGTGGCAAAGCACCAAGCATCAGAGACTATCCATGTGCAACTAACAATGGGTGAAACTGCCTTCCAGGTTATAGCCTGCTACAGACCACCCTCCCAAACCCAAGAACTGCACTTGGCCTTCCTGAGAACAGTGGAAATATGAAGGTCTCTCCAAACACCATTATATTGGGCGACGTCAACTACCCAAACATAGACTGGGAGCATGACTCTAGCTCCAAAACCCTAGGCCAAAGATTCCTAGAATATATGAGCTCAAATGCTATGGAACAACTTTTTACCACTCCCACAAGAAGGGGAAACATACTGGACCCGATCATCACCAACATGGGGACTCTATGCTCCAGACCAGAAGTGTATCCCTCACTGGTAAGATCAGACCATGAACTAATCTCACTGGATATTCACATCCCGACCCCACCCCCTGCCCAGAACACCACAGTGAACAACTTCTCTAAAGCAAATTCACACTCCTCAAAACTGAGGTGGAAACCTTCAAAGCCCTTGGGCCTGTGGAAACTACAGACCAGACCGCAGATTCCTCTATAAACGCATTCTATGGACACCTTCAGGAATGCATGGATCATGTGATCCCGAATAAAACCAAGACCCAATCCTCCAAAGGCAGACGTCCTGTCTGGTGGATCCCAGCCATAAACAAACTACACAATAGAAGGAGGAAGCTACTAAATGATACAGCAAAATCCCAAAAAGGGAAGGCATCACTGATCAGTATTAGCAAATAACTACAGGCACTCATAAGATTGTCTAAGGCCAGCTTTGAGAGAAATTGCACAGGACACTAAGGATAATCACAAGGCTTTCTTCAGTTATGTTAGGAACCTGGGTGGTAATACCCAGATATGCTCAGAGGTAGTCCAAAATGTCAATAGAAACACCAAACCCACAGACATTGCCAACATTCTAGCTGACAGGTTCAGCGCAAACCTCTCCCCCCCTCCACACCGAAAGGGCACATATGTATCCCAGCAGAGTGCTGCCCCCCTGACATCTCAGATGCTCAGGTAAGATCCGCCCTCTCCAAAGCAATACACACTGCATCAATGGGACCAGACAGTGTCCTGGGCTGTGTCCTACATGAACTCCAAGAAGAGCTACAACCAAACATAAAACTACTGTTCAATCCCAGCCTTACTACAGGATATGTGGCCAAAGAGTGGCGTACAGCAACAGTGGTCCTTCTACAGAAAGGTGGTGCCTCAACGGATCCTGGACACTATTGCCCCATAAGCCACACTAGCTTGGTCTGCAGAGCTATGGAAAGGATCATCATGGACCTCATAAATAAAGATATTGGGGACATACAGACACTGGATCATACCCAGTTTGGCTTTGTTAAGGGCAGATCCTGCCTCTCAAACCTGGTTGATTTCTTTGAAACAGTCACCAAGGCCATTGACGAGGGGAAGGTGATCCACACAGCCTACCTGGACCTCGCAAAAGCCTTTGATACAATACCCCACTCGGGCATTCTAGAGAAGCTCAACAGCTTAAATATAAGCCCCTATGTCACTAGATGGATTGCACACTGGCTCAAGGACAGAACCCACATGGTTAGAATTGCTGGAGCCATGCCAGACTCCAAACCAGTTACAAGTGGTGTCCCACAAGGCTCAGTCCTGGGACCTCTCTTGTTTGGTATATATTTATCGGAGGTACAGGCCAACACAGAAGGACTGTGGCTGACCAAATATGCAGATGACTGCAAACTGGCCGCCATAATCGACTCTCCAGCCGACACAAGCATCCTCCAAAAGGGCCTCATAGAAACAGACAACTTGTGCCAGAGCCATGACCTCAAGCTGAATGCAAGAAAGTGTATAGTCATCCCCTTTGGCAAAAATAAAGTGCCCACAAAGTACCACATAGGTGGTAATCCATTAAGTGCAGAAGAAGTAATTAGGGACCTGGGGACCCAAGTTGATAGCAATCTCTCATTTGACAACCACGTGGCCAAAGTGGTTAGAAAGACATTTTATATAGCCCACCCCATCATGAAGGGATTCACATCTAGATCAGAGGAGGACATTGTGCCTCTTTACTCATCCCTCATCAGGCCCATAATTGAGTACAATCCCCCTGTTGGGATGTACCTTACCAGACACCTGCAGCAACTGGAAAGACCCCAAAAGTACCTCACCAAGAGGATCAAAGGGCTCAAACAGATGCCATATGCTGACCGGTTAAAGAAACCCCAGCTCTACTCAGTGGCATACCACCTGTTCAGAGGCGATCTGTGACTGATATATAAAGCCATGTCAAACCCAGAATTAATGGGCATGCTGCACCTGAGAATATCCAAATCCCATCAAGCTACACTCTTGAGAGACTTGAACCTCAGCACTGAAATAAATAGGACATGCTGGAGGGACAGATTCATAACCCAGAGGCTCACTTCACTCTGGAATAAAATCCCAGTCCAGGTTAGGCAGAGTCCCTCATTGAGTCTCTTCAAGAGGAAGTTTGATGAGTGGATGGGACATTGTAGGTGTACCCTGGGTATCACTTCTGTGTCATTGTTAGACAGAGGCACTGTATACTAACCTCGGAAAAGGGCATGGCAAGATATATTTACAATGGATGGCGACAGCCAAACACATTCTGGCTAGGTTCATAAATGCCCTAGGGCAGATAGCCTAGCATGAACCTATGAACCTATGAACCTATGTACCTTGTTCCCCATTGGCCCTATGTGCTGTTAATCACCATGGCAATCACAATACTATGGTAGCATGTGCAAAGGTCAGTTGTCAGTCACCTCTATTGTACAATTGTGGAATATGTGGGTCATGTGGCAATGTCACAGATGCCACATGTACACAGTCAACCCTCTCCCCTACACATGGACGTGCAACACATATATGAGATGGAACCACATAGCCAAACTGGGGACTAAGCACTCTGAACCCAGTACTGGCATAACCTGTCAGGTGGCATGAAATACTACAGTGACTACAATACCAGTCTGATGTAGACCTACACTGACAGCAATACAAGCATGTGAACACACTGGGCCATTCATGGAGCCTAAGAATAGCATCCTGCATGAGAGGCAGATACCTCTGCAGCTGGCACACAGGCATACGTTATGCCTGAACACATCACGCATAACACATAGCACACAAATCCTGTGTGCCAAACAGTCACAGCCTGTACGGCTAGATAACACACCTGCCACAGTTGTGTTAGGTACCTTTATTGTCCGGTACAGTGAGGTCACGCTCACCAGGCTGGACAAGGTGAAGGTCACAGTGATATGCCCGTGGGGCACTATGGTCCATCACATAACACAAGCATACAGGTCAGTCAGAGGCATGGACACATATGACTCAGTCATTGTCCATGCCACATACCTTCTCCTGCTGTACTTATAGGGTGCTGACATCATCAGTGTTTAGAAAGGGGAATGTGCATCCTGTAGTGTGTATTCCCAGTTGCCAAAAAGGCACATTTCCCTCACACACCAACCCCACTCATACCCACACACTGAGCATTTGCAGGATTCAAACCCCTACTTCACTATGTTATGACATTTGAGATAGATGCATTAGCAGAGCGCGCTATTCGCATTAGCAGGAAGTTTCTCTTCTCCTGCTTTACTTATAGGGTGCTGACATCATCAGTGTTTAGAAAGGGGAATGTGCATCCTGTAGTGTGTTTTCCCAGTTGCCAAAAGGGACATTGCCCTCACACAGACTTGCACACAGACCAACCCCACTCACACACACTGAGCATTTGCAGGATTCAAAACCCTACCTAACTATGACACTCACGACGGATGCATTAGCGGAGCATGCTATTCACATTACTGGAAAGTTTCCCTTCTCCTGCTGTACTTATAGGGTGCTGACATCATCAGTGTTTAGAAAGGGGAATGTGCATCCTGTGGGGAGGCAGATGCCAAGCACACTCTGGCTAAGCTGTCATTCCCAAGGGCAAACAGCCTAGTGTTGACCTCTACACCCATATGTTTAATTGTCAAATGCACATTATTTGTTGCTGATAGACTGTTTGCAGGTCTTTATTGCCATAGCATTTCCTGTTTGTATGAACAACTTGTGTATCTGTGGAAGATGTTTGCATATGGGAGGGATCCACTATATCACGTATGTCTTTGTAGTAATTTAACTGTGTGCACTGGGCAGATTGCTGTAATGTGGTTGGTTCATGGAATAACACGTACAAATACCAGATATGTGTGGCCAACTGCTAAACTGAGATTTGGCCTAAGTGTGTGAGCATGCCCAGTTCAGCCTTCCCATGGCATGTTGTCTGACATATGTCTCATTTATCAAAGCGTGTGAGCATGCCCAGTGTGAGCTTTCCATATGTTGAACTCTGCAGCCCACCACATTTGTGGATGAGTGTGAACTTCAACAAATATCTCCCGTTTATGGTTGTGTGTTGTGTGTCATGTTGTGTAGTTACTGTCCGACTGCTTTGTGTGTGAACATAACAGGGATTATACTGTGCCTGCAGGGTTTGCATGGGATACTTTGCATACAGTTGTCAACATACTTTCATACTGACCTAACACTGTAGTACCGTATAGTGTACTGGTTCAGTACTTTGGCTGTGGTGGACAGTATCCTGGGCTTTAGTCCTATCACTGATTTACATTTCCATAGTGAGCACAACAGCCTGGTTAGGGGCCAGTTGTGCACATCTGACCATGTTGCATTATGTTCAGATATGAACTACTTAAACCAGGCACGTCCAACATTGGTAGTGTATTCCACAACATAGGTGTACATTTGCAAACACTAGCGATGTGCCCTAGGCCATTTCTAATGCTAGTCGGAGAGTGTGTTTGTTGTGTAAGTGGAGTTTGCCATGACATATGTCATGGTTAGTATACTGTGTCTCTGTCTACCTGTGACATAACAGTGATACCCAGGGTAAACCTACCATCTCCCATCCACTCATCAAGATTCCTCTTGAGGAGGATCGATGGGTGACTCTATGGATAGCCTGTACTGGGAGTTTACTCATGAGTGGGGGTGTCTTCTGTGTTATGGATCATGCAGTACAGCTTGTCCTATGTATGTCAGTGCTGGGGTTCAGGTCTGTCATGTGCATAGCTCACTGCCATTCAGATTGTACAAGGTGCAGCATGTTTATTGATTCCAGCTTGGACATGGCTTTATACATCAGTCACAGCTTGCCTCTGGGTGGGCAGTATGGCAGTGTGTGTAGCTGCAGTTTGTTTAATCAGGCAACACATTGCATCTGTGCAAGCTCTTTGATACTCCTGGTGAGGTACTGTTGGGGACTTTACAGCTGATGGAGGTGTCTGCTGAGGTACATCCCACAGGGGCTATTGTAGTCAATTGTAACGCTGATGAAGGATGACTGCAGAGCCACAATGACCTCCCCTTATCTAGATCTGACAACCTTCATGATTAGGTGGGTATATGGTATGTTTCTGTAAACACTACAGCCACATGTTTGTCCAATGCAGGATATCTATCACCTTGTGTCCCCAGGTCTCTCATTACATGTTAAGTACGTAATGGGTTAACACCTATGTGGTAATTGGTGGACACTTACTGTATATACACGGGGGTTGACTATACACTTTTCTGCAATTAGCTTGCTGACATGGCTATGGCACCAGTTGTCTGTTTCTATGTGGCCCTTTTCTGGGATGCTTGTGTCAGCTGGAGGGTCAGATATGGTGGGCAGTTTGTAGTCCTCTGCAAACATGTTCAGACACAGTCCTTCCATGTTGGCCTGTACCTATGGGATATATATACCAGACGAGGGAGATCCCAGGACCAAGCCTTGTGGGATGCCAGTTATATCTGGTTTGTAGTCTGACATGGCTGCAGCATGTCTGACTATGTCAGTTCTGTCCTTGGTCTGGTTTGCAACCCCTCTACTGACATAGGGGTTTATATTTAAGCTGGTGAGCATATCTATAATGAACATGTAGGGTATTGTATAGAAGCCTTTGCAAGGTCCAGTACGCTGTGTGGACCACATTGCCCTCATCAATGACCTTAATGACTGTTTCAAATGAGTCAAACATGTTTAGGGGCAGGATCTGCACTTAAGAAAGCCACACTGGGTAGGGTCCGGTGTCAGTAGGTCCCCAATATCTTTATGTCTGCAGTACATGCTGATCCTTTCCATAGCTGTGCAGACCGAGCTTCTCAGGATTCTGGGGTGGTAGTTTTCAGTATCCATTCAGGCAACACCTTTGTTGAGAAGGACCACTGTTGTTGTACACTGCTCTTTGGGTACATATCCTGTGGTAAGGCTGACATTGAGCAGTAGTGTGATTTGGCATTCCATTCTTCTTGGAGTCCATGTTGGACTCAGCCCAGGACACCATCTCATACCATTGCTGCTGTGTGTTTTGCTTTGTAGATGCTGGCTGTTACCTCAGCATCTGCAATGTCAGGGGGCCAGCAGTCTGCTGGGATAGATATTTTGCATTCTGGGGGTTGCACTGCACCTGGCAGGATGTATGTTGGCAATATGTGTGTGTGTTTGGTATGTTGTTTGTAATATTTGTGTGATTCAGAGCATATCTGTGAATTTCCAACACGGTTCCTACCATCAGTTGTGGAAGCCTTGGGATTATCCTTAGTGTCCTGTACAATTTGTATCTTCATAGGTTCATAGGTTCATACTAGGCTATCCACCCTAGGGCATTTGTAAGACTAGCCAGAGTGTGTGTGGCTTTCGCCACCCCTTGCTATGTGAATATTATGGCCATTTATGATTTGCTTTGCTGTGTCTCTGTCTGGACGTGACACAGTGAAGACCCCCAGTGTAACTCTACGATCATCCATCCACTTGGCAAGATTCCTGTTGAAGAGTGTCAGTGAGGGGCTCTGCCTAACATGGAGTGGGATTCTGTTCCAGGGTGTGGGGAGCCTCTGGGTTATGTATCTGTCCCTCCAGCACATCCTATTTCATTATGTATTGAGGTTGACATCTCTCACTCTCACAGCTCCGATGGCTTTGAGTTTTCTGGGGTGGAGCATGTACATTACTCCTGTGTTGGACATGGCCTTGTACAACAGACATACAATGCCTCTGTGTAGGCAGTATGTGACTGCATTCAGCTGGGGTGTCTACATCCAGGCAGCATATGACATATATTTGAGACCCTTTATCCTCTTGGTGAGGTACCTTTGAGGTCTTTCTAACTGCTGCAGGTGTCAGGTAAGGCACATCTCAAATGAGGCATTGTACTAGATTATGGGTCTGATAAGAGAACAGTATAGGGGCACAATGACCTCTGTTGACGTAGATGTGAATCCTTTCATGATACGGTGTCCAATATAGACAGTCTTCCTAGCCACATTGGCAATGTGAGTGTCACATAACAGGTTACTGTCCACTTGTGTTCCTAGGTCCCTGATTACTCCTTCCATACATAATGGTTTACAACCTATGTGGTAATTTGTGAGTACCTTGTTTGGTATTTGGTGGGACATTCATACTGTCCAGTGTCTTCAGGACAGCTGGGTGGGGTTCCTGTGTGTGAGAGTGTGGTCTGTAGCATGCTACAGACTGTACAGCAGTCTTGCCTACGGTTAGTTGCACATGGGTGGACTCCAATGCCTTGTGCATTGTCAGTTACCTGGACATATGGGTGTCTGTGCTGAATATGGATACTCACCCTCCTTTTATGTTTTGTTCCAGGTTTTGGGGCCATAACGCATGGTATGTGGTATAACCTGGTAGTGCTGGTGTGCTGTCAGGAGGCTTGCAGCAGGTTTCTGTCACTGCACAGACATCGATGTTCTCCATACTGGGGATGGCCTCGGGAGCATGCATATTGAGGTTTACACAACTGGCATTGGTCAGCATTACCCTTATGTTTCTTTCCACTTATGTTTTGTAGGGTGGTGGGTTAGTCTTTTCAGTCTTGCCTATGAAAGGTTCTATGGAGGTGGCAAAAGCCTTATCCAATATCCAGATGCCCAGGAGTAACAGATGCAAGCCATCCCTGGAACAGCTGCGTGGCTTGTCAAGCATGACATCCCAAGCAGACAGACATTGGATCCCCTTGGAATGACACCAGTAATTGTACCACTTGTTATAACTGATCATTCCGTGTTTGTACTGTGGCATCATTCTTGGTGAGGGTAGGATGCTGCAAACAGTCAGTGTCATACCGGCTTGGACTACATAATTGGGGAGCTCATCTATTTCTCTTTTCATGTAGTCTGGGGAGGTACATCTCAGGTCATTCACACCAGCATGGACTATGACTGCATCATATTTCTACTTGCTTTGGGGTGACCTGCATACTTGTGTTATATGGCGTATTGTAGCAGCCTACAGGCAGCTTACTGTACCTTTCCCTTGTTCAGTCTGGTGTGCGGGACAGCAGCGTGTCTCACTATGGAGTCACCTATTACAACTGTATCAGGCATGTTGTTTCTCCTTCTGGCCTATGACTGTTTGGCACACCAGCTTTGTGTACTATGTGTTGCATGTGCTATGTTTGGAGGTTGTTTGATTGGGTGTCTGCTTTGGAGGCCTCTGTTGGTGTGGTGTGTTTGTAATTCGGGCCTCCGGGAATGTTTTTCTGTGTTTATGTCTTTGGTTTGCAGTTGTTTGATAGGTCTATGTGGGACTGGGTTTGTGGTGTGTGTGGTTACCTTCTCCTCCTGACTAGTTTTGGGAGTACTGAGTTGAGGGAGCTCAGCCTCCAGTTTGGATAGATGGTTGCATCTCTCACATATATTTGTATTTCTTGGGGGGAGTTGGGGGTAGTCTGTGTACTTGGGGCAGGTGTAAAATTGCCTCAAGATTCACAGATTCAACTTGTTGTGGCTGGCCTTAGTGGATTGTATGTGTGGACATATTTTATTGCCATACTACTGATCAGTGATTACTTCTTTTTTATGTTTGCTCTATCATGTAGTAGCTTCCTCATTCTCTTGCATGGTTTGGTTATGGCTGGTGTCCACCATGCCAGATGCCTGCGTGTATGGCATTGTGTCTTGTTTTAATTTAGGATTGCATAATCCAAGCATTCCTGGCAGTGTTCATGGAATGACTGTATAACAGGTTCTGAGGTGTGGCCCATATTTTGCACCTGCACAGGACCTTTAATGGATTCCACATCAGTTTGGAGGAGTGCAAATTTTGCTTTACACATGTTTTCACTGTGGTTTTCTGGCCAGGGACTGTGGTCAGGATGTGTATATCCAGTGTGATTACTCTATGGTCTGGTCTTACCAGTGAGCAATACACTTCTCATCTTGCCATCCAGTACCCATGTTGTTGATTATCACATCCAGTATGCTTACCCCTCTTGTGGGAGTGGTACGTTGTTCCTGGGCATTTTGGTTTATGGATTCTATGAACTTTTGTCCTACAGTGTTGGAGCTAGTATAATGCTCCCAGTCTATGTCTGGGTATTTTCAGTCACCCAATATAATGTGGTTTGGAGGACTTGATATATTCATGTATTCCAACATAGGCCATGTGCAGTTCCTGGTGTTGGGACGGTAGTCTGTAGCAGGCTATAAACTGGGGGGCAGTTTTAGCCACTGTTACTTGACCATGGCTAGCCCATGCTGCTTCTTGTTGTGGTACTAACACGGGTGTGTGGTTATCCTTGACAATTATTGCTAGTCACCCTCCTTTTGTAGCTTGTTCCATGTTTTGAGGCTGTACAGCACAGTATGAGGTGTAACCTGGTAGTGTTAGGGTGCTGTTGTGAGCCTTGACCCAGTTTTCTGTTACAGCACAGATATCAACATTCTCCATACTGGGTGAGTTTAGACTGCATGCATCTTGCTGTTTAGACTTCTGGCATTGGGTAGCATTACATCTAGGTTCTTATCCCTTCTGATAACTATGGAGGTAGGTTTGTGTTTTGAGCCTTACCTATTCAGGGCACTCTGTGGGTAACAACAGCCTTTGCCAGTATCCATACGGCCTGCACTGATAGGTGCACGCCAGTACTAGCAGGTGGAGCATCATGTCATGCTCAGCATGTCATCCCAGGCAGGCACACATTGGATTCCCTTTGACTAACTGCAATACGTCAGCCAATTATTGCACTTGATCATCTCATTGTCATATTGTGGCATAATGCTTGGTGAGGGTAGGATGTTAGTCACGGTCCTCAGCTGTGCATATAGTACATGGTGTTACATTACTTAACACATGGCATTCATGCCTCAGGTGGTGCTGCAGGGCTGCCTCTGTTGGATGCACATATTACACTCTCTGTACATGTTTGTGAGCAGGTCATGTCATTTTAGGCATCCCTGTTATTATTTGAGTGAGTCAGGGGGGGTATCATTTCCAGGGTTCCTACTGAGCCAGTGTATGTGCTGTGCATTGCCTCTTTGCCAAGGCCAGGGCATACTGGGCACACCTCCTTCTGCTTACTGGGGCAGGCTCAGGTTGTTCCTCCTCCGAGTCACGCTCTGCCTGTGATGGCCTTGGCAATGGTGGAGGGCTGTTTGGGCCAGCCCTATGCTGGTCCTGCTGCAGCTGTTTTCGCAAGATCATATTATGTAGCATAGCACATACCATGACAATTTGGGTACATGTAGTTGGTGTGTACTGCAAGGCTCCACCAGATGTGTCCAGACACCAGAACCGTGACTTGAGCAGCCCAAACACATGCTCTATTACATTACGTGTTTGTGCGTGTGCCTCATTATGGCTTTCCTGTTCAGGTGTGTGTGCGTTTCTGATGGGTGTCATCAGCCACGGCTCCAGTGCATAACCTGCATCCCTCACTAGGTGTCCATGTGGGATGTCCCCATTGGCAAATGTCTGGTACAGCTGCGTCAAATGCCAGATGTGGGAATCATGGTAGCTCCCAGGGCAACCAGCACACACATTCATTATTATGCCCTGGGCATCACACATGACCTGGCAATTGATGGAGGGGAAGCCCTTGCGGTTAATTTAGGCCCTACCCCACTCACTGGCTGGTGCTTTGATGCGTATGTGCGTGCAGTCTATTGCACCCACTACCTCAGGGTATTCCGCTATTTGCTGGAAGAGACGCATATTGCTGGCCAATACCTCACGGGCATTGGGGAAATATACATGATCACCGACATGTGCTGACATGGCATCCAGGAACTGGTGCAGTACCCTGGAGGCTGATGCCTGTGATATCCCCATCATATCACCAGTTGGTCTCTGGAAGGTACCTGCTGCTAGTATTCTTAGGCCAACACATACCTTGGTTTCCACTGGGATGGGTTCCCCTCTGTTGGTTCTGTGTGTGAGGCGTGGCCTGCACAGCTCCACTATTTGCTGCAGGAGGTCTCTGTCCACTCTATAGAGCTCTACATCTCCAGCAAATGTAACCCATGGTAGGTGACCCTGGGCCTGTACACTCTTCTCCGTCTCCTCACTGTGGGTTGTCTGGCACCATCTGCATTGTCACCACCCTCAGCAAGTCGCCTATGTCTCATTATGACAGCTAAGCCAGCCCCTAACATTTCTGCTCTGAGTTCAGCTTTTTCAGTTTTCACTTCTAATAGCTTACTCCTGTCTTGCAGTGTCTCTTGTGAGAAACATCTTGCACTGCTGTTTGCAGAGTTTTAAGTGTTGGGCTGAGCTACTATTCTGCCTGTGTAATTGCCTGCTTCTAATTGTTTTCACCTGCTAGCTCCAGCAGTATTCCCTGCTAGCTTCCTACTAATTCTGTTGCTTCCTTTTTCCTTTCTGTTTCCTCAGGGGGGAGCAGCGTGCATACCAGCAGAAACACGCTCACAGTGGCTTACACTCGTGCGCACACATGCTTACACGGTTCAGAATCTGCTTATTCGGGTTAAAACACATGCACATCAGCTCAAACAGTGTTACAGGTCTGCCAACAGGCTTCTACATGCTACGTCTGCCCTACACGTGCGCACACCCACGCAAACAGTGTTAGACATCTAGCAACACGCTCCCACATGCTTAGTCTGTCTTACACTCGCGCACACTGTCCTACTTGCGTTTCATGGCGCGCACACGTGCACATGCATGCCCAGCAAGAAACTTTGGTGTAGGCAACAGTGTACACCTTCCATTTCTTGACTTTCCCATGCTTATGTTGTGGCACTCCTCTTTCCATGATATGTGTCTGATATCTGTCATGTAACTCTGACCTTCAATGAACTGCATTTCTTTCTGCTATTCCCCCCTGTGATGTCACCTATCTCCTACTCTATTCCTCCCACTTATGTATCTCTTACACTACTCAGAATGTGCTCATTTGCTATGTGACAGTGGAATTCAGTATCCTAAAACTCATTTGCATTATTTTTGTAATAAATAGAGTTGTTATTACATCATGGTGATACTTGGTTGGTGTTTTATATATTGCATCAGATTGCCTACTAATGCTTAGTTACATCTCTTAGACTCAGCTTCCCCCCTTAGCAACCACTAAACAGTGGCCATGTTGTTTTTAGTCTGCTGGTCCCTGCATTGTAAATCCATGTATTGCATAAAACCCACATTTGTGGGTTTATAACCTTCGTTTTTATGTTTTATATAGCGCAGCCCATTTGCGCGGGGCTGCACTGCGTTTAAACACCGGCGATCGCCGAAAAAAAAAATATTTATTTCTCGTATTTGCATGGGGGTACCTTGCCAATGGCCACATATTTGGCCATTGGCATGCTGCCTGACACATATGCACCCTTTATTTGGAGCTGACATGGCTCCATTGTGGTTTTTGCAGAAACGTACTCAGTTGTCAACTGAGTACATTTCTGCAGCTAAAACGGCTCTTACACGGGCTGCTTTGGGCTTCCTGGATCGCTAATCAACCTCATTTGCATGCTATTTGGCTGCAATTGAGGTGATTAGCTTATCCATGCCCACTCCGTGTAAGAGACGTTTTAGCTGGTCTCTTACACGGACTTTGGGCTGTTCCTGGATCGTGAAGGCTGCATGGAGTCTTACACTACTCTTAGACTCCATGCAAGCCTTTGTGAATCCTGCCCATTGTATATCTTTAAGGTTCATCTGGTTTGTAAAGTCATTTAACTTCTTGTCTTGAGATGTTAGTTTTATTTTTACCATTTTTAGAAGTATCATTGCCTGATAATAGGTAGTTAAAATCACCTGTTGCTATAATTTCCCCCCTTTGCATTTAAAGTAATCAGGTCCAGATATTTGTCAACATATTTAGTGCTTATTCCTGGTATCCAGTATGTATTAATCAAAGTATAATACTTCCTATTGATTTCCAAAATAATCATGCTTAGCATCCCATCTTAAGCTGAAATTGTATCTATAATTCTTGGCATAGTATAAGTATTTTTCCATAGAATAAGAGTGCCTCTTCTCTTAGTCTTAAAATATGAATCAGCCAGAATGGTATAGCCATTAAATGAGTATTTTTGTAGATTTTTTTAATAGATGGGTTTCTTGTACAAAGATGATCTGGGCTTTATGCATTTTGATATATTTAAGCAAACCAGCTCTTTTGACATTTTGTTCAAACCATTAATATTTAATGATAAACATTTATAAGCCATTGACTATAATGCGTATGTTGTTACATACTGAAAGACCTTTCTTCCGTGTTGACTTGAAATCTACTGAAAACTTACTTATCATGGATGCATAACATGTAATAAGCACTACCTTCAAAAACCCACAACTATTTACAAACACATACATGAAACATAAAGTTTCTGGTTTAGTTAAAAACTTAAATAAACCATCCATCCACCACCTCTCCAACACCAAAAGACATAAATTATCCATGTCTGCTTAGAATATAGTATAACAACAAAAAAGAAAAGCATTATGAAAGCAACTAAAGAAATCTGAATCCATAAAATATACATCAGAATGAGAGTGTCCAATATAAAGCATCTGTAATAAGTACATATGCCAGAGATACACATTAGATCAGAGTATGTATAGACATTAAAAGCTGAAGGTTAAGAAGATTGTCAATATTTTCAAGACTTTTCTAGAAACATCAAACAATTTAACCATTTTGTCAGTCATCTATCTAATATTTTTCATGTAAAGATCTGTTTAATATATATATATATAACACTTATTACAACATAACTATTATATTTTACACTTATACACATATTACTCATATGCATTAAAAAAAGCCTTACAACCCTCTGTTTAGTTATTAAATGTTTAATTATGTAACATAAGTCCGATGTTAATATGCACAATGAGTTTTCTAATGCAGCTCTTAGTTCACTTGATGTCATTTAGTTACTAACGGTGTCAGTGAAGCTGCAGAATGTATGCATCTATAAAAGAACATAGGTATTTTCAAAGGAGTCAAACACTTCCATCAGAACAAATTATTTACCGTTTAAAGTATCTAAGTGAAGGATAACAGAATTTCAAGAGAAAAGAATTCTAAATACAACCATTTAACAAATTCAAAAGGGCAAATGATGTCATCACTGTTTCCTCAAGCTGCAGCTTCATAAACTTGTTAAAAAGTATCTAAATAGGATCATGCATAACAGAGGTTATCTCTAGTGGGGAAAAAACATTTTTGGCTGGAAATTCAAGTTTTGAAGCTTTTACAGAAAGCAAAAAAAAAAAAAAAACCACTCAAGCTGCCTTGTCAGTGCATGTCATGAATATCCATAATGAGAACAGTCACACAGACCACCAGTTTCCTCACAAAAAAATCAACATCATGAAAAAAATAACCCTTTCATATAAAAACAGCTATTTAGAAAAAAAGAACCTAGTGTATATATATATATATATATATATATATATATATATATATATATAAACTTAAAAAACACCATTAATGTACTATATTAATGTTTATATATATCTAAATAAAGAGTCTAAAACATCTAGTTAGAAACATTAATCAGAAACACATTGTTACCCCACCACTGACCCACTAGAAAAAATGGACTTTGGTGTTGTCAAATTATACTATTATTGAAGAATTAGAAGACATACATCATTTGTAGTTATTTAAAAGGGAAAAGTATGTACAGTACTTATAACGGGGAAAAGAGAGAAAAGGAACATTAGTAACAAAAAAGAATAGGATGAAAGGACAGAGAGAGAGAGAGAGAGAGAGAGAATGTTATTTAAATACTCAGTACTATATGTAATTAGAAGAAATAGATATAGAAAGGAAAATAGAAAGTTAATAATAAAAATGATTCACATTACCTTACAGAATCAAATATATTATGATTCATAAAACAAAGCATTTGAAATTAGAAGGAATTTGTTCATTTTCCTTTAGTTTTTTTAGTTTTTTTTTTTGCTCCTTCCTTCACAGACCATCCATTTTCTGTTGCCTGTCTCTTCAAATTCTGGGATGCACATTCCATTTCTTGTATGTCCAACAGTATTTTCTTCTTTTGGATAAATTCTACTGTTTCTTGTAGGGAATCAAAGATATTCACTCCTTCTGACAAGGTGATTTTTATTATTGCAGGAAAAAGAAATTGAGCTTTAATATTGGCTTTTTTCAAGGAGTTATAGGTTTATAGGTTCATAGGTTGGTACTAGGCTATAGGCCGTAGGGCCTATACAAGCCTAGCCATAACAATTCCCTGGCTATTTCTTCCTATGCTATTTACTTCCCTGGACCCCTGTCTAGCAGGGCAACTGATGTGATCCCCGGGGTGAATTTCCTTTCTCCCATCCAGTTGTCAAAGTTCCTTTTGAAGAGGGCCAAAGAGACACTCTGCCTGACATATATGGACAGTCTATTCCAGAGTCTGGGGAGTCTCTGGGTCAAGAACCTATCCCTCCAGCATGTTTTCTTATTGAGATGACAAGGATTAGATCCCTGAAGCATGTGACTCTGAGGGATTGGGATTTCTTTAAGTGTAGCATGTCCAACAGCTCTGGGTTTGGCATGGCCTTGTATGTTAAGCAGAACTCACCTCTGAGTAGATGATATGCGACAGAGTATAGCTGGAGTTTTTTAAGGTGATCAGTGTAGGGCATCTGCTTTAGGCCTGTGATTCTTTTAGTGAGGTATTCCTGCGGCCTTTCTAGTTGTTGCAGATGTCTTGAGAGGTACATACCAAATGGGGCATTGTATTCTATAATGGGTCTAATGAGGGATGAGTACAGTGGGGAAAGGACCTCCTTTTTTCTGGATGAAAAGCCCTTAGTGATGAGGTGTGCCACATAGAAGTATTTCCTGACTGTTGTGGTGATGTGGTTAGCGAAGGTGAGACCACTGTCCACCTGTGTCCCTAAGTCTCTTATCACACTTTCGGTGTTTTGTGTACAGCCACCTTTGTGGTAATTCATGGGTGCATGTTTTTTCCCAAAGGGGATAGCTATACATTTATTGGCATTGAGCTTGAGCCCATGGCTCTGGTACCAAGCATCTGTTTCTGTAAGGCCCTTTTGTAGAGCATCCACATAATTTGGGGATTCAGTAATGGCTCCCAGTTTGCAGTCATCTGTGAATTTTGTTAGCCAGAGTCCCTTAGTATTTGTCTGTACTTCAGAGAAGTAGATGCTAAACAAGAGTGGTCCCAGGGCTGAACCCTGAGGTACTCCACTTGTCACTTGTCTGGAACTGGATTTGGAGTTGGCTACTTTTACAGTGTGGGTTCTGTCTGTAAGCCAGTTAGCAACCCATCGAGTGATGTAGGGATTAATGCCAAGCTTAGTAAGTCTATCTATGATTCCAGTTCTTAATTAGAGGAACACACTCCTTTCTTCTGAATATGACTTTAGAGGTGTAGTCATTGGTCATTGTCAAAACAAATAACTTTTTCACCCATCTTGATACTGGAATTAGTCCAAGCTGATTTCAGCACTAAGTCCTTCTCTTGCGAGGAAAGAAATCTAACTATTATAGACCTGGGATTAGACAAACTCAGAGATTAAGCTGGATTTGCCAGGGACCGATGTGCCCTCTCAATTCCAAAAGAGAGGCATTTAGGCATGTTTAGTGCTGATGAAAACCAATTATTGAGGAACTGAATCATGTTAGCACCCTCTTCTATCTCGGGGATTCCATATATTCTTTTATGTTATTCCTCCTTGATCTACTTTTAAGGTCTTCCAGTTTCTCAATCAACCTGGTGTTTTGTTTCAGAAGAAATTCATTGTGATGTTCATTTTATGTCACTCTATTATCTAGGTCAGTTACTGTTTTTTTTTTTTTTACTATTCCATTTAGAAGTTCCAGTTGTTTACTGCATTCTTGTTTGATAATATCCATTTTGTTTTCAGATTTGTCCATTTTTAGTGACAGTTCTTGGATGTTTGTTATTATAAGATGTAGATCTTTCTTCACTGCACTCTCCTGGTGTGGGTGCTTCGAGTTGCTCATGTTGAGATCTGTAGTAGAACACTTCTTGACAGGAATAATTAAAAAAATCACTTGACTATGTATTAATTTTCAGAAAATAATAAAGAGTCTATGTTAATCTATCTTTTAGTATACTTTTAGATAGGTGTTTCTAAAAATTAAACTATATTTCCTGTCAGGATATTAAAATCCAAGCAGAGCTATGGATTTCTGCTGCTATCAGACTGGCATCTTGGCCACCACCCCCCAATTTTGCCATTTTCTATAACATTAAATAAACACAGTTTTAATTTATTTAGCTAAACAGCTGTTTGGGAAATGTAATCGGCCTTCATCTACTCAAAAAACAAGCTTCCAGTTCACGTGAAACAGAGGCCCTCCCTGACCCTCTTCATATGCAACCTAGATCAATGGGTGAGTGACTGCAAATTCACTCCTGGGGTGGTGCCCATCTCCATCCTGGACACAGGAAGTCAGTATTAACTATCATAGACCCTTACCTGTATGAACTTCACTCACCTAACCACTGACAACTGAGCAAATCAAGATCCATAAAGCTAGGCTTTAAGGGCTCTAGGGCCGTTAGTCTAGTAACCTACTTTGAACCTGTAAACCTACTATTTTACTACAAAACCATACACAACATGGCACATACGTATTTCTCAATAATACAATGATTTGAGGAAACTGGACACTCAACATAAACTATCCTCAGCAAAATTAAACTTGTCAAGCTCCTGTTTGCAAAATAATGTGTTTCATAATAATCACATTGACATTTTGCAAAAGTTTAGTAATCCAAAAGTATGGTTATTAGGCTAAAACCCATAACCTTATGATTTTCTGCACCAACAGCAAAGTTGCAATCTCTTGACTTTCAACACTACCAAGTAATCAAATCCATCTTCACATATGATCTGCAGTCCTTCTATATCCCATACCTTGTGCTTTATAGGATTATACTAGGCTATTGGGGGGACCTTGTATATGCAAGACAAGCACCTTAACCATTATGCAAAGGAGTCGTTTTTTTGTTTGTGTATGTTTTTTTTTCATCAATACACACAGTGTTTACACTACTCTGGGATTAATTTGTCTATGTTGTCCTGTACTCAGATTTGTCATTTCCCCTTTCTTGGGAATATTTGATCATCAAACCAATGAAATAAATAATGAAGTGTCAGAGCAGGGGAAGGAAATGTATATACAAGGAGGTGAAACAATGTATACACTGCAAAGTCTAATCTCTCTTATCTACAGCCCCCAAACAGAATGTTCTGTAACTTTAATGTCCACTATGCTAGTACTACATCACCACCTCTCCCTTTAAGAGGCACTTTAAATAGCCAGTTCAGGAACAAAGATTCTTGATTTGCACATATGACATTACAGTCTGTTCAGTCAGTCAGATAGGCACTATGTTATCCCTCAAAGTATTGCTACTATTTTTGCTGTTACCTCTGTTACTCATCTCGTATCTCCTCACCACCTATGAAAATCAGCCCTACCTAGGTTTTTACCACCCAATATCCCAAACTATCACTACTTCAATATCAAATAACACAGACCACATCATAATTTCCCACATACCTGACCCCTCCATTCTTAAAAACTTCCAGCCGATTAAACTCAGGTATATCAACCCCAAACAAAACATTATCAAAAATTAATAAACAAAATAATGAAACTCATAGTTATCTTACACTACAGCCTGACAATGGATGGAGATATCCACCCAAACTCTGGCCCATCCCCACCTAATGATTCTAGTTCCCAAACTAACATCCCTTCTGACATAGCAATGGCTGCAAGACCCCCTAACTCTCTCCTGATCTGCCATCTAAATATGAGGACCATAAACAATAAGGTCCATAATCTGCATACCCTCTTAGCAGCTTACTTCCCCAATGCACTTTGCCTTACAGAAACCTGGCTAAAACCTGTAACTAAAGACAATGAGGAAATTCTACCAGGGTATGACATACTTAGATTAGATCGTACTACTAGAAAAGGTGGTGGAGTAACTGCACTCTATAAAATACACTAGACATTACTATGGTCCCCCTATAACCTCTCCATTTTAGTAATGCTGAAATTCTTACTGCTAAACTACAAATTAACAATAACAAATGCATAAACATTGTCTGTGTTTACATTCCCCAAGGTAATAATGCAAATACCCTAGAGGACCTCCTCCACTGGTTATCCAGTACCTACCCCCAAGAAACCATGGTGTCAGGAGATTTTAATATCGATTGGAACACCTGTTCCTTGGAATCTCTCATAACCCATGTCAACCTGCATGGTTTTACACAGGTCATATCCTCTCCCACTAGGATAGGCAAACTCAATAACAAAGATAGTATCCTAGATTGATTCTTATCAACAACCACCCTCATATGTACAAGTCAGGGACCCTCCCAGATGACCTGAGTGAACACTTACTTACTTACATTATCAAGCACAAGGTGGATAACCCCAACCAGATTACCTTTAAAACTATTAGAAATAATAAGAACTTCAACGCCACCAATTTTCAGAATGAACTTAAGGTTTGTAATTGGTCACTCTTAAAGCATCTTCCACTGGACGATGCAGTAGCATACTTTAATTCCCCATTCCTTACTATTCTTGACTCCCATGCTCCTGCTCAATCCATTAGAACCAAAACAAAAACTGCTCCATGGCTCTCAAAAGAGACCAAAGCTAAAATCAGAGCTAGAAATAAGGCATGGGACAAATGGCGTACCACAAAAGACCCAGTAGATCAACTCAGATTCCGTCGGCTAAAGAATGACACAAAAGATCTATCTTACTAGATAAAAAAAACTTCTACTACCATCTTCAACAAAAATATCAAAACAAACCCCAAAAGTTTTGGGTTGGAATAAACAAACTTCTTCACCCAGGACAGTTCTCTACTCCTACCCTGTCAGCTTGCAACCTTAAAACCTCTGAGGATATTGCAAATACCTTCAATAATTTCTTCACAGAAACTATCCAATCCCTAGCAAGCCAACTGGCACCCAACTGCTGCAACCCAATTTCTGCTACAGCTAGTACCCCACTCCCCTTTAGCTTTCAGCCTGTTTCCACAATGCTTATCAGATCTCTAATTAATAACTTAAAACCAACTAATCTAGCAGCTGATCTCCTTCTGCCAGAGTATCTGCAAAAAGCAGCAGATGCCCTTTGAACTGTCAAACTTTAGACCCATAGCCATTCTGTCACCACTGGCTAAAATTATGGAAAAGTGTGTCCATAAACAACTTATGCTTTAATCTTACTCAGAATAAACTGCTGGCTAACTCTCAGCATGGTTTTAGGCCAAACCACAGTACCACCTCAACCCTCCTATCCTTCTCTAACACCATTAATCACAACCAAAATAATAGCAAGCTCTCCTCAGCCCTCTTTTTAGATCTCTCCAAGGCCTTCGATATGGTCAACCACCAGTTACTCATCCACACCCTTAAGGCATTATCACTAAATACCCGTGCACTTCAGTGGTTTCAGTCTTACCTGTGTGGTGGACAACAAGCCATCCTGTGGCAGAACAAGCTATCAACCCATCTACCAGTTACACTAGTTGCTCCACAAGGCTCCATACTAGGACCCATTCTCTTCTCATTCGTTGTTAATGACCTTCCCTCTATCATCCCAAATGCTACCTGCATCCAATATGCGGATGACTCCACTTTAATTTGTTCTGCCACCTCCCTGACAGATCTAATGACATTAACCCAGAATACTTTCAGTATAGTTGAAAACTGGCTCTCTAACCGTCAGCTGATATTAAACCTTAACAAAACAAAGTTGCTTCTCTTCTCACCCTCTTGTAAGATTTTCTCACCACTTTTTACCATAACATCTAATAACGGCACAATTATATCCCCAGATGCGTAAACCAAACTCTTAGGCATCACAATAGACAAGTCCCTCAAATTTGATATCCATGTCAATCAAACTATCAAAACCATTAACAAAAAATGGTCTCCCTCTATAAGATCAAACCTTTCCTTACTCCATTTGCTAGGACTGCTATTGCTCATTCCCATTTACTCTCTACTCTTCTCTATGCCTCCCCCTGCTCACTAATTTAAACAAATCTACTCTTAGGAAACTGTCTAGTCGTTATAACCATATTGCTAGATTTGCAACAGGCACGACCTATAGGACCCACCACTGCCCCAACCTAAATCAACTGGGGTGTCTAGAATGGCCAAGCCTACTTTAATACAACCAGCTTATAATTGCCCATAAAGTTCTAACCACGCTGACAAGACACCTGCACTTAAAAATATCATCAACTCCTATAGCAACCTAAGGTCACTTCGCTCTTTTAATAAACTGCTGTTTCAAACATCCAAAAATCAATAACTCTACTGGGGACTCTCTGTTCACTAACTCTGTTGGCAAAACTTGGAACTCTCTACCCTCTGATCTGACTTTCGAACCCTCTCTTACTAAGTTCAAAAGAAGTCTCAAGCTGTACTTTAAAGCTCACTGGATATGTCCTTGTTCAAAACCAACTAGAACCTCCTCCGTAGTCTCTGATATTGTTACCTTGCTTAGTCAATTTGTCAACACTGTTTTAAAAATGTATAATATCTTACATGCTTGCTCAACTGGAGTTTATTAACTGTGTAATTTGTATATTTGTTTTTTTACTGTATGTTCTAACTTGGAGCTTTTCTCCCCAAGCCTACGCAGAAAATGGACATGCATCCAGTCAGACTATCCTGGTTAACAAATGTAAAATAAGTAAAATAAAATAAATAAAAACATTTAGAAAAATGTTTCATTAAGTAATATAGAAAAGATCAGGAAATAAAAACAGAACAAGTATAATGGGAAAATATTTATTTTTATTGATGTAATAATTTTCTCATTACCCACTTAATCCAGTTCAGGGTCACAGGGGAGCCGAAGCCTACCCTGGCACACTCTGGGGATGCCAGCTCATTACAAACACACACACACACACACACACACACACACACACACACACACACACACACACACACACACTCTCTCTCTTACAGAGGTATATGGCAACCACAGGATGACTGAGTCACCAAAAGAACATCTTTCAGAAGAGAAGGGAAACTGGAGCACCCACAGAAAACACAGACATATGCAAGGAGGAACCACAAAGTCCATGTAGAGGATATCTCAGCAGAGAATTGAAGTACAGACCTATGACTGTGGGGAAATAGTTACAACCACTTAAAGGACAACCGTGCCCTCAGACTCAAAAAACATATTAATTTCATCATGGTTTGATGTTTCCTACATTTTAACAGCACTCTGAGACTATTCTGAGCTTTTTAGATATTTTTAGATGCAATTTCTGACTCTGACCACATGGGGTCTGGCATATTGAAAAAATTCAGACTGTTTACTCTGCCTCTAAGTATCCCAGAATGCATTATTTGTCTCCAAAAAATTGCATCAGATCTGCCACATTTTGCCTTAAATTACTGTGACTTCATTGACTTAACAGGCATTCACTGCAGTCTTAAAATCCCCTACTTTTGGTTAAATTGTTATCCTTTTTCAATGACCACTTGAAACACAAGCAGTGCAAATGCTACAGAACAGAACTCAAAAGTGCATTTTCTAGCTCTTTCACCTTAGAAATGCTAAATTGCTTTCTTTTGTGAAGGCTGAAATCTAGCTCTTCAAGGAATCTCCCCTCCCACTTCACACCTACCTTCCCTAGCTGTCAAAGAGCCAAGGGTAATTTGACCCATTATCTCCATGTGATTGACAGCTCGTCACAGCAGGTGACCAGACTAATGTACTGTTTGCTTGTCTGCCTTTTCCTCCTTACAGTGGGAGACTTTTTTTGTTGCACTACTCCTGTCAAATTTAAAACCAAGCAACATAGCACTGGCAATAATCCCTGCTTTGCAAAGCATCAATCTGCCACTTATTTTCCCTTCCTGTTTAAATAGCTAACAAATGATACACTATAAACAAACTATTTCAGACGTGCATGACAGCACCCACATGC